>NW_028322237.1:2424242-2727272 GCF_059928025.1 Delphinapterus leucas
CATCACCAAGGGGATGAGAGTGCGGCAGGCAAGAGAAGTCTCAAAACAGAGGGCCCATAGAAGGAAAAAGGTGAGGAATACCGCAGTGGGAACCTCCCCGCAGGAGGCCAGGAGCAGCGAGGCTATGGGGTCCATGCCGGAGTGAACTCACACCAGAGGGCCCTCATCATGAAACTGAGCAACGTACCATTGGGACCTCAGAGCAGAAGACCCACATTCCCATGGGGTTGGGATCCTGGCAGGAGTGTACTCGCACCACAGGGCGCACATCAGAAAATTCTGGGAGCCCAGGAGTTAGGTTCTGAAGCCAGAGGGCCCTCATTACCAAGGGTAGGAGACTCCCAGCAGGCACCAACTCCCAACTGAGGGCCCACGTCGCCAAGTTGACGTCTGCCAGCCAGGCAGGAGTGACCTCACAGCAGAGGGCCTACCTCACAGAATGGTGAGGAACCCAGCCAAGGTAAGACTCTCACCAGAGGGCCCACATCACCAAGGGCATCAGAACCAGGCAGGACTGTCTTCACACCAGGGTGGCCACATCATAGAAAGGTGAGGAACCCAGCACATGTGGCCTAAACCAGTGGATCCAGATCTCCAAGGGGCTCGGAGTGAGGCAGGCAGGAGTAGCCTCACAACACAGGGCCAATAGAATAAAAAAGGTGAGGAATCCTGCAGTGAGAACCTCCCAGCAGGCGGCCCAGAGCACCGAGTCTATGCGATCCAGGCCGCAGTGAACTCACAGCAGAGGGCCCACATCATGAAACTGTGAGCAACCCAGCCGTTGGGACCTCAGAGCAGAAGACCCACATCCCCATGGGGTTGGGAACATGGCACGAGTGTCCTCGCACCACTTAGCACGTATCAGAAAATGTGGGTACCCAGCAGTTAGAGCCTGACGCCAGAGGGCCCTCATCACCGAGGGGAGGAGGCTCCGAGCAGGCTCCAACTGCCACAAGAGGGCCGACATTGCCAAGGCGGGGTGTGCCAGCCAGGCAGGAGTGACCTCACAGCAGAGGGCCCACCTCACAGAAGTGGGAGGAACCGAGCCAGGATCAGACTCTCACCAGAGGGCCCACATCACCAAGGGGATAGGAACCAGGCAGGAGTGTCCTCACACCAGTGGGGCCACATCATCGAAAGGTGAGGGACCCAGCACACGTGGCCTCAAACCAGAGGACACACATCACCAAGGGGCTGGGAGTGAGGCAGGCAGGAGGAGTCTCAAAACAGAGGGCCCATAGAAGGAAAAAGGTGAGGAATCCCACAGTGGGAACCTCCCCGCAGGTGGCCAGGAGCAGCGAGGCTATGGGGTCCATGCCGGAGTGAACTCACACCAGAGGGCCCTCATCATGAAACTGAACAACGTACCATTGGGACCTCAGATCAGAAGACCCACATTCCCATGGGGTTGGGATCCTGGCAGGAGTGTACTCGCACCACAGGGCGCACATCAGAAAATTTTGGGAGCCCAGGAGTTAGGGTCTGACGCCAGAGGGCCCTCATTTCCGAGGGGAGGAGACTCCCAGCAGGCACAAACTCCCAACTGAGGGCCCACGTCGCCAAGTTGACGTGTGCCAGCCAGGCAGGAGTGACCTCACAGCAGAGGGCCTACCTCACAGAAGGGTGAGGGACCCAGCCAGGATAAGACTCTCACCAGAGGGCCCACATCACCAAGGGGATCGGAACAAGGCAGGAGTGTCCTCACACCAGTGTGGCCACATTATAGAAAGGTGAGGAACCCAGCACATGTGGCCTAAACCAGAGGACCCACATTTCCAAGGTGCTCCGAGTGAGGCAGGCAGGAGTAGCCTAACAACACAGGGCCCACAGAATAAAAAATGTGAGGAATCCAGCAGTTTGAACCTCCCAGCAGGTGGCCCAGAGCATGGAGTCTATGGGATCCAGGCCACAGTGAACTCACAGCAGAGGGCCCACATCATGAAACTGTGAGCAACCCAGCCAGTGGGACCTCAGAGCAGAAGGCCCACATCCCCATGGGGATGGGAACCTCGCAGGAGTGTCCTCGCACAACTTAGCACGTATCAGAAAATGTGGGAACCCCGCAGTTATGGCCTGACGCCAGAGGGCCCTCATCACGGAGGAGAGGAGGCTACCAGCAGGCTCCAAATGCCACCAGAGGGCCGACGTCACCAATGGAACGGGAGCAAGCCAGGCAGGAGTTACCTCACAGCAGAGGGCCCACCTCACAGAAGTGTGAGGAGCCCAAACAGGATCAGACTCTAACCAGAGCGCCCACATCACCAAGGGGATGCGAACCAGGCAGGAGTGTGCTCACACCAGTGGGGCCACATCATTGAAAGGCAAGGAACCCACCACATGTGGCCTCAAACCAGAAGACCCACATCAACAAGGGGCTCAGAGTGAGGCAGGCAGGAAGTGTCTCACAACACACGGCCCATAGAAGAAAAAAGGTAAGGAATCCTGCAGTTGGAAGCTCCAAGCAGGTGGCCCAGAGCACCGAGGCTATGGGATGCATGCCGGAGTGAACTCACAGCAGAGGGCCCACATCCTGACACTGTGAGCAAGCCAGCCGTTGGCACCTCAGAACAGAAGGCCCAAATCTGCATGGGGATGGGAACCTGGCAGGAGTGTCATCGCACAAGTGGGCGCACATCAGAAAATGTGGTGAGCCCAGCAGTTAGGGCCGGACGCCAGAGGGCCCTCATCACCGATGGGAGGAGGTTCCCAGCACGCTCCAACTGCAACCAGAGGGCCCATGTGGCCAAGGCGTCGTGTGCCAGCCAGGCAGGTGTGACCTCACAGCAGAGGGCCCGCCTCACAGAAGTGTGAGGAATCAAGCCAGGATCAGACTCTCACCAGAGGGCCCACATCAACAAGGGGATGGGAACCAGTCAGGAGTGTCCTCACACCAGTAGGGCCACATCCCTAAAAGGTGAGACAAACGGCCCACGTGGTCTCAAACCAGAAGACCTACATCACCAAGGGGCTCGGTGTGAGGCAGGCAGGAGGAGCTTCACCACACAGGGCCCAAAGTATAAGAAAGGTGAGGAATCCAGCAGTTGGAACCTCCCAGCAGGCGGCCCAGAGCACAGAGGCTATGGGATCTAGGCCTGAGTGAACTAACACCGGAGTGCCAACATAACGAAACTGTGAGCAACCCAGGCGTTGCGACCACAGAGCAGAAGGCACACATCCCCATGAGTATTGGAACCTTACAGGAGTGTCCTGGCATCACTGGGCTCACATCAGAAATCGTGGGGAGCCCAGCAGTTAGAGCCTGACGCAAGAGGGCCCTCATCACCTTGGAGAGGAGGGTACAAGAAGGCTCCAACTGCCACCAGAAGTCCGACGTCACCAGGGCAACGGGAGCAAGCCAGGCAGGAGTTACCTCACAGCAGAGGGCCCACCTCACAGAAGAGTGAGGAACCCAGCCAGGATCAGACTCTCACCAGAGGGCCCACATCACCAAGGGGATCTGATCCAGGCAGGAGTGGCCTCACACCAGTGTGGCCAAATCATAGAAAGGTGAGGAACCCAGAACATGTGGCCTAAACAAGAGGACCCACATCTCCAAGGGGCTCGGAGTGAGGCAGGCAGGAGGAGCCTCAAAACAGAGGACCCATAGAATAAAAAAGGTGAGGAATCCCGCAGTTGGAACCTCCTAGCATGCAGCAAGGAGCAGCGAGGCTATGGGGTCCCGGCCGTTGTGAACTCACAACAGAGGACCCTCATCATGAAACTGTGAACAACACAGCTGTTGGGACCACAGAACAGAAGGCCCACATTCCCATGGGGTTGGGAACCTGGCAGGAGTGTACTCGCACCACAGGGCACACATCAGAAAATTTTGGGAGCCCAGGAGTTAGGGCCTGACGCCAGACGGCCCTAATTACCGAGGGGAGCAGACTCCTAGAAGGCACCAACTCCCACCTGAGGGCCCACGTCTCCAAGGTGATGTGCGTTAGCCAGGCAGGAGTGACCTCACAGCAGAGGGCCTATGTCACAGAAGGGGGAGGAACCCAGCCAGGATAAGACTCTCACCAGAGGGCCCACATCACCAAGGGGATCAGAACCAGGCAGGAGTGGCCTCACACCAGTGTGGCCAAATCGTAGAAAAGTGAGGAACCCAGAACATATGGCCTAAACCAGAGGACCCACATCAACAAGGGGCTCAGAGTGAGGCAGGCAGGAGGTGTCTCAAACAGAGGGCCATAAAATAAAAAAGGTGAGGTAACCTGCAGTTGGAACCTCCCAGCAGGCGGCAAGGAGCAGCGAGGCTATGGGATCCCGGCCGGTGTGAACTCACAACAGAAGGCCCTCATCACGAAACTGTGAACAACCCAGCGGTTGGAACCACAGAGAAGAAGGCCCACATTCCCATGGGGTTGGGAAACTGGCAGGAGTGTACTCCCACCAGAGGGCACACATCAGAAAAGTATGGGAGCCCAGGAGTTAGGGCCTGACGTCAGAGGGCCCTCATTACCGAGGGGAGGAGACTCCCAGCAGGCACCAACTCCCAACTGAGGGCCCACATCGCCAAGGTGACGTGTGCCAGCCAGGCAGGAGTGACCTCACAGCAGAGGGCCCACCTCCCAGAAGTGTGAGGAATCCAGACAGGATCAGACTCTCACCAGAGGGCCCCCATCACCAAGGGGATGGGAACCAGGCAGGAGTGTCCTCACACCAGTGGGGCCACATCAATAAAGGTGAGGAAACCGGTACATGTGGCCTTAAACCAGAGGACCTACATCACAAATGGGCTGGAAGTGAGTCAGGAAGTAGGAGCATGAAAACACAGGACCCAAAGAATAAAAGAGTTAAGGAATCCAGCAGTAGGAACCTCCCAGCAGGCCGCTCAGAGCACAGAGTCTATGGGATCTAGGCCTGGGTGAACTAACACCAGAGAGCCAACATCATGAAACGGTGAACAACACAGGTGTTGGGACCTTAGAGCAGAAGGCCCACATGCCCATGGGGATGGGAACCTCGCAGGAGTGTCCTCGCACCACTTAGCACGTATCAGAAAATGTGGGTACCCAGCAGTTAGGGCCTGAGGCAAGAGGGCCCCCATCACCGAGGGGAGGTTCCCAGCAGGCTCCAACTGCCACAAGAGGGCCGATGTTGCCCAGGTGGGGTGTGCCAGCCAGGCAGGAGTGACCTCACAGCAGAGGGCCCCCCTCACAGAAGGGTGAGGAACCCAGCCAGGATCAGACTCTCACCAGAGGGCCCACATCATCAAGGGTATAGGAACCAGGCAGGAGTGTCCTCACATCAGTGGGGCCACATCATCGAAAGGCGAGGGACCCAGCATACGTGGCCTCAAACCAGAGGACACACATCACCAAGGGGCTGGGAGTGAGGCAGGCAGGAGGAGTCTCAAAACAGAGGGCCCATAGAAGAAAAAAGGTGAGGAATCCCGCAGTTGTAACCTCCCAGCAGGTGGCCAAGAGCAGCGAGGCTATGGGATCCAGGCCGGAGAGAACTCGCAGCAGAGGGCCCTCATCATGAAACTGAGTAACCCACGGTTGGGACCTCAGAGCAGAAGGCCCACATTCCCATGGGGTTGGGAACCTGGCAGGAGTGTACTCGAACCACAGGGCGCATATCAGAAAATATTGGGAGCCCAGGAGTTAGGGCCTGACGCCAGAGGGCCCTCATTACCGAGGGGAGGAGACACCCAGCAGGCACCAAATCCCACCAGAGGGCCGACGTCGCCAAGGCGGGGTGTGCCAGCCAGGCAGGAGTGACCTCAGAGAAGAGGGCCCACCTCACAGAAGTGTGAGGAACCCAACCAGGATCAGACTCTCACCGGAGGGCCCACATCACCAAGGGGATGGGAAGCAGGCAGGAGTGTCCTCACACCAGTGGGGCCACATCAGCCAAAGGTGAGGAACCCAGCACATGTGGCCTCAAACCAGAGGACACACATCACCAAGGGGCTAGGAGTGAGGCAGGTGTCTGGAGGGGCACATTTAACTCTAATTTCCCACCAGGAAGTGGAATGAACCAAAGTCTCAGAGTGCCGTGCCGGACCCTGATTACGGCCTGAAGCAAACCTGCGGTTCTGTGGCCAGTTTTCAAGGAAACGAGTTAAGAAAGGAAATCACGGGCACTGTAATTCACAAACCTGCAGAGTTATAAATGACAGCTATTGGCAAAAATATATGGAAGTAAGTCTCCAAAGAGGACTTGAAAACGAGGCAGAATTGCAGGAATCATATTTCAGGAGGTAGATTGGAATTGCATTTAAAGCATGTGAAAAGCGGCAGATCTTTGACAGTGATGCACTTGGACAAAAGTGCGTAAACATTTTTTCCTGAATATATTCAGGAAAAAACACATATGCCCTTTTTGGCCAACCAAGCACTCGAGAAATGGAAATCCGCACTACAATGAAGTCTCATTTCCCATTCGTCAAAAGGGCCATCTGAAAAAAGTGTAAAAACCAGAAACACAGGACAGGCCATGGAGAACAGGGAGCCTTGTTATGCTGATGGGCGGGATGTAAATTGCCAACAGACACTCTGGAGATGTGTATGGTGTATCCTGAAACATCTGAAAAACAAAGCTACAGACCCTAGGGCACTTCCACTTTTGGCCCTATAGCTTAGGAAAATTAAAATCAACAAGACACAGCCAACACAAAATTTAGGGCTGCTGTGTTTACAAGAACCTTGAGTCCAGTACAAATTAAATATCCCAGAAAGAAAAAAATGGATAAAGGAGTTGTGCTACTTACGTACAACAGAATATCACTCAGCAATGAAATCAATGTCATCAGGCCTGTAGCAGCAAATTGAGTGGATTTAAGTATGATGATTCTAAGAGAAATAGGTCACACAGAGAAAGATAATTATCATAAGATATCACTAATAGAGAGAGTGTAAACTTGGCTACACATAAACTGAATTCCAAAACCGAACAGAGTCTCACATTTAGATAAAAACTTATGCTTGCTTAAGGGGAAAGTTGAGTTGGGGTGCTGTATAAAACCAGAGATTGAAATTAGCACACATACCGTTCCATAAGCCAAATATATAATAGACAAGACCTACTCTTTGCTCAACGAAATAGACTCATCCATGGTGTATCACCTCACACCTGTTAGAATGGGCATCATCAGAAAATCTACAAACAACAAATGCTGGAAAGGGTGTGGAGATAAGGAACCCTCTTCCACTATTGTTGGGAATGTAAATTGATACAGTCACTGTGGAGAACATTATGGAGTTTCTTATAAAACTAAGAATAGAATTACCATATGATACAGCAATCCCACTACTGGGCATATACCCAGACAAAACCATAAATCAAAAAGAGACATTCACCGCAATGTTCATTGCATCACTATTTACAATATCCAGGTAATGGAAGCAACCTAAATGCCCACAGACAGACGAATGCATAAAGATGTGGTACATATATAAAATGGAATATTACTAAGCCATAAAAAGGAATGAAATTGGGTCATTTGTAGAGACGTTGATGGATCTAGAGACTGTCATACAGAGTGAAGTAAGCCAGAAAGAGAAAAACAAATCTTGTCTATTAATGCATATATGTGGAACCTAGAAAAATTGTACAGATGAACCGTTTTGCCAGGCAGAAATAGAGCAACAGATGTAGACAACAAACGTATGGACACCAAGGGGGGAAAGCTGTTGGGGGGTGGTGGTGGGAGGAGTTGAGAGATTGGGATTGGCATGTATACATTTATATGTATAAAATAGATAACCAAAAAGAACCTGCTGTATAAAAAAATAAAATAAAATTCAAATTACAAAAAGTAAAACAGAAAAAATATTCTTCCCTTCACATACATGTATTTATATGAATAAATTATTTCCATGCTTATATCTGTAAATACAAAAAAGAGGAATAAAATCTACCTTGAACCAAAAACGAAAAAAAGAAAAAAAAACAGAACCCACCAGTTACACAGAGGAAAACCGTATCAGGGCACTTGCTCCAGTTGTAAACAATTCTGAAGTTGGTCAGTGGTGGGGAATCATCTCCCATTCAACCAGCAGGCCCCATGCAACAAGCGTCCTCATTGCAAAGCTGGGGGACCGTGCCGAGGCATCTGTGAGTAAACGTGGGCTGAGCCCCAGGCCAGCTGCTGCTGAAATGTTCCCACCCTTCCCAGGTAAAACACCTGAATATGTACAAGGACTTGAAAGCCTAGAGGAAGGGCCATGGAGCCACATGAGTGACAGCATGCCAGCCGACTTGGTGCCTGCAGGCCAGCCAGGATGGTCCTGGCCATGGGTGCTCTTCTGGAAGTTTTCCATTTCCCTGCCTGAGATACCCCTGCTGTCCCGGCCCCCACTGCTTTCTTCCTCACTCACCTCTGCCCAGGGAGAAATTCCAGCGGCAGGTATGGGTGACACATCCTCTTCTTTAGCAGGTGGCATCTTGGCAACTGCTGCAGAAAGTCCAGCAGAGCCCCACTCACACTGGGCCACCCACAAAGCCGTGGCCTCTCACTCCCTCCCACCAGTCCAGCCCCAAGACTGCTGACAGGGCAGAGAAAATGGCGTCAGGCACAGCTGCAGGGGCTCTTGCTGCCTGGAGCGGTGTTTATATTGATCTGAACCCAGGCACACCTGGGGAGGGCTGGCCGGCACGGTCGGGCTTCCCAGGCCAGCCAATAATCACCCCTCAGGGGCTCACAGTTGCAGAAACTGGAACTTGCTGAATCGGCCAGGTCCAAGGAACAGGTGTGGGCTCCTGAGAGTCAGGATAGACAAGGGGCTGCAGCTCTGGCTTGTTTTCTAATTATATTATCTGGCCCATGAGTGGGAGACAACTTCAAGAAAACCCTCTCCTAATGAGAGGAACCCAGGAGTCAGGGAGAGGAGGGGTGGCTGGTGGGTGGAGACAGAGGCCTGGTGCCCCAGGTGCAGTGGAAGTCTCTGGAAGACCAGGTGGAGGGAGGCCACACAGAGTGATGCCCAGGGTCACAGACCTGTCGGAGCTGCTGTTTGTTAGTTCAAGTCCTGCTCTGAGGTGCTCTGTGTCAGATCTGAGTGACAGGTGAGCTGGGAGTGCTCTGCAATGAGGGCGATATGCACGGTTCCTGTGTTCCCAGCCCTGCCATGGTACCTGCAAGGGTAGCTCTGTATCCTGGGAGGGGCCTGACCACGAGAGCCCCATGGGCTGCAGGGGAACCTGCCCAGGGAACCCCATATCCTGGGAGGGGCCTGAACACGAGAGCCCCATGGGCTGGGGTGGGGGTGGGGTATCTGCCCAGGTGAGCTCCATATCCTGGGATTGGCCTGACCTCGAGAGCCCCATGGGCTGCTGGAGTCCTGGTAAAGGATGTCAGGACAGTCAGTGAAGCCACCGAGGATATACCTCCATTAGTTCCTAAATCCTACACCCTGCTGGTCATTCTACCAACCACCAGGACATGGTATTCTGTATTAGTCTTCAATGATGCCTTCTTTTGTATTCTATTAGTCCCAGAGTCACAAGAAATTTTGGCTTGTGAGTGGCAGGACTCAACATACAACTAAAACAATACTTCCGGGCCGTGTTGCCCCAAGGGTTCAAAAATTCCCACACCATCTTTGGGGAAAGCTCAGCTAAAGAACTAAAAGTTCTACCTCTGGAAAAGGAAACACTCCTTCAATATGCAGACGACATTCTGATCGCCAACCCTACTAAGGAGACCTCTGAACTACCAAGCCAATAAAGGATACAAGTTGTCCAAGACAAAGCTCAAATATCACAGACTACGGTGACCTGCCTGGGCTTCATTCTCACAGAAGGTCGGAGAAGCCCATCCCAGGAAAGGGAAGAAACAATTTGCAGCCTTACCCATTTCTGAAACTAGAAGACAGCTTAGGGGTTCCTGGGGAGGCCAGGGTTTGCTGCTTCTGGATCCCTAACTACAGTCTACTAGCTGGGCCTCTATATGAAACACTGAAAGGAAAAGATGATGATCCTTTTGAATAGAATGCAGAAGAGGCCTTTCAAGAATGGAAAGAGCAGTCAATTCAGACCCTTGCCCTGGAACACCCTAATTTAGCTAAACCCTTTGACCTTTACATTCCTGGTGAACGGTGAATCGCCATTGGAGTATTAGTGCAAAACCTGGGACCACTTGAAATGGAACAATGCAAGAATGCGATCCAGGTAGGATAAACTACGGTCACCAAGGGGCTTGGCCCACCGCCACATCTGGCCAAGATACTGGCAGTATCTGAAAACCTGGAAATCAGCAGCCCAAAAGGCCACCTCACTCCTAAGGGAAAAGGACCCCACGTGGTGATCCTAACACCCAACCATGCCCTGAAGTTGCAGGGTTGGCTCCATGGGCACACTGACCTTGAGTAAGGAGGCCCTCCAACTCCAACCTCCATAGAGATAACCGGGGCAAAGTGGCACCATGACGACTCGTGTGAAGGTGTCTGCACGGGCAAATTTAACGCTCATTATCCACCAGGAAGAGGAATTAACCAAAGGCTCAGCATGCCGTGCCGGAACCAGATTAGGGCCTGAAGCAATCCTGCGGGTTTGCGGCCAGCTCACAAGAAAGCGAGTTGAATAAAGGAGCTCAGGGACACTGTAATTCACAAACCTGCAGAGTTATAAATGACAGCTATCACCCAAAAATATATTGAAGAAAGGCTGCGAAAAGGACAAGAAAGCGGGGCAGAATTGCAAGAAAACGATTTCAGGGGGTAGACTGGAATTGCATTTAAAGCATAGGAAAAGAGGCAGAACGTCGACAATGATGCACTTGGCCAAAAAGGGCGTATGCGTTTTTTCTTCAGGAAAAAACGCATACGCCCTTTTTGGCCAACCAAGCAAGCATGTTAAAGAAATCTGCACTACAATGAAGTCTCACTGCCCCCCGTTCTAAAAGGCCATCTGAAAAAAGTGTAAAAACCAGAAACACAGGACAGGCCATGGAGAACAGGGAGCCTTGTTATGCTGATGGGCGGGATGTAAATTGCCAACAGCCACTCTGGAGATGTGTATGGTGTTTCCTCAAAAACCTAAAAAACAAAGCAACGGAGCCTACGGCATTACCACTTATTTTCCTATAGCTTAGGGAAATTAAAATCAAAAACACACAGCCACCCCAAAGTTTCTGTTTACGGCTCTGTTTACAAGAACCTCGTCTACAGTACAAGTTAAATATCCCAGAAAGCGAAAAATGGATAAAGAAGTGTGGTACGTACGTACAAAGGAATATCACTCACCAATGAAATCTATTTCATCAGGCCCGTCGCGGCATAATGAGTGGATTCAGGTACGATGATTCTAAGTGAAATAAGTCACACAGAAAATGAAACATCATAAGTTATCACTAATACACGGAATGTAAACTTGGCTACACATGAACTGAATTACAAAACAGAACAGGGTCTCAAATTTAGAAAACCACCTTATGTTTGCTTAAGGGGAAAAGTGAGTTGGGGTGCTGCATAAAAGCAGAGATAGAAATTAGCACAGATAGCTTTCCATAAGCCAAATATGTCATAGTCAAGACCTACCCCTTGCTCAACGAAATGGACTAAACACCTCATATTCAACACCTAGGAATACACCTGACTAGTAAGAATCTTCAAACCCATGGATTTATATGTCTCCGTAAGACAATCAAGCGTGTGTACAGCTGCATGAATGCAGCAGAGAAAATCCAATAAATCCCATTATCAAAATTAATTACAAAAACAAAACACAATGACAGTGAAATAGAGAGCAATTCTTAAATAATTCATTCAGGGCTTGTGATGCAACGTGGATTTACCACATCTACACCCCGAGCTGAGTGAGACATAAGGCTGGACACTTTGGGCTGATAACATTGGTGACGTTCGGTGAGCAAAGGCAACCCTTTGAAGTCATACTGCATGGTACCCATTCCATGGGTCCCAACTCTCCAGGTTGAAGGGATTCTTCCTTCAGGTAAAACATGCATGGGCAACCCAGAATATGGTCCACCGTGTGACCGGGAAACCTTTTTAAATGCATCTCAGTTTTCGTCCCCTCGTACTCGGTTTTACCATTCCAGACGCTTTACTAACACTCTCCCCACTTGGAGAGTCAGTGCCTTTAACCTCCTGTTTGGCACAGTTTGGAATTTCTGCGCAAGATGAACAGGAATAGGGAGAACCAATGAGAGATTAGCTGTAGGTGTCTGCACGAACAAATTTAACGCTCATTTCCCACCAGGAAGAGGAATTAGCCAAAGGCTCAGCATGCCGTGCCGGAACCAGATTAGGGCCTGAAGCAATCCTGCGGTTTTGCGGCCAGCTCACAAGAAAGCGAGTTGAAGAAAGGAGCTCAGGGGCACTGTAATTCACAAACCTGCAGAGTTATAAATGACAGCTATCGTCCAAAAATATATTGAAGTAAGGCTGCAAAGAGGACTTGAATGTGGGGCAGAATTCCAGGAATACGATTTCAGGAGGTAGACGGGAAGTCCTCTGAAAGTATAGGAGAAGAGGCAGAACCTCGACAATGATGCACTTGATCAAAAAGGGCATATGCGTTTCTTCCAGGGCCCTTATTAAAGAGGGTAGGAGGCTCCCAGCATGCTTCAGTGGCCAACAGAGGGCCTACGTCGCCAAGGCGACATGAGCCATCCAGGCAGGAGTGACCTCACATCAGAGGGCCCACCTCACAGAAGGGTAAGGAACCCAGTCAGGATCAGACTCTCACCAGAGTGCCCACATAAGCAAGGGGCTGGGAACCAGGCAGGAGTGTCCTCACACCCGTGGGGCCACATCATCGAAAGTTGAGGTACCCAGCACATGTGTCCTCAAACCAGAGGACCCACATCACCATGGGTCTCGGAGCGAGGCAGGCAGGATTAACCTCAAAACACATGGCCCATTGTATAAAAAAGGTGAGGAATCCAGCAGTTGGAACATCCCAGCAGGCGGCCCAGAGCACCGAGGCTATGGGATCCAGGCAGTGATGAACTCACAACAGAGGGCACTCATCGTGATACTGTAAGCAACCCAGCCGTTGTAACCTCAGAGCACAAGGCCCACATCCCCATGGGGAAGGGAACCAAGCAGGAGTGTCATCGCACCAGTGGGCACACATCAGAAAAGGTGGGGAGCCCAGCAGTTAGGGCCGGACGCCAGAGGGCCCTCATCACTGAGGAGAGGAGGCTCCCAGCAAGCTCCAACTGCTACCAGAAGGCCGACGTCACCAATGCGGGGTCTGCCAACAAGGCAGGAGTGACCTCAGAGCAGAGGGCCAACCACACAAAAGTGTGAGGAACCCAAAGAGGATCAGACTCTCACCGGAGGGCCCACATCACCAAGGGAATGGAAACCAGGCAGGAGTGTCCTCACACCAGTGGGGCCACATCACCGAAATGTGACGGACCCAGCACACGTGGACTCAAACTACAGGACACACATCACCAAGGGGATGAGAGTGCGGCAGGCAAGAGAAGTCTCAAAACAGAGGGCCCATAGAAGGAAAAAGGTGAGGAATACCGCAGTGGGAACCTCCCCGCAGGAGGCCAGGAGCAGCGAGGCTATGGGGTCCATGCCGGAGTGAACTCACACCAGAGGGCCCTCATCATGAAACTGAGCAACGTACCATTGGGACCTCAGAGCAGAAGACCCACATTCCCATGGGGTTGGGATCCTGGCAGGAGTGTACTCGCACCACAGGGCGCACATCAGAAAATTTTGGGAGCCCAGGAGTTAGGGTCTGAAGCCAGAGGGCCCTCATTACCAAGGGTAGGAGACTCCCAGCAGGCACCAACTCCCAACTGAGGGCCCACGTCGCCAAGTTGACGTCTGCCAGCCAGGCAGGAGTGACCTCACAGCAGAGGGCCTACCTCACAGAATGGTGAGGAACCCAGCCAAGGTAAGACTCTCACCAGAGGGCCCACATCACCAAGGGCATCAGAACCAGGCAGGACTGTCTTCACACCAGGGTGGCCACATCATAGAAAGGTGAGGAACCCAGCACATGTGGCCTAAACCAGTGGATCCAGATCTCCAAGGGGCTCGGAGTGAGGCAGGCAGGAGTAGCCTCACAACACAGGGCCAATAGAATAAAAAAGGTGAGGAATCCTGCAGTGAGAACCTCCCAGCAGGCGGCCCAGAGCACCGAGTCTATGCGATCCAGGCCGCAGTGAACTCACAGCAGAGGGCCCACATCATGAAACTGTGAGCAACCCAGCCGTTGGGACCTCAGAGCAGAAGACCCACATCCCCATGGGGTTGGGAACATGGCACGAGTGTCCTCGCACCACTTAGCACGTATCAGAAAATGTGGGTACCCAGCAGTTAGAGCCTGACGCCAGAGGGCCCTCATCACCGAGGGGAGGAGGCTCCGAGCAGGCTCCAACTGCCACAAGAGGGCCGACATTGCCAAGGCGGGGTGTGCCAGCCAGGCAGGAGTGACCTCACAGCAGAGGGCCCACCTCACAGAAGTGGGAGGAACCCAGCCAGGATCAGACTCTCACCAGAGGGCCCACATCACCAAGGGGATAGGAACCAGGCAGGAGTGTCCTCACACCAGTGGGGCCACATCATCGAAAGGTGAGGGACCCAGCACACGTGGCCTCAAACCAGAGGACACACATCACCAAGGGGCTGGGAGTGAGGCAGGCAGGAGGAGTCTCAAAACAGAGGGCCCATAGAAGGAAAAAGGTGAGGAATCCCACAGTGGGAACCTCCCCGCAGGTGGCCAGGAGCAGCGAGGCTATGGGGTCCATGCCGGAGTGAACTCACACCAGAGGGCCCTCATCATGAAACTGAACAACGTACCATTGGGACCTCAGATCAGAAGACCCACATTCCCATGGGGTTGGGATCCTGGCAGGAGTGTACTCGCACCACAGGGCGCACATCAGAAAATTTTGGGAGCCCAGGAGTTAGGGTCTGACGCCAGAGGGCCCTCATTACCGAGGGGAGGAGACTCCCAGCAGGCACAAACTCCCAACTGAGGGCCCACGTCGCCAAGTTGACGTGTGCCAGCCAGGCAGGAGTGACCTCACAGCAGAGGGCCTACCTCACAGAAGGGTGAGGGACCCAGCCAGGATAAGACTCTCACCAGAGGGCCCACATCACCAAGGGGATCGGAACAAGGCAGGAGTGTCCTCACACCAGTGTGGCCACATTATAGAAAGTTGAGGAACCCCGCACATGTGGCCTAAACCAGAGGACCCACATTTCCAAGGTGCTCCGAGTGAGGCAGGCAGGAGTAGCCTAACAACACAGGGCCCACAGAATAAAAAATGTGAGGAATCCAGCAGTTTGAACCTCCCAGCAGGTGGCCCAGAGCATGGAGTCTATGGGATCCAGGCCACAGTGAACTCACAGCAGAGGGCCCACATCATGAAACTGTGAGCAACCCAGCCAGTGGGACCTCAGAGCAGAAGGCCCACATCCCCATGGGGATGGGAACCTCGCAGGAGTGTCCTCGCACAACTTAGCACGTATCAGAAAATGTGGGAACCCCGCAGTTATGGCCTGACGCCAGAGGGCCCTCATCACGGAGGAGAGGAGGCTACCAGCAGGCTCCAAATGCCACCAGAGGGCCGACGTCACCAATGGAACGGGAGCAAGCCAGGCAGGAGTTACCTCACAGCAGAGGGCCCACCTCACAGAAGTGTGAGGAGCCCAAACAGGATCAGACTCTAACCAGAGCGCCCACATCACCAAGGGGATGCGAACCAGGCAGGAGTGTGCTCACACCAGTGGGGCCACATCATTGAAAGGCAAGGAACCCACCACATGTGGCCTCAAACCAGAAGACCCACATCAACAAGGGGCTCAGAGTGAGGCAGGCAGGAAGTGTCTCACAACACACGGCCCATAGAAGAAAAAAGGTAAGGAATCCTGCAGTTGGAAGCTCCAAGCAGGTGGCCCAGAGCACCGAGGCTATGGGATGCATGCCGGAGTGAACTCACAGCAGAGGGCCCACATCCTGACACTGTGAGCAAGCCAGCCGTTGGCACCTCAGAACAGAAGGCCCAAATCTGCATGGGGATGGGAACCTGGCAGGAGTGTCATCGCACAAGTGGGCGCACATCAGAAAATGTGGTGAGCCCAGCAGTTAGGGCCGGACGCCAGAGGGCCCTCATCACCGATGGGAGGAGGTTCCCAGCACGCTCCAACTGCAACCAGAGGGCCCATGTGGCCAAGGCGTCGTGTGCCAGCCAGGCAGGTGTGACCTCACAGCAGAGGGCCCGCCTCACAGAAGTGTGAGGAATCAAGCCAGGATCAGACTCTCACCAGAGGGCCCACATCAACAAGGGGATGGGAACCAGTCAGGAGTGTCCTCACACCAGTAGGGCCACATCCCTAAAAGGTGAGACAAACGGCCCACGTGGTCTCAAACCAGAAGACCTACATCACCAAGGGGCTCGGTGTGAGGCAGGCAGGAGGAGCTTCACCACACAGGGCCCAAAGTATAAGAAAGGTGAGGAATCCAGCAGTTGGAACCTCCCAGCAGGCGGCCCAGAGCACAGAGGCTATGGGATCTAGGCCTGAGTGAACTAACACCGGAGTGCCAACATAACGAAACTGTGAGCAACCCAGGCGTTGCGACCACAGAGCAGAAGGCACACATCCCCATGAGTATTGGAACCTTACAGGAGTGTCCTGGCATCACTGGGCTCACATCAGAAATCGTGGGGAGCCCAGCAGTTAGAGCCTGACGCAAGAGGGCCCTCATCACCTTGGAGAGGAGGGTACAAGAAGGCTCCAACTGCCACCAGAAGTCCGACGTCACCAGGGCAACGGGAGCAAGCCAGGCAGGAGTTACCTCACAGCAGAGGGCCCACCTCACAGAAGAGTGAGGAACCCAGCCAGGATCAGACTCTCACCAGAGGGCCCACATCACCAAGGGGATCTGATCCAGGCAGGAGTGGCCTCACACCAGTGTGGCCAAATCATAGAAAGGTGAGGAACCCAGAACATGTGGCCTAAACAAGAGGACCCACATCTCCAAGGGGCTCGGAGTGAGGCAGGCAGGAGGAGCCTCAAAACAGAGGACCCATAGAATAAAAAAGGTGAGGAATCCCGCAGTTGGAACCTCCTAGCATGCAGCAAGGAGCAGCGAGGCTATGGGGTCCCGGCCGTTGTGAACTCACAACAGAGGACCCTCATCATGAAACTGTGAACAACACAGCTGTTGGGACCACAGAACAGAAGGCCCACATTCCCATGGGGTTGGGAACCTGGCAGGAGTGTACTCGCACCACAGGGCACACATCAGAAAATTTTGGGAGCCCAGGAGTTAGGGCCTGACGCCAGACGGCCCTAATTACCGAGGGGAGCAGACTCCTAGAAGGCACCAACTCCCACCTGAGGGCCCACGTCTCCAAGGTGATGTGCGTTAGCCAGGCAGGAGTGACCTCACAGCAGAGGGCCTATGTCACAGAAGGGGGAGGAACCCAGCCAGGATAAGACTCTCACCAGAGGGCCCACATCACCAAGGGGATCAGAACCAGGCAGGAGTGGCCTCACACCAGTGTGGCCAAATCATAGAAAAGTGAGGAACCCAGAACATATGGCCTAAACCAGAGGACCCACATCAACAAGGGGCTCAGAGTGAGGCAGGCAGGAGGTGTCTCAAACAGAGGGCCATAAAATAAAAAAGGTGAGGTAACCCGCAGTTGGAACCTCCCAGCAGGCGGCAAGGAGCAGCGAGGCTATGGGATCCCGGCCGGTGTGAACTCACAACAGAAGGCCCTCATCACGAAACTGTGAACAACCCAGCGGTTGGGACCACAGAGAAGGAGGCCCACATTCCCATGGGGTTGGGAACCTGGCAGGAGTGTACTCCCACCAGAGGGCACACATCAGAAAAGTATGGGAGCCCAGGAGTTAGGGCCTGACGTCAGAGGGCCCTCATTACCGAGGGGAGGAGACTCCCAGCAGGCACCAACTCCCAACTGAGGGGCCACGTCGCCAAGGTGACGTGCGCCAGCCAGGCAGGAGTGACCTCACAGCAGAGGGCATACGTCCCAGAAGGGTGAGGCACCCAGCCAGGATAAGAGTCTCACCAGAGGGCCCGCATCACCAAGGGGATCGGATCCAGGCAAGAGTGGCCTCACACCAGTGTGGCCAAATCATAGAAAGGTGAGGAACCCAGAACACGTGGCCTAAACCAGAGGATCCACATCTCCAAGGGGTTCAGAGTGAGGCAGGCAGGACTAGCCTCACAACGCAGGGCCCATAGAATAAAAAATGTGAGGAATCCAACAGTTCGAACCTCCCAGCAGGTGGCCCAGAGCACCCAGTCTATGGGATCCAGGCCGCAGTGCACTCACAGCAGAGGGCCCACATCATGAAACTTTGAGCAACCCAGCCGTTTGGACATCAGGGCAGAAGTCCCACATCCCCACGGGGATGGGAACCTGGCAGGAGTGTCCTCGCACCACTTAGTACGTATTAGAAAATGTGGGTACACAGCAGTTAGGGCCTGACGCCAAAGGGCCCTCATTACTGAGGGAAGGAGGCTCCCAGCACGCTCCAACTGCCACCAGAGGGCCGACGTCACCAAGGCGGGGTGTGCCAGCCAGGCAGGAGTGACCTCAGAGCAGAGGGCCAAGTTCACGGAAGTGTGAGGAACCCAACCAGGATCAGACTCTCACCAGAGGGCCCACATCACCAAGAGGATGGGAACCAGGCAGGAGTGTTCTCAGTCCAGTGGGGCCACATCATTGAAAGGCGAGGAAACCACCACATGTGGCCTCAAACCAGAGGACACACATCACCAAGGGGCTGGGAGGGAGGCAGGCAGGAGTAGTCTCAAAACAGAGGGCCCATAGAATAAAAAAGGTGAGGAATCCCACAGTTGGAACATCCCAGCAGGCAGCAAGGAACAACGAGGCTATGGGATCCCGGCCGGTGTGAACTCACAAAAGAGGGCCCTCATCATGAAACTGTGAATAGCCCAGCCATTGGGTCCACAGAGCAGAAGGCCCACATTGCCATGGGGTTGGGAACCTGGCAGGAGTGTACTCGCACCACAGGGCACACATCAGAAAAGTTTGGGAGCCCAGGATTTAAGGCCTGACGCCAGAGGGCCCTCATTACCGAAGGGAGGAAACTCCCAGCAGACACCAAATCCCAACTGAGGGCCCACGTCGCCAAGGTGACGTGCGCCAGCCAGGCAGGAGTGACATCACAGCAGAGGGCATACGTCACAGAAGGGTGAGGAACCCAGCCAGGATAAGACTCTCACCAGAGGGCCCGCATCACCAAGGGGATCGGAACCAGGCAGAAGTATACTCACACCAGTGTGGCCAAATAATGGAAAGGTGAGGGACCCAGAACATGTGGCCTAAACCAGAGGAACCACATCTCCAAGGGGCTCGGAGTGAGGCAGGCAGGACTAGCCTAACAACACAGGGCCCATAGATTAAAAAATGTGAGGAATCCAGCAGTTGGAACCTCGCAGCAGGAGGCCCAGAGCACCGAGTCTATGGGATCCAGGCCAAAGTGAACTCACAGCAGAGGGCCCACATCATGAAACTGTGAGCAACCCAGCCGTTGGGACCTCAGAGCAGAACGCCCACATCCCCATGGGGATGGGAACGTGGCAGGCGTATCCTCGCACCACTTAGTACGTATTAGAAAATGTGGGTACCCAGCAGTTAGGGCCTGACGCCAAAGGGCTCTCATCACTGAGGGGAGGAGGCTCCCAGCAGGCTCCAACTGCCACCAGAGGGCCGACGTCGCCAAGGCGGGGTGTGCCAGCCAGGCAGGAGTGACCTCAGAGCTGGGGGCCAAGCTCACGGAAGTGTGAGGAACCCAACCCGGATCAGATTCTCACCAGAGGGCCCACATCACCAAGGGGATGCGAACCAGGCAGGAGTGTGCTCACACCAGTGGGGCCACATCATTGAAAGGCAAGGAACCCACCACATGTGGCCTCAAACCAGAAGACCCACATCAACAAGGGGCTCAGAGTGAGGCAGGCAGGAAGTGTCTCACAACACACGGCCCATAGAAGAAAAAAGGTAAGGAATCCTGCAGTTGGAAGCTCCAAGCAGGTGGCCCAGAGCACCGAGGCTATGGGATGCATGCCGGAGTGAACTCACAGCAGAGGGCCCACATCCTGACACTGTGAGCAAGCCAGCCGTTGGCACCTCAGAACAGAAGGCCCAAATCTGCATGGGGATGGGAACCTGGCAGGAGTGTCATCGCACAAGTGGGTGCACATCAGAAAATGTGGTGAGCCCAGCAGTTAGGGCCGGACGCCAGAGGGCCCTCATCACCGATGGGAGGAGGTTCCCAGCACGCTCCAACTGCAACCAGAGGGCCCATGTGGCCAAGGCGTCGTGTGCCAGCCAGGCAGGTGTGACCTCACAGCAGAGGGCCCGCCTCACAGAAGTGTGAGGAATCAAGCCAGGATCAGACTCTCACCAGAGGGCCCACATCATCAAGGGGATGGGAACCAGTCAGGAGTGTCCTCACACCAGTAGAGCCACATCCCTAAAAGGTGAGACAAACGGCCCACGTGGTCTCAAACCAGAAGACCTACATCACCAAGGGGCTCGGTGTGAGGCAGGCAGGAGGAGCTTCACCACACAGGGCCCAAAGTATAAGAAAGGTGAGGAATCCAGCAGTTGGAACCTCCCAGCAGGCGGCCCAGAGCACAGAGGCTATGGGATCTAGGCCTGAGTGAACTAACACCGGAGTGCCAACATAACGAAACTGTGAGCAACCCAGGCGTTGCGACCACAGAGCAGAAGGCACACATCCCCATGAGTATTGGAACCTTACAGGAGTGTCCTGGCATCACTGGGCTCACATCAGAAATCGTGGGGAGCCCAGCAGTTAGAGCCTGACGCAAGAGGGCCCTCATCACCTTGGAGAGGAGGGTACAAGAAGGCTCCAACTGCCACCAGAAGTCCGACGTCACCAGGGCAACGGGAGCAAGCCAGGCAGGAGTTACCTCACAGCAGAGGGCCCACCTCACAGAAGAGTGAGGAACCCAGCCAGGATCAGACTCTCACCAGAGGGCCCACATCACCAAGGGGATCTGATCCAGGCAGGAGTGGCCTCACACCAGTGTGGCCAAATCATAGAAAGGTGAGGAACCCAGAACATGTGGCCTAAACAAGAGGACCCACATCTCCAAGGGGCTCGGAGTGAGGCAGGCAGGAGGAGCCTCAAAACAGAGGACCCATAGAATAAAAAAGGTGAGGAATCCCGCAGTTGGAACCTCCTAGCATGCAGCAAGGAGCAGCGAGGCTATGGGGTCCCGGCCGTTGTGAACTCACAACAGAGGACCCTCATCATGAAACTGTGAACAACACAGCTGTTGGGACCACAGAACAGAAGGCCCACATTCCCATGGGGTTGGGAACCTGGCAGGAGTGTACTCGCACCACAGGGCACACATCAGAAAATTTTGGGAGCCCAGGAGTTAGGGCCTGACGCCAGACGGCCCTAATTACCGAGGGGAGCAGACTCCTAGAAGGCACCAACTCCCACCTGAGGGCCCACGTCTCCAAGGTGATGTGCGTTAGCCAGGCAGGAGTGACCTCACAGCAGAGGGCCTATGTCACAGAAGGGGGAGGAACCCAGCCAGGATAAGACTCTCACCAGAGGGCCCACATCACCAAGGGGATCAGAACCAGGCAGGAGTGGCCTCACACCAGTGTGGCCAAATCATAGAAAAGTGAGGAACCCAGAACATATGGCCTAAACCAGAGGACCCACATCAACAAGGGGCTCAGAGTGAGGCAGGCAGGAGGTGTCTCAAACAGAGGGCCATAAAATAAAAAAGGTGAGGTAACCTGCAGTTGGAACCTCCCAGCAGGCGGCAAGGAGCAGCGAGGCTATGGGATCCCGGCCGGTGTGAACTCACAACAGAAGGCCCTCATCACGAAACTGTGAACAACCCAGCGGTTGGGACCACAGAGAAGAAGGCCCACATTCCCATGGGGTTGGGAACCTGGCAGGAGTGTACTCCCACCAGAGGGCACACATCAGAAAAGTATGGGAGCCCAGGAGTTAGGGCCTGACGTCAGAGGGCCCTCATTACCGAGGGGAGGAGACTCCCAGCAGGCACCAACTCCCAAATGAGGGCCCACGTCGCCAAGGCGGGGTGTGCCAGCCAGGCAGGATTGACCTCAGAGAAGAGGGCCCACCTCACAGAAGTGTGAGGAACCCAACCAGGATCAGACTCTCACCGGAGGGCCCACATCACCAAGGGGATGGGAAGCAGGCAGGAGTGTCCTCACACCAGTGGGGCCACATCAGCCAAAGTGAGGAACCCAGCACATGTGGCCTCAAACCAGAGGACACACATCACCAAGGGGCTAGGAATGAGGCAGGTGTCTGGAGGGGCACATTTAACTCTAATTTCCCACCAGGAAGTGGAATGAACCAAAGTCTCAGAGTTCCGTGCCGGACACTGATTATGGCCTGAAGCAACACTGCGGTTCTGTGTCCAGTTTTCAAGGAAACGAGTTAAGAAAGAAAATCACGGGCACTGTAATTCACAAACCTGCAGAGTTATAAATGACAGCTATGGTCTAAAAATATATTGAAGGAAGGCTGCGAAGAGGACTTGAAAGTGGGGCAGAATTTTAGGAAAACGATTTCAGGGGGTAGACTGGAATTGCATTTAAAGCATAGGAAAAGAGGCAGAACGACGACAATGATGCACTTGGCCAAAAAGGGCGTATGCGTTTTTTCCTGAATATATTCAGGAAAAAACGCATACGCCCTTTTTGGCCAACCAAGCAAGCGTGTAAAGGAAATCTGCACTACAATGAAGTCTCACTGCCCCCCGGTCAAAAGGGCCATCTGAAAAATGTGTAAAATCCAGAAATGCACGACAGGTCATGGAGAACAGGGAGCCTTGTAATGCTGATGGGCGGGATATAAATTGCCAACAGCCACTCTGGAGAAGTATATGGTGTTCCCTGAAACAGGTAGGAAACAAAACAAAACAGCCTATGGCACTTCCACTTATGGTCCTATAGCTTAGGGAAATTAAAATCAAAAAGATACAGCCACACCAAAATTTGGAACGGCTCTGTTTACAAGAACCTCGTCTACGGTACAAGTTAAATATCCGAGAAAGCAAAAAATGGATAAAGAAGTTGTGGTATGCACGTACAATGGAATATCACTCAGCAATGAAATCTACGTCATCAGGTCCCTAGAAGCATATTGAGTGGATTCAGGTACGATGATTCTACGAGAAATAAATCACACAGAGAAAGAAACATCATAAGATATCACTAATACACGGAATGTAAACTTGGCTACCCATGAACTGAATTACAAAACAGAACAGGGTCTCAAATTTAGAAAACCAACTTATGCTTGCTTATGGGGAAAGGTGAGTTGGGGTGCTGCATAAAACCAGAGATTGAAATTAGCACAGATACCGTTCCATAAGCCAAATATATAACAGACAAGACCTACTCCTTGCTCAACGACATGGACTCAACACCCCATATTCAACGCCTGGGAATATACCTGACAAGTAAGAATCTTAAAACTCATGGATTTATATGTCTCCATAAGGAAATCAAGCATGTGTACAGCGGCCTAAACGCAGCAGTGAAAATCCGATAAATCCCATTATCAAAATAAATTTCAAAAACAAAACACAATGACAGTGAAATAGAGAGCAATTCTTAAATAATTCATTCAGGGCTTGTCATGCAACCTGGATTTACCACATCTACACCCAGAGCTGGGTGAGACATAAGGCTGGACACTTCGTGCTGATAGCATTTGTGAGGTTCGGTGAGCAAACGCAGACCCTTTGAAGTCATACTGCATGGTACCCATTCCATGGGTCCCAACTCTCCACGTTTAAGGGATTCTTCCTTCAGCTAAAACATGCATGGGAAACCCAGAGTATGGTCCACCGTGTGATTGGGAAACGTTCTCAAATGCATCTCAGTTTTCGAACCCTGGTGCTCGGGTTCACCATTCCAGACGCTTTACTAACACTCTCCCCACTTGTAGAGTCAGGGACTTTAAACTCCTGTTTGGCACAGTTTGCAATTTCTGCGCAAGATGAACAGGAATTGGGAGAACCAATGAGAGACTAGCTGTAGGTGTCTGCACTGGCAAATGGAACGCTCATTTCCCACCAGGAAGAGGAATTAACCAAAGGCTCAGCGTGCCCTGCCGGAAAGAGATTAGGGCCTGAAGCAATCCTGTGGTTTTGCGGCCAGCTCACAAGAAAGCGTGTTGAGGAAAGGAGCTCAGGGGCACTGTAATTCACAAACCTGCAGAGTTATGAATGACAGCTATCGTCCAAAAATGTACTGAAGTAAGTCTTCGAAGAGGACTTGAAAGCGGGGCAGAATTTCAGGAAAACGATTTCAGGGGGTAGACTGGAATTGCACTTAAAGCATAGGAAAAGAGGCAGAATGTCGACAATGATGCACTTGGCCAAAAAGGGCGTATGCGTTTTATCCTGAATATATTCAGGAAAAAACGCATACGCCCTTTTTGGCCAACCAAGCCAGCATGTTAAAGAAATCTGCACTACAAAGAAGTCTCACTGCCCCCAGGTCAAAAGGGCCATCTGAAAAAAGTGCAAGATCCAGAAAGGCAGGACAGGTCATGGAGAACAGGGAGCCTTGTTATGCTGATGGGCTCGATGTAAATTGCCAACAGCCACTCTGGAGAAGTGTATGGTGTATCCTGAAACACGAAGGAAACAAAGCAACACAGCCTATGGCACTTCCACTTATGGTCCTATAGCTTAGGGAAATTAAAATCAAAAACACACAGCCACCCCAAAGTTTGGGACGGCTCTGTTTACAAGAACCACTTCTACGGTACAAGTTAAATATCCGAGAAAGCAAAAAATGGATAAAGAAGTTGTGGTACGCACGTAAAATGGAATATCACTCAGCAATGAAATCTACGTCATCAGGCCCGTAGCGGCATAATGAGTGGATTCAGGTACGATGATTCTTCGAGAAATAAGTCACACAGAAAAAGAAACATCATTAGATATCCCTAATACACGGAATGTAAACTTGGCTACACATGAACTGAATTACAAAACAGAACAGGGTCTCAAATTTAGAAAACCAACTTATGCTTGCTTATGGGGAAAGGTGAGTTGGGGTGCTGCATAAAACCAGAGATTGAAATTAGCACAGATACTGTTCCATAAGCCAAATATATAATAGACAAGACCTACTCCTTGCTCAACGAAATGGACTCAACACCCCATATTCAACGCCTGGCAAGATACCTGACAAGTAAGAATCTTAAAACCCATGGATTTATATGTCTCCATAAGGAAATCAAGCATGTGTACAGCGGCCTAAACGCAGCAGTGAACATCCGATAAATCCCATTACCAAAATAAATTTCAAAAACAAAACACAATGACAGTGAAATAGAGAGCAATTCTTAAATAATTCATTCAGGGCTTGTGATGCAACCTGGATTTACCACATCTACACCCAGAGCTGGGTGAGACATAAGGCTGGACACTTCGGGCTGATAGCATTGGTGAGGTTCGGTGAGCAAACGCAGACCCTTTGAAGTCATACTGCATGGTACCCATTCCATGGGTCCCAACTCTCCAGGTTTAAGGGATTCTTACTTCAGCTAAAACATGCATGGGAAACCCACAGAATGGTCCACCATGTGATTGGGAAACGTTTTCAAATGCATCTCAGTTTTCGAACCCTGGTACTCGGGTTCACCATTCCAGACGCTTTACTAACACTCTCCCCACTTGGAGAGTCAGTGCCTTTAACATCCTGTTTGGCACAGTTTGCAATTTCTGCGCAAGATTAACAGGAATAGGGAGAACAAATGAGAGACTAGCTGTAGGTGTCTGCACGGGCAAATGGAACGCTCATTTCCCACCAGGAAGAGGAATTAACCAAAGGCTCAGCGTGCCCTGCAGGAAACAGATTAGGGCCTAAGGCAATCCTGCGGTTTTGCGGCCATCTCACAAAAAAGCGAGTTGAAAAAAGGAGCTAAGGGGCACTGTAATTCACAAAACTGCAGAGTTATGAATGACAGCTATCGTCCAAAATTGTATTGAAGTAAGTCTTCGAAGAGGACTTGAAAGCGGGGCCGAATTTCAGGAACAAGATTTCAGGGGATAGAGTGGAATTGCACTTAAAGCATAGGAAAAGAGGCAGAATGTCGACAATGATGCACTTGGCGAAAAAGGGCGGATGCGTTTTTTCCTGAATATATTCAGGAAAAAACGCATACGCCCTTTTTGGCCAACCAAGCAAGCGTGTAAAGGAAATCTGCACTACAATGAAGTCTCAATGCCCCCCGGTCAAAAGGGCCATCTGAAAAAAGTGTAAAATCCAGAAAGGCAGGACAGGTCATGGAGAACAGGGAGCCTTGTTATGCTGATGGGCGGGATGTAAATTGCCAACAGCCACTCTGGAGAAGTGTATGGTGTTTCCTGAAACACATAGGAAACAAAGCAACACAGCCTATGGCACTTCCACTTATGGTCCTATAGCATAGGGAAATTAAAAACAAAAACACACAGCCACCCCAAACTTTGGGACGGCTCTGTTTACAAGAACCTCGTCTACGGTACAAGTTAAATATCCGAGAAAGCAAAAAATTCATAAAGAAGTTGTGGTACGCACGTACAATGGAATATCACTCAGCAATGAAATCTACGTCATCAGGCCCGTAGCGGCATAATGAGTGGATTCAGGTACGATGATTTTACGAGAAATAAGTCACACAGAAAAAGAAATATCATAAGATATCACTAATACACGGAATGTAAACTTGGCTACACATGAACTGAATTACAAAACAGAACAGGGTCTCAAATTTAGAAAACCAACTTATGCTTGCTTATGGGGAAAGGTGAGTTGGGGTGCTGCATAAAACCAGAGATTGAAATTAGCACAGATACCTTTCCATAAGCTAAATATATAATAGACAAGACCTACTCCTTGCTCAACGAAATGGACTCAACACCCCATATTCAACGCCTGGGAAGATACCTGACAAGTAAGAATCTTAAAACCCATGGATTTATATGTCTCCATAAGGAAATCAAGCGTGTGTACAGCGGCCTAAACGCAGCAGTGAAAATCCGATAAATCCCATTATCAAAATAAATTTCAAAAACAAAACACAATGACAGTGAAATACAGAGCAATTCTTAAATAATTCATTCAGGGCTTGTGATGCAACCTGGATTTACCACATCTACACCCAGAGCTGGGTGAGACATAAGGCTGGACACTTCGGGCTGATAGCATTTGTGAGGTTCGGTGAGCAAACGCAGACCCTTTGAAGTCATACTGCATGGTACCCATTCCATGGGTCCCAACTCTCCACGTTTAAGGGATTCTTCCTTCAGCTAAAACATGCATGGGAAATCCAGAGTATGGTCCACCGTGTGATTGGGAAACGTTCTCAAATGCATCTCAGTTTTCGAACCCTGGTGCTCGGGTTCACCATTCCAGACGCTTTACTAACACTCTCCCCACTTGTAGAGTCAGGGACTTTAAACTCCTGTTTGGCACAGTTTGCAATTTCTGCGCAAGATGAACAGGAATTGGGAGAACCAATGAGAGACTAGCTGTAGGTGTCTGCACTGGCAAATGGAACGCTCATTTCCCACCAGGAAGAGGAATTAACCAAAGGCTCAGCGTGCCCTGCCGGAAAGAGATTAGGGCCTGAAGCAATCCTGTGGTTTTGCGGCCAGCTCACAAGAAAGCGTGTTGAGGAAAGGAGCTCAGGGGCACTGTAATTCACAAACCTGCAGAGTTATGAATGACAGCTATCGTCCAAAAATGTACTGAAGTAAGTCTTCGAAGAGGACTTGAAAGCGGGGCAGAATTTCAGGAAAACGATTTCAGGGGGTAGACTGGAATTGCACTTAAAGCATAGGAAAAGAGGCAGAATGTCGACAATGATGCACTTGGCCAAAAAGGGCGTATGCGTTTTATCCTGAATATATTCAGGAAAAAACGCATACGCCCTTTTTGGCCAACCAAGCAAGCGTGTAAAGGAAATCTGCACTACAATGAAGTCTCAATGCCCCCCGGTCAAAAGGGCCATCTGAAAAAAGTGCAAGATCCAGAAAGGCAGGACAGGTCATGGAGAACAGGGAGCCTTGTTATGCTGATGGGCTCGATGTAAATTGCCAACAGCCACTCTGGAGAAGTGTATGGTGTATCCTGAAACACGAAGGAAACAAAGCAACACAGCCTATGGCACTTCCACTTATGGTCCTATAGCTTAGGGAAATTAAAATCAAAAACACACAGCCACCCCAAAGTTTGGGACGGCTCTGTTTACAAGAACCTCGTCTACGGTACAAGTTAAATATCCGAGAAAGCAAAAAATGGATAAAGAAGTTGTGGTACGCACGTAAAATGGAATATCACTCAGCAATGAAATCTACGTCATCAGGCCCGTAGCGGCATAATGAGTGGATTCAGGTACGATGATTCTTCGAGAAATAAGTCACACAGAAAAAGAAACATCATTAGATATCCCTAATACACGGAATGTAAACTTGGCTACACATGAACTGAATTACAAAACAGAACAGGGTCTCAAATTTAGAAAACCAACTTATGCTTGCTTATGGGGAGAGGTGAGTTGGGGTGCTGCATAAAACCAGAGATTGAAATTAGCACAGATACTGTTCCATAA
Source organism: Delphinapterus leucas (assembly GCF_059928025.1). NCBI lineage: Eukaryota > Metazoa > Chordata > Mammalia > Artiodactyla > Monodontidae > Delphinapterus > Delphinapterus leucas. The sequence continues at coordinate 2,452,829 of NW_028322237.1, forward strand.
GCCAAATATATAATAGACAAGACCTACTCCTTGCTCAACGAAATGGACTCAACACCCCATATTCAACGCCTGGCAAGATACCTGACAAGTAAGAATCTTAAAACCCATGGATTTATATGTCTCCATAAGGAAATCAAGCGTGTGTACAGCGGCCTAAACGCAGCAGTGAACATCCGATAAATCCCATTACCAAAATAAATTTCAAAAACAAAACACAATGACAGTGAAATAGAGAGCAATTCTTAAATAATTCATTCAGGGCTTGTGATGCAACCTGGATTTACCACATCTACACCCAGAGCTGGGTGAGACATAAGGCTGGACACTTCGGGCTGATAGCATTGGTGAGGTTCGGTGAGCAAACGCAGACCCTTTGAAGTCATACTGCATGGTACCCATTCCATGGGTCCCAACTCTCCAGGTTTAAGGGATTCTTACTTCAGCTAAAACATGCATGGGAAACCCACAGAATGGTCCACCATGTGATTGGGAAACGTTTTCAAATGCATCTCAGTTTTCGAACCCTGGTACTCGGGTTCACCATTCCAGACGCTTTACTAACACTCTCCCCACTTGGAGAGTCAGTGCCTTTAACATCCTGTTTGGCACAGTTTGCAATTTCTGCGCAAGATTAACAGGAATAGGGAGAACAAATGAGAGACTAGCTGTAGGTGTCTGCACGGGCAAATGGAACGCTCATTTCCCACCAGGAAGAGGAATTAACCAAAGGCTCAGCGTGCCCTGCAGGAAACAGATTAGGGCCTAAGGCAATCCTGCGGTTTTGCGGCCATCTCACAAAAAAGCGAGTTGAAAAAAGGAGCTAAGGGGCACTGTAATTCACAAAACTGCAGAGTTATGAATGACAGCTATCGTCCAAAATTGTATTGAAGTAAGTCTTCGAAGAGGACTTGAAAGCGGGGCAGAATTTCAGGAACAAGATTTCAGGGGATAGAGTGGAATTGCACTTAAAGCATAGGAAAAGAGGCAGAATGTCGACAATGATGCACTTGGCGAAAAAGGGCGGATGCGTTTTTTCCTGAATATATTCAGGAAAAAACGCATACGCCCTTTTTGGCCAACCAAGCAAGCGTGTAAAGGAAATCTGCACTACAATGAAGTCTCAATGCCCCCCGGTCAAAAGTGCCATCTGAAAAAAGTGTAAAATCCAGAAAGGCAGGACAGGTCATGGAGAACAGGGAGCCTTGTTATGCTGATGGGCGGGATGTAAATTGCCAACAACCACTCTGGAGAAGTGTATGGTGTTTCCTGAAACACGTAGGAAACAAAGCAACACAGCCTATGGCACTTCCACTTATGGTCCTATAGATTAGGTAAATTAAAATCAAAAAGACACAGCCACCCCAAAGTTTGGGCCGGCTCTGTTTACAAGAACCTCGTCTACGGTACAAGTTAAATATCCGAGAAAGCAAAAAATGGATAAAGAAGTTGTGCTACGCATGTACAATGGAATATCACTCAGCAATGAAATCTACGTCATCAGGTCCCTATCGGCATAATGAGTGGATTCAGGTACGATGATTCTACGAGAAATAAGTCACACAGAAAAAGAAACATCATAAGATATCACTAATACACGGAATGTAAACTTGGCTACACATGAACTGAATTACAAAACAGAACAGGGTCTCAAATTTAGAAAACCAACTTATACTTGCTTATGGGGAAAGGTGAGTTCGGGTGCTGCATAAAACCAGAGATTGAAATTAGCACACATACCGTTCCATAAGCCAAACATATAATAGACAAAACCTACTCCTTGCTCAACGAAATGGACTCAACACCCCATATTCAACGCTTGGGAAGATACCTGACAAGTAAGAATCTTAAAACCCATGGATTTATATGCTCCATAAGGAAATCAAGCATGTGTACAGCGGCCTAAACGCAGCAGTGAACATCTGATAAATCCCATTATCAAAATGAATTTCAAAAACAAAACACAATGACAGTGAAATAGAGAGCAATTCTTAAATAATTCATTCAGGGCTTGTGATGCAACCTGGATTTACCACATCTACACCCAGAGCTGGGTGAGACATAAGGCTGGACACTTCGGGCTGATAGCATTGGTGAGGTTCGGTGAGCAAACGCAGACCCTTTGAAGTCATACTGCATGGTACCCATTCCTTGGGTCCCAACTCTCCAGGTTTAAGGGATTCTTCCTTCAGCTAAAACATGCATGGGAAACCCACAGTACAGTGCACTGTATGACCGGGAAACGTTTTCAAATGCATCTCAGTTTTCGTCCCCTGGTACTCGGGTTCACCTTTCCAGACGCTTTACTAACACTCTCCCCACTTGGAGAGTCAGTGCCTTTAACCTCCTGTTTGGCACAGTTTGCAATTTCTGCGCAAGATGAACAGGAATAGGGAGAACCAATGAGAGACTAGATGTAGGTGTCTGCACGTGCAAATGGAACGCTCATTTCCCACCAGGAAGAGGAATTAACCAAAGGTTCAGCGTGCCCTGCCAGAAAGAGATTATGGCGTGAAGCAATCCTGCGGTTTTGCGGCCAGCTCACCAGAAAGCGAGTTGAAGAAAGGAGCTCAGGGGCAGTGTAATTCAGAAACCTGCAGAGTTATGAATGACAGCTATCGTCCAAAAATGTATTGAAGTAAGTCTTCGAAGAGGACTTGAAAGCGGGGCAGAATTTCAGGAAAACGATTTCACGGGGTAGACTGGAATTGCACTTAAAGCATAGGTATAGAGGCAGAATGTCGACAATGATGCACTTGGCCAAAAAGGGCGTATGCGTTTTTTCCTGAATCTATTCAGGAAAAAACGCATACGCCCTTTTTGGCCAACCAAGCAAGCGTGTAAAGGAAATCTGCACTACAATGAAGTCTCACTGCCCCCCGGTCAAAAGGGCCATCTGAAAAAAGTGTAAAATCCAGAAAGGCAGGAGAGGTCATGGAGAACAGGGAGCCTTGTTATGCTGATGGGCGGGATGTAAATAGCCAACAGCCACTCTGGAGAAGTGTATGGTGTTTCCTGAAACACGTAGGAAACAAAGCAACACAGCCTATGGCACTTCCACTTATGGCCCTATAGCTTAGGGAAATTAAAATCAAAAACACACATCTACCCCAAATTTGGGACGGCTCTGTTTACAAGAACTTCGTCTACGGTACAAGTTAAATATCTGAGAAAGCAAAAAATGGATAAAGAAGTTGTGGTATGTACGTACAATGGAATATCACTCAGCAATGTAATCTACGTCATCAGGCCCGTAGCGGCATAATGAGTGGATTCAGGTACGATGATTCTACGAGAAATAAGTCACACAGAAAAAGAAACATCATAAGATATCACTAATACACGGAATGTAAACTTGGCTACACATGAACTGAATTACAAAACAGAACAGGGTCTCAAATTTAGAAAACCAACTTATGCTTGCTTATGGGGAAAGGTGAGTTGCAGTGCTGCATAAAATCAGAGATTGAAATTAGCACACATACCATTCCATAAGCCAAATATATAATAGACAAAACCTACTCCTTGCTCAACGAAATCGACTCAACACCGCATATTCAACGCCTGGCAAGATACTTGACAAGTAAGAATCTTAAAACCCATGGATTTATATGTCTCCATAAGGAAATCAAGCATGTGTACAGCGACCTAAACGCAGCAGTGAACATCCGATAAATCCCATTATCAAAATAAATTTCAAAAACAAAACACAATGACAGTGAAATAGAGAGCAATTCTTAAATAATTCATTCAGGGCTTGTGATGCAACCTGGATTTACCACATCTACACCCAGAGCTGGGTGAGACATAAGGCTGGACACTTCGGGCTGATAGCATTGGTGAGGTTCGGTGAGCAAACGCAAACCCTTTGAAGTCATACTGCATGGTACCCATTCCATGGGTCCCAACTCTCCAGGTTTAAGGGATTCTTCCTTCAGCTAAAACATGCATGGGAAACCCAGACTATCGTCCGCCGTGTGATTGGGAAACGTTTTCAAATGCATCTCAGTTTTCGAACCCTGGTACTCGGGTTCACCATTCCAGAAGCTTTACTAACACTCTCCCCACTTGGAGAGTCAGTGCCTTTAACCTCCTGTTTGGCACAGTTTGCAATTTCTGCACAAGATGAACAGGAATAGGGAGAACCAATGAGAGACTAGCTGTAGGTGTCTGCAAGGGCAAATGGAACGCTCATTTCCCACCAGGAAGAGGAATTCACCAAAGACTCAGCATGCCCTGCCGGAAACATATTAGGGCCTGAACAATCCTGCGGTTTTGCGGCCATCTCACAAGAAAGCGAGTTGAAGAAAGGAGCTAAGGGGCACTATAATTCACAAACATGAAGAGTTATGAATGACAGACTGTCATCCAAAAATGTATTGAAGTAAGTCTTCGAAGAGGACTTGAAAGCGGGGCAAAATTTCAGGAAAAAGTTTTCAGGGGGTAGACTGGAATTGCACTTAAAGCATAGGAAAAGAGGCAGAATGTCGACAATGATGCACTTGGCCAAATAGGGCATATGCGTTTTTTCTTGAATATATTCAGGATAAAAGGCATACGCACTTTTTGGCCAACCAAGCAAGCGTGTAAAGAAATCTGCACTACAAAGAAGTCCCACTGCTCCCCGGTCAAAAGGGCCATCTGAAAAAAGTGTAAAATCCAGAAAGGCAGGACAGGTCATGGAGAACAGGGAGCCTTGTTATGCTGCTGGGCAGGATGTAAATTGCCAACAGCCACTCTGGAGAAGTGTATGGTGTTTCCTGAAACACGTAGGAAACAAAGCAACACAGCCTATTGCACTTCCACTTATGGTCCTATAGCTTAGGGAAATTAAAATCAAAAACACACAGGCACCCCAAAGTTTGGGACGGCTCTGTTTACCAGAACCTCATCTACGGTACAAGTTAAATATCCTAGAAAGCAAAAAATGGATAAAGAAGTTGTGGTATGCACGTACAATGGAATATCACTCAGCAATGAAATCTCCGTCATCAGGCCCGTAGCGGCATAATGAGTGGATCCAAGTACGATGATTCTACGGGAAATAAGTCACACAAAATAAGAAACATCATAAGATATCACTAATACACGGAATGTAAACTGACTACCCATGAACTGAATTACAAAACAGAACAGGGTCTCAAATTTAGAAAACCTACTTATGCTTGCTTATGGGGAAAGGTGAATTTGGGTGCTGTATAAAACCAGAGATTGAAATTAGCACAGATACCATTCCATAAGCCAAATATATAGTAGACAAGACCTACTCCTTGCTCAGCGAAATGGACTCAACAGCCCATATTCAACGCCTGGGAACATACCTGACAAGTAAGAATCTTAAAACCCATGGATTTATATGTCTCCATAAGGAAATCAAGCATGTGTACAGCGGCCTAAACGCAGCAGTGAAAATCCGATAAATCCCATTATCAAGATAAATTTCGAAAACAAAACACAATGAGAGTGAAATAGAGAGCAATTCTTAAATAATTCATTCAGGGCTTGTGATGCAACCTGGATTTACCACATCTACACGCAGAGCTGTGTGAGACATAAGGCTGGACACTTCAGGCTAATAGCATTGGTGAGGTTCGGTGAGCAAACGCAGACCCTTTGAAGTCATACTGCCTGGTATCCATTCCATGGGTCCCAACTTTCCAGGTTTAAGGGATTCTTCCTTCAGCTAAATCATGCATGGGAAACCCAGAGTATGGTCCACCGTGTGATTGGGAAACGTTTTCAAATGCATCTCAGTTTTCGAACCCTGGTACTCGGGTTCACTATTCCAGCCGCTTTACTAACACTCTCCCCACTTGGAGAGTCAGTGCCTTTAACATCCTGTTTGGCACAGTTTGCAATTTCTGCGCAAGATGAACAGGAATAGGGAGAACCAATGAGAGACTAGCTGTAGGTGTCTGCACGGGCAAATGGAACGCTCATTTCCCACCAGGAAGACGAATTAACCAAAGGCTCAGCGTGCCCTGCCGGAAACAGATTAGGGCCTGAAACAATCCTGCGGTTTTGCAGCCAGCTCACGAGAAAGCGAGTTGAGGAAAGGAGCTCAGGGGCACTGTAATTCACAAACCTGCAGAGTTATGAATGACAGCTATCGTCCAAAAATGTACTGAAGTAAGTCTTCGAATAGGACTTGAATGTGGGGCAGAATTTCAGGAAAACGATTTCAGGGGGTAGACTGGAATTGCACTTAAAGCATAGGAAAAGAGGCAGAATGTCGACAATGATGCACTTGGCCAAAAAGGGCGTATGCGATTTTTCCTGAATATATTCAGGAAAAAACGCATACGCACTTTTTGGCCAACCAAGCAGGCGTGTAAAGGAAATCTGCACTACAATGAAGTCTCACTGCCCCCCGGTCAAAAGGGCCATCTGAAAAAAGTGTAAAATCCAGAAAGGCAGGACAGGTCATGGAGAACAGGGACCCTTGTTATGCTGATGGGCGGGATGTAAATTGCCAACAGCCAATCTGGAGAAGTTTATGGTGTTTCCTGAAACACATAGGAAACAAAGCAACACAGCCTATGGCACTTCCACTTATGGTCCTATAGCTTATGGAAATTAAAATCAAAAACACACAGCCACCCCAATGTTTGGGACGTCTCTGTTTACAAGAACGTCGTCTACGGTACAAGTTAAATATCCGAGAAAGCAAAAAATGGATAAAGAAGTTATGGTATGCACGTACAATGGAATATCACTCAGCAATGAAATCTACGTCATCAGGCCCGTATCAGCATAATGAGTGGGTTCAGGTACGATGATTCTACGAGAAATTAGTCACACAGAAAAAGAAACATCATAAGATATCACTAATACACGGAATGTAAATTTGACTACACATGAACTGAATTACAAAACAGAACATGGTATCAAATTTAGAAAACCAACTTATGTTTGCTTATTTGGAAAGGTGAGTTGGGGTGCTGCATAAAACCAGAGATTGAAATTAGCACAGAAAGCTTTCCATAAGCCAATTATATAATAGACAAGACCTACTCCTTGCTCAACGAAATGGACTCAACACTCCATATTCAACGCCTGGGAATATACCTGACAAGTAAGAATCTTAAAACCCATGGATTTATATGTCTCCACAAGGAAATCAAGTGTGTGTACAGCGACATAAACGCAGCAGTGAAAATCCGATAAATCCCATTATCAAAATAAATTTCAAAAACAAAACACAATGACAGTGAAATAGAGAGCAATTCGTAAATAATTCATTGAGGGCTTGTGATGCAACCTGGATTTACCACATCTACACCCAGAGCTGGGTGAGACATAAGGCTGGACACTTCGGGCTGATAGCTTTGGTGAGGTTCGGTGAGCAAACGCAGACCCTTTGAAGTAATACTGCATGGTACCCATTCCATGGATCCCAACTCTCCAGGTTTAAGGGATTCTTCCTTCAGCTAAAACATTCATGGGAAACCCAGAGTATGGTCCACCGTGTGATTGGGAAACGTTTTCAAATGCATCTCAGTTTTCGAACGCTGGTACTCAGGTTCACCATTCCAGACGCTTTACTAACACTCTCCCCACTTGGAGAGTCAGTGCCTTTAAACTCCTGTTTGGCACAGTTTGCAATTTCTGCGCAAGATGGACAGGAATAGGGAGAACCAATGAGAGACTAGCTGTAGGTGTCTGCACGGGCAAATGGAACGCTCATTTCCCACCAGGAAGACGAATAAACCAAAGGCTCAGCGTGCCCTGCCGGAAACAGATTAGGGCCTGAAGCAATCCTGCGGTTTTGCAGCTAGCTCACAAGAAAGTGAGTTGAAGAAAGGAGCTCAGGGCCACTGAAATTCACAAACCTGCAGAGTTATGAATGATAGCTATCGTCCAAAAATGTATTGAAGTAAGTCTTCGAAGAGGACTTGAATGCGGGGCAGAATTTCTGGAAAACGATTTCAGGGGGTAGACTGGAATTGCACTTAAAGCATAGGAAATGAGGCAGAATGTCGACAATGATGCACTTGGCCAAAAAGGGCGTATGTGTTTTTTCCTGAATATATTCAGGAAAAAACGCATACGCACTTTTTGGTCAACCAAGCAAGCGTGTAAAGGAAATCTGCACTACAATGAAGTCTCACTGCCCCCCGGTCAAAATGGCCATCTGAAAAAAGTGTAAAATCCAGAAAGGCAGGACAGGTCATGGAGAACAGGGAGCCTTGTTATGCTTATGGGCAGGAAGTAAATTGCCAACAGCCACTCTGGAGAAGTGTATGGTGTTTCCTGAAACACGTAGGAAACAAAACAACACAGCCTATGGCACTTCCACTTATGGATCTATAGCTTAGGGTAATTAAAAACAAAAACACACAGCCACCCCAAAGTTTGGGACGGCTCCGTTTACAGGAACCTCGTCTACAGTACAAGTTAAATATCCTAGAAAGCAAAAAATGGATAAAGAAGTAGTGCTACGTACGTACAATGGAATATCACACAGCAATGAAATCTACGTCATCAGGCCTGTAGCGCCATAATGAGTGGATTCAGGTACGATGATTCTACGAGAAATAAGTCACACAGAAAAAGAAACATCATAAGATATGACTAATACAGGGAATGTAAACTTGGCTACACATGAACTGAATTACAAAACAGAAAAGGGTCTCAAATTGAGACAACCAACTTATGCTTGCTTATGGGGAAAGGTGAGTTGGGGTGCTGCATAAAAACAGAGATTGAAATTAGCACAGATACCGTTCCATAAGCCAAATATATAATAGAAAAGACCTACTCCTTGCTCAGCGAAACGGACTCAACGCCTGGGAATATACCTGACAAGTAAGAATCTTAAAACCCATGGATTTATATGTCTCCATAAGGAAATCAAGCGTGTGAACAGCGGCCTAAACGCAACAGTGAAAATCCGATAAATCCCATTATCAAAATAAATTTCAAAACCAAAACACATTGACAGTGAAATAGAGAGCAATTCTTAAATAATTCATTCAGGGCTTGTGATGCAACCTGGATTTACCACATCTACACCCAGAGCTGGGTGAGACATAAGGCTGGACACTTCAGGCTGATAGCATTTGTGAGGTTCGGTGAGCAAACGCAGACCCTTTGAAGTCATACTGCATGGTACCCATTCCATGGTTCCCAGCTCTCCAGGTTTAAGGGATTCTTCCTTCAGCTAAAACATGCATGGGAAACGCAGAGTATTGTCCACCGTGTGATTGGGAAACCTTTGCAAATATATCTCAGTTTTCGAACCCTGGTACTCGGGTTCACCATTCCAGACACTTTACTAACATTCTCCCCACTTGGAGAGTCAGTGCCTTTAACCTCCTGTTTGGCACAGTTTGCAATTTCTACGTAAGATTAACAGGAATAGGGAGAACCAATGAGAGACTAGCTGTAGGTGTCTGCACGGGCAAATGGAACGCTCATTTCCCACCAGGAAGAGGAATTAACCAAAGGCTCAATGTGCCCTGCCAGAAACAGATTAGGGCCTGAAGCAATCCTGGGGTTTTTGGGCCAGCTCACAAGAAAGCGAGTTGAGGAAACGAGCTCAGGGGCACTGTAATTCACAAACCTGCAGAGTTATGAATGACAGCTATCGTCCAAAAATGTATTGAAGTAAGTCTTCGAAGAGGACTTGAAAGCGGGGCAGAATTTCAGGAAAACGATTTCAGGGGGTAGACTGGAATTGCACTTAAAGCATAGGAAATGAGGCAGAATGTCGACAATGATGCACTTGGCCAAAAAGGGCGTATGCGTTTTTTTCCTGAATATATTCATGAAAAAACGCATACGCCATTTTTGGCCAAGCAAGCAAGCATGTAAGTGAAATCTGCACTACAATGAAGTCTCACTGCCCCCCGGTCAAAAGGGCCATCTGAAAAAGTGTAAAATCCAGAAAGGCAGGACAGGTCATGGAGAACAGGGAGCCTTGTTATGCTGATGGGGGTGATGTAAATTGAAAACAGCCACTCTGGAGAAGTGTATGGGGTTTCCTGAAACAGGTAGGAAACAAAGCAACAGAGCCTATGGCACTTCCACTTATGGTCCTATAGCTTAGGGAAATTAAAATCAAAAACACACAGCCACCCCAAAGTTTGGGACGGCTCTCTTTACAAGAACCTCGTCTACGGTACAAGTGAAATATCCCAGAATGTGAAAAATGGTTAAAGAAGTTGTGGTACGTACGTACAATGGAATATCACTCACCAATGAAATCTATGTCATCAGGCCCGTCGCGGCATATTGAGTGGATCCAGGTACGATGATTCTAAGTGAAATAAGTCACACAGAAAATGAAACATCATAAGATATCACTAATAAACGGAATGTAAACTTGGCTACACATGAACTGAATTACAAAACAGAACAGGGTCTCAAATTTAGAAAACCAACTTATGCTTGTTTATGGGGAAAGATGAGGTGGGGTGCTGCATAAAACCAGAGATAGAAATTAGCACGCATACCTTTCCATAAGCCAAATATGTAATAGTCAAGACCTACACCTTGCTCAACGAAATGGACTAAACACACCATATTCAAGTCCTAGGATTACACATGACTAGTAAGAATTTTCAAACCCATGGATTTATATGTCTCCGTAAGAGAATCAAGTGTGTGTACAGCGGCATGAATGCAGCAGAGAAAATCCGATAAATCCCATTATCAAAATAAACTACAAAAACAAACACAATGACAGTGAAATAGAGAGCAATTCTTATATAATTCATTCAGGGCTTGTGATGCAACCTGGATTTACCACATCTACACCTAGAGCTGAGTGAGACATAAGGTTCGACACTTTGGGCTGATAGCATTGCTGAGGTTCGGTGAGAAAATGCAGGCCCTTTGAAGTCATACTGCATGGTACCCATTCCATGGGTCCCACCTCTCCAGGTTTAAGGGATTATTCCTTCAGGTAAAACACGCATGGGAAACCCAGAATATGGTCCACCGTGTGACCGGGAAAACTTTTTAAAGGCATCTCAGTTTTCGTCCCCTCATACTCGGTTTTACCATTCCAGACGCTTTACTAACCCTTTCCCCAATTGGAGAGTCAGTGCCTTTAACCTCCTGTTTGGCACAGTTTGGAATTTCTGCGCAAGATGAACAGGAATAGGGAGAACCAATAAGAGATTAGCTGTAGGTGTCTGCACGAGCAAATTTAACGCTCATTTCCCACCAGGAAGAGGAATTAGCCAAAGGCTCAGCATGCCGTGCCGGAACCAGATTAGGGCCTGAAGCAATCCTGCGGTTTTGCGGCCAGCTCACAAGAAAGCGAGTTGAAGAATGGAGCTCAGGGGCACTGTAATTCACAAACCTGCAGAGTTATAAATGACAGCTATCGTCCAAAAATATATTGAAGTAAGGCTGCAAAGAGGACTTGAACGCGGGGCAGAATTCCAGGAATACGATTTCAGGAGGTAGACGGGAAGTCCTCTGAAAGTATAGGAGAAGAGGCAGAACTTCGACAATGATGCACTTGGTCAAAAAGGGCATATGCGTTTCTTCCAGGGCCCTCATTAAAGAGGGTAGGAGGCTCCCAGCATGCTTCAGTGGCCAACAGAGGGCCTACGTCGCCAAGGCGACGTGAGCCATCCAGGCAGGAGTGACCTCACATCAGAGCGCCCACCTCACAGAAGGGTAAGGAACCCAGTCATGATCAGACTCTCACCAGAGTGCCCACAGAAGCAAGGGGCTGGGAATCAGGCACGAGTGTCCTCACACCCGTGGGGCCACATCATCGAAAGTTGAGGTACCCAGCACATGTGGCCTCAAACCAGAGGACCCACATCACCATGGGTCTCAGAGCGAGGCAGGCAGGATTAACCTCAAAACACATGGCACATTGTATAAAAAGGTGAGGAATCCAGCAGTTGGAACATCCCAGCAGGCGGCCCAGAGCACCGAGGCTATGGGATCCAGGCAGTGATGACCTCACAACAGAGGGCCCTCATCGTGATACTGTAAGCAACCCAGCCGTTGTGACTTCAGAGCACAAGGCCCACATCCCCATGGGGAAGGGAACCAAGCAGGAGTGTCATCGCACCAGTGGGCACACAACAGAAAATGTGGGGAGCCCAGCAGTTAGGGCCGGACGCCAGAGGGCTCTCATCACTGAGGAGAGGAGGCTCCCAGCAAGCTCCAACTGCTACCAGAGGGCCGACGTCGCCAATGCGGGGTGTGCCAGCCAGGCAGGAGTGACCTCAGAGCAGAGGGCCAACCACACAAAAGTGTGAGGAACCCAAAGAGGATCAGACTCTCACCAGAGGGCCCACATCACCAAGGGAATGGAAACCAGGCAGGAGTGTCCTCACACCAGTGGGGCCACATCACCGAAATGTGACGGACCCAGCACACGTGGCCTCAAACTACAGGACACACATCACCAAGGGGCTGGGAGTGAGGCAGGCAGGGGGAGCCTCAAAACAGGGGGACCATTGCGTAAAAAAGGTGAGGAATCCCACAGTTGGAACCTCCCAGCAGGCGGCCAGGAGCAGCGAGGCTATGGGATCCAGGCCTGACTGAACTCAAAACAGAGGGCCCTCATCATGAAACTGTGAGCAACCCAGCCGTTGGGACCATAGAGCAGAAGGCCCACATTCCCATGTGGTTGGGAACTTGGCAGAAGGGTACTCGCACCACAGGGCGCACATCAGAGAATTTTGGGAACCCAGAAATTAGGGCCTGATGCCAGAGGGCCCTCATTACCAAGGGGAGGAGACCCCAAGCAGGCACCAACTCCCTACGGAGGGACCATGTCGCCAAGGTGACGTGCAACAGCCAGGCAGGAGTGACCTCACAGCTGAGGGCCTACCTCACAGAATGGTGAGGAACCCAGCCAGGATAAGACTCTCACCAGAGGGCCCACATCACCAAGGGCATCAGAACCAGGCAGGACTGTCTTCACACCAGGGTGACCACATCATAGAAAGGTGAGGAACCCAGCACATGTGGCCTAAACCAGAGGACCCAGATCTCCAAGGGGTTCGGAGTGAGGCAGGCATGAGTAGCCTCACAACACAGGGCGAATAGAATAAAAAAGCTGAGGAATCCTGCAGTGGGAACCTCCCAGCAGGCGGCCCAGAGCACCGAGTCTATGCGATCCAGGCCACAGTGAACTCACAGCAGAGGGCCCACATCATGAAACTGTGAGCAACCCAGCCGTTTGGACCTCAGAGCAGAAGGCCCACATCACCATGGGGTTGGGAACATGGCACGAGTGTCCTCGCACAACTTAGCACGTATCAGAAAATTTGGGTACCCAGCAGTTAGGGCCTGACGCCAGAGGGCCCTCATCACCGAGGGGAGGAGGCTCCCAGTAGGCTCCAACTGCCACAAGAGGGCCGACATTGCCAAGGCGGGGTGTGACAGCCAGGCAGGAGTGACCTCACAGCAGAGGGCCCACCTCACAGAAGTGTGAGGAACCCAGCCAGGATCAGACTCTCACCAGAGGGCCCACGTCACCAAGGGGATAGGAACCAGGCAGGAGTGTCCTCACACCAGTGGGGCCACATCATCGAAAGGTGAGGGACCCAGCACACGTGGCCTCAAACCAGAGGACACACATCACAAAGGGGCTGGGAGTGAGGCAGGCAGGAGGAGTCTCAAAACAGAGGGCCCATAGAAGGAAAAAGGTGAGGAATCCCGCAGTTGGAATTTCCCCGCAGGTGGCCAGGAGCAGCGAGGCTATGGGATCCATGCTGGAGTGAACTCACACCAGAGGGCCCTCATCAAGAAACTGAGCAACCCAAGGTTGGAACCTCAGAGCAGAAGGCCCACATTCCCATGGGGTTTGGAACCTGGTAGGAGTGTACTAGCACCACAGGGCGCACAACAGAAAATTTTGGGAGCCCAGGAGTTAGGGTCTGACGCCAGAGGGCCCTCATTACCGAGGGGAGGAGACTCGCAGCAGGCACCATCTCCCAACTGAGGGCCCACGTCGCCAAGGTGACGTGGGCCAGCCAGGTAGGAGTGACCTCACAGCAGAGGGCCTACCTCACAGAAGGGTGAGGAACCCAGCCAGGATAAGACTCTCACCAGAGGGCCCACATCACCAAGGGGATCGGAACAAGGCAGGAGTGTCCTCACACCAGTGGGGCCACATCAGCGAAAGGTGAGGAACACAGCACATGTGGCCTCAAACAAGGGGACATACATCACGAAAGGGCTGGGAGTGAGGCATGCAGGAGGAGACTCAGAACAGAGGGCCAATAGAATAAAAAAGGTGAGGAACCCCGCAGTTGGAAGCTCCAAGCAGGTGGCCCAGAGCACCGAGGTTATGGGATCCATGCCGGAGTGAACTCAGAGCAGAGGGCCCACATTCTGACACTGTGAGCAACCCAGCCGTTGGGACCACAGAGCAGAAAGCCCACATCCCCTAGGGAAGAGACCCTGGCTGGAGTGTACTCACACGACAGGGCGCACATCAGAAAATTTTGGGAGCCCATGAGTTAGGGCCTGACGACAGAGGGCCCTCATTACCGAGGGGAGGAGACTCCCAGCAGGCACCAACTACCAACTGAGGGCCCACATCGCCAAGGTGACGTGTGCCAGCCAGGCAGGAGTGACCTCACAGCAGAGGGCCCACCTCCCAGAAGTGTGAGGAATCCAGACAGGATCAGACTCTCACCAGAGGGTCCCCATCACCAAGGGGATGGGAACCAGGCAGGAGTGTCCTCACACCAGTGGGGCCACATCAATAAAGGTGAGGAAACCGGTACATGTGGCCTTAAACCAGAGGACCTACATCACAAAGGGGCTTGGAGTGAGTCAGGAAGTAGGAGCATAAAAACACAGGACCCAAAGAATAAAAAAGGTAAGGAATCCAGCAGTAGGAACCTCCCAGCAGTCGGCTCAGAGCACAGAGTCTATGGGATCTAGGCCTGAGTGAACTAACACCAGAGAGACAACATCATGAAACGGTGAACAACACAGGTGTTGGGACCTTAGAGCAGAAGGCCCACATGCCCATGGGGATGGGAACCTCGCAGGAGTGTCCTCGCACCACTTAGCACGTATCAGAAAATGTGGGTACCCAGCAGTTCGGTCCTGACGCTAGAGGGGCCCCATCACTGAGGGGAGGAGGCTCCCAGCAGGCTCCAAGTGCCACAAGAGGGCCGATGTTGCCCAGGTGGGGTGTGCCAGCCAGGCAGGAGTGAGCTCACAGCAGAGGGCCCACCTCACAGAAGGGTGAGGACCCCAGCCAGGATCAGACTCTCACCAGAGGGCCCACATCATCAAGGGGATAGGAAGCAGGCAGGAGAGTCCTCACACCAGTGGGGCCACATCATCGAAAGGCGAGGGACCCAGCACACGTGGCCTCACACCAGAGGACACACATCACCAAGGGACTGGGAGTGAGGCAGGCAGGTGGAGTCTCAAAACAGAGGGTCCATAGAAGAAAAAAGGTGAGGAATCCCGCAGTTGGAACCTCCCAGCAGGTGGCCAGGAGCAGCGAGGCTATGGGATCCAGGCCGGAGAGAACTCACAGCAGAGGGCCCTCATCATGAAACTGAGCAACCCACGGTTGGGACCTCAGAGCAGAAGGCCCACATTCCCATGGGGTTGGGAACCTGGCAGGAGTGTACTCGAACCACAGGGTGCATATCAGAAAATATTGGGAGCCCAGGAATTAGGGCCTGACGCCAGAGGGCCCTCATTACCGAGGGGAGGAGACACCCAGCAGGCACCAAATCCCACCAGAGGGCCGACGTCGCCAAGGCGGGGTGTGCCAGCCAGGCAGGAGTGACCTCAGAGAAGAGGGCCCACCTCACAGAAGTGTGAGGAACCCAACCAGGATCAGACTCTCAGCGGATGGCCCACATCACCAAGGGGATGGGAACCAGGCAGGAGTGTCCTCACACCAGTGGGGCCACATCAGCCAAAGGTGAGGAACCCAGCACATGTGGCCTCAAACCACAGGACACACATCACCAAGGGGCTGGGAGTGAGGCAGGTGTCCAGAGGGGCACATTTAACTCTAAATTCCCACCAGGAAGAGGAATTAACCAAAGGCTCAGAGTGCCGTGCCAGACCCTGATTATGGCCTAAAGCAAACCTGCGGTTCTGTGGCCAGCTTTCAAGGAAACGAGTTAAGAAAGGAAATCACGGGCACTGTAATTCACAAACCTGCAGAGTTATAAATGACAGCTATTCGCAAAAATATACTGAAGTAAGTCTGCAAAGAGGACTTCAAAACGAGGCAGAATTGCAGGAATCATATTTCAGGAAGTAGATTGGAATTGCATTTAAAGCATGTGAAAAGCTGCAGATCTTTGACAGTGATGCACTTGGACAAAAGTGCGTAAACATTTTTTCCTGAATATATTCAGGAAAAAACACATATGCCCTTTTTGGCCAACCAAGCACTCGAGCAATGGAAATCCGCACTACAATGAAGTCTCATTTCCCATTCGTCAAAAGGGCCATCTGAGAAAAGTGTAAAAACCAGAAACACAGGACAGGCCATGAAGAACAGGGAGCCTTGTTATGCTGATGGGCGGGATGTAAATTGCCAACAGACACTCTGGAGATGTTTATGGTGTATCCTGAAACATCTGAAAAACAAAGCTACAGACACTAGGGCACTTCCACTTTTGGCCCTATAGCTTAGGAAAATTAAAATCAACAAGACACAGCCAACACAAAATTTAGGGCTGCTGTGTTTTCAAGAACCTTGAGTCCAGTACAAATTAAATATCCCAGAAAGAAAAAAATGGATAAAGGAGTTGTGCTACTTACGTACAACGGAATATCACTCAGCAATGAAATCAATGTCATCAGGTCTGTAGCAGCAAATTGAGTGGATTTAAGTATGATGATTCTAAGAGAAATAGGTCACACAGAGAAAGAGAATTATCATAAGATATCACTAATAGAGAGAGTGTAAACTTGGCTACACATAAACTGAATTCCAAAACCGAACAGAGTCTCACATTTAGATAAAAACTTATGCTTGCTTAAGGGGAAAGTTGAGTTGCGGTGCTGTATAAAACCAGAGATTGAAATTAGCACACATACCGTTCCATAAGCCAAATATGTAATAGACAAGACCTACTCTTTGCTCAACGAAATAGACTCATCCATGGTGTATCACCTCACACCTGTTAGAATGGGCATCATCAGAAAATCTACAAACAACAAATGCTGGAAAGGGTGTGGAGATAAGGAACCCTCCTCCGCTATTGTTGGGAATGAAATTGATAAAGTCACTGTGGAGAACGTTATGGAGTTTCTTATAAAACTAAGAATAGAATTACCATATGATACAGCAGTCCCACTACTGGGCATATACCCAGACAAAACCATAAATCAAAAAGAGACATTCACCGCAATGTTCATTGCATCACTATTTACAATATCCAGGTAATGGAAGCAACCTAAATGCCCACAGACAGACGAATGCATAAAGATGTGGTACATATATAAAATGGAATATTACTAAGCCATAAAAAGGAATGAAATTGGGTCATTTGTAGAGACGTTGATGGCTCTAGAGATTGTCATACAGAGTGAAGTAAGTCAGAAAGAGAAAAAGAAATCTTGTCTATTAATGCCTATATGTGGAACCTAGACAAATTGTACAGATGAACCGTTTTGCAAGGCAGAAATAGAGCAACAGATGTAGACAACAAACGTATGGACACCAAGGGGGTAAAGATGTTGGGGGGTGGTGGTGGGAGGAGTTGAGAGATTGGGATTGGCATGTATACATTTATATGTATAAAATAGATAACCAAAAAGAACCTGCTGTATAAAAAAATAAAATAAAATTCAAATTACAAAAAGTAAAACAGAAAAATTATTCTTCCCTTCACATACATGTATTTATATGAATAAATTATTTCCATGCTTATATCTGGAAATACAAAAAAGAGGAATAAAATCTACCTTGAACCAAAAAAGAAAAAAAGAAAAAAAAACAGAACCCACCAGCTACACAGAGGAAAACCGTATCAGGGCACTTGCTCCAGTTGTAAACAATTCTGAAGTTTTTCAGTGGTGAGGAATCATCTCCCATTCAGCCAGCAGGTCCCACGCAACAAGCGTCCTCATTGCAAAGCTGGGGGACAGTGCCGAGGCATCTGTGAGTAAACGTGGGCTGAGCCCCAGGCCAGTTGCTGCTGAAATGTTCCCACCCTTCCCAGGTAAAACACCTGAATATGTACAAGGACTTGAAAGCCTAGAGGAAGGGCAATGGAGCCACATGAGCGACAGCATGCCAGCCGACTTGGTGCCTGCAGGCCAGCCAGGATGGTCCTGGCCCTGGGTGCTCTTCTGGAAGCTTTCCATTTCCCTGCCTGAGATACCCCTGCTGTCCCGGCCCCCACTGCTTTCTTCCTCACTCACCTCTGCCCAGGGAGAAATTCCAGCGGCAGGTATGGGTGACACATCCTCTTCTTTAGCAGGTGGCATCTTGGCAACTGCTGCAGAAAGTCCAGCAGAGCCCCACTCACACTGGGCCACCCACAAATCCGTGGCCTCTCACTCCCTCCCACCAGTCCAGCCCCAAGACTGCTGACAGGGCAGAGAAAATGGCGTCAGGCACAGCTGCAGGGGCTCTTGCTGCCTGGAGCGGTGTTTATATTGATCTGAACCCAGGCACACCTGAGGAGGGCTGGCCGGCACGGTCAGGCTTCCCAGGCCAGCCAATAATCACCCCTCAGGGGCTCACAGTTGCAGAAACTGGAACTTGCTGAATCGGCCAGGTCCAAGGAACAGGTGTGGGCTCCTGAGAGTCAGGATAGACAAGGGGCTGCAGCTCTGGCTTGTTTTCTAATTATATTATCTGGCCCATGAGTGGGAGACAACTTCAAGAAAACCCTCTCCTAATGAGAGGAACCCAGGAGTCAGGGAGAGGAGGGGTGGCTGGTGGGTGGAGACAGAGGCCTGGTGCCCCGGGTGCAGTGGAAGTCTCTGGAAGACCAGGTGGAGGGAGGCCACACAGAGTGATGCCCAGGGTCACAGACCTGTCGGAGCTGCTGTTTGTTAGTTCAAGTCCTGCTCTGAGGTGCTCTGTGTCAGATCTGAGTGACAGGTGAGCTGGGAGTGCTCTGCAATGAGGGCGATATGCACGGTTCCTGTGTTCCCAGCCCTGCCATGGTACCTGCAAGGGTAGCTCTGTATCCTGGGAGGGGCCTGACCACGAGAGCCCCATGGGCTGCAGGGGGACCTGCCCAGGGAACCCCATATCCTGGGAGGGTCCTGAACACGAGAGCCCCGTGGGCTGGGGTGGGGTACCTGCCCAGGTGAGCTCCATATCCTGGGATTGGCCTGACCTCGAGAGCCCCATGGGCTGCTGGAGTCCTGGTAAAGGATGTCAGGACAGTCAGTGAAGCCACCGTGGATATACCTCCAGTAGTTCCTAAACCCTACACCCTGCTGGTCATTCTACCAACCACCAGGACATGGTATTCTGTATTAGTCTTCAATGATGCCTTCTTTTGTATTCTATTAGTCCCAGAGTCACAAGAAATTTTGGCTTGCGAGTGGCAGGGCTCAACATACAACTAAAACAATACTTCCGGGCCGTGTTGCCCCAAGGGTTCAAAAATTCCCACACCATCTTTGGGGAAAGCTCAGCTAAAGACCTAAAAGTTCTACGTCTGGAAAAGGAAACACTCCTTCAATATGCAGACGACATTCTGATCGCCATCCCTACTAAGGAGACCTCTGAACTACCAAGCCAATAAAAGATACAAGTTGTCCAAGAAAAAGCTCAAATATCACAGACTACGGTGACCTGCCTGGGCTTCATTCTCACAGAAGGTCGGAGAAGCCCATCCCAGGAAAGGGAAGAAACAATTTACAGCCTTACCCATTTCTAAAACTAGAAGACAGCTTAGGGGTTCCTGGGGAGGCCAGGGTTTGCTGCTTCTGGATCCCTAACTACAGTCTACTAGCTCGGCCTCTATATGAAACACTGAAAGGAAAAGGTGATGATCCTTTTGAATAGAATGCAGAAGTGGCCTTTCAAGAATGGAAAGAGCAGTCAATTCAGACCCTTGCCCTGGAACTCCCTAATTTAGCTAAACCCTTTGACCTTTACATTCCTGGTGAACGGTGAATCGCCATTGGAGTATTAGTGCAAAACCTGGGACCACTTGAAATGGAACAATGCAAGAATGCGATCCAGGTAGGAAAAACTACGGTCACCAAGGGGCTTGGCCCACCGCCACATCTGACCAAGATACTGGCAGTATCTGATAACCTGGAAATCAGCAGCCCAAATGGCCACCTCCTTCCTAAGGGAAAAGGAACCCTCGTGGTGAACCTAACCCCCAACCATGCCCTGAAGTTGCAGGGTTGGCTCCGTGGGCACACTGATCTTAAGTGAGGAGGCCCTCCAACTCCAACCTCCATAGAGATAACCGGGGCAAAGGGGCACCATGACGACTCATGTGAAGGTGTCTGCACGTGCAAATTTAACGCTAATTTCCCACCAGGAAGAGGAATTAACCAAAGGCTCAGCATGCCATGCCGGAACCAGATTAGGGCCTGAAGCAATCCTGTGGGTTTGCGGCCAGCTCATAAGAAAGCGAGTTGAAGAAAGGAGCTCAGGGGCACTGTAATTCACAAACCTGCAGAGTAATGAATGACAGCTATCGTCCAAAAATGTTTTGAAGTAAGTCTTCGAAGAGGACTTGAAAGCGGGGAAGAATTTCAGGAAAACGATTTCAGGGGGTAGACTGGAATTGCACTTAAAGAATAGGATTAGAGGCAGAATGTCGACAATGATGCACTTGGCCAAAAAGGGCATATGCGTTTTTTCCTGAATATATTCAGGAAAAAACGCATACGCACTTTTTGGCCAACCAAGCCGGCATGTAAAGGAAATCTGCACTACAATGAAGTCTCACTGCCCCCCGGTCAAAAGGGCCATCTGAAAAAAGTGTAAAATCCAGAAAGGCAGGACAGGTCATGGAGAACACGGAGCCTTGTTATGCTGATGGGCGAGACGTAAATTGCCAACAGCCACTCTGGAGAAGTGTATGGTGTTTCCTGAAACACGTAGGAAACAAAGCAACACAGCCTATGGCACTTCCACTTATGGTCCTATAGCTTAGGGAAATTAAAATAAAAAACACACAGCCACCCCAAAGTTTGGGAAGGCTCTGTTTACAAGAACGTCATCTATGATACTAGTTAAATATCTGATAATACAAAAAATGGATAAAGAAGTTGTGGTACGCACGTACAATGGAATATCACTCAGCAATGAAATCTACGTCATCAGGCCCGTGGCGGCATAATGAGTGGATTCAGGTACGATGATTCTACAAGAATTAAGTCACACAGAAAATGAAACATCATAAGATATCACTAATACACGGAATGTAAACCTGGCTACACATGAACTGAATTACAAAACAGAACAGGGTCTCAATGTTAGAAAACCAACTTATGCTTGCTTATTGGGAAAGGTGAGTTGGGGTGCTGCATAAAACCAGAGATTGAAATTAGCACAGATACCGTACCATAAGCCAAATATATAATAGACAAGACCTACTCCTTGCTCAACGAAATGGACTCAACACCCCATATTCAACGCCTGGCAAGATACCTGACAAGTAAGAATCTTAAAACCCATGGATTTATATGTGTCCATAAGGAAACCAAGCATGTGTATAGCGGCTAAACGCAGCAGTGAAAATCCGATAAATCCCATTATCAAAATAAATTTCAAAAACAAAACACAATGACAGTGAAATAGAGAGCAATTCTTAAATAATTCATTCAGGGCTTGTGATGCAACCTGGATTTACCACATCTACACCCAGAGCTGGGTGAGACATAAGGCTGGACACTTCGGGCTGATAGCATTGCTGAGGTTCGATGAGCAAACGCAAACCCTTTGAAGTCATACTGCATGGTACCCATTCCATGGGTCCCAACTCTCAAGGTTTAAGGGATTCTTCCTTCAGCTAAAACATGCATGGGAAACCCAGAGTATGGTCAACCGAGTGATTGGGAAACGTTTTCAAATGCATCTCAGTTTTCGAACCCTGGTGCTCGGGTTCACCATTCCAGACGCTTTACTAACACTCTCCCCACTTGGAGAGTCAGGGACTTTAAACTCCTGTTAGGCACAGTTTGCAATTTCTGCGCAAGATGAACAGGAATTGGGAGAACCAATGAGAGACTAGCTGTAGGTGTCTGCACTGGCAAATGGAACGCTCATTTCCCACCAGGAAGTGGAATTAACCAAAGGCTCATCGTGCCCTGCCGGAAAGAGATTAGGGCCTGAAGCAATCCTGTGGTTTTGCGGCCAGCTCACAAGAAAGCGTGTTGAGGAAAGGAGCTCAGGGGCACTGTAATTCACAAACCTGCAGAGTTATGAATGACAGCTATCGTCCAAAAATGTATTGAAGTAAGTCTTCGAAGAGGACTTGAAAGCGCGGAAGAATTTCAGGAAAACGATTTCAGGAGGTAGACAGGAATTGCACTTAAAGCATAGGAAAAGAGGCAGAATGTCGACAATGATGCACTTGGCCAAAAAGGGCATATGCGTTTTTTCCTGAAAAAACGCATACGCACTTTTTGGCCAACCAAGCAAGCGTGTAAAGGAAATCTGCACTACAATGAAGTCTCACTGCCCACCGGTCAAAAGGGCCATCTGAAAAAAGTGTAAAATCCAGAAAGGCAGGACAGGTCATGGAGAACAGGGAGCCTTGTTATGCTGATGGGCAGGATGTAAATTGCCAACAGCCACTCTGGAGAAGTGTATGGTGTTTCCTGAAACACGTAGGAAACAAAACAACACAGCCTATGGCACTTCCACTTATGGATCTATAGCTTAGGGAAATTAAAATCAAAAACACACAGCTACCCCAAAGTTTGGGACGGCTCCGTTTACAGGAACCTCGTCGACGGTACAAGTTAAATATCCGAGAAAGCAAAAAATGGATAAAGAAGTAGTGCTACGTATGTACAATGGAATATCACACAGCAATGAAATCTACGTCATCAGGCCCGTAGCGCCATAATGAGTGGATTCAGGTACGATGATTCTACGAGAAATAAGTCACACAGAAAAAGAAACATCATAACATATGACTAATACACGGAATGTAAACTTGGCTACACATGAACTGAATTACAAAACAGAAAAGGGTCTCAAATTGAGACAACCAACTTATGTTTGCTTATGGGGAAAGGTGAGTTGGGGTGCTGCATAAAAACAGAGATTGAAATTAGCACAGATACCATTCCATAAGCCAAATATATAATAGACAAGACCTACTCCTTGCTCAGCGAAATGGACTCAACAGCCCATATTCAACGCCTGGGAACATATCTGACAAGTAAGAATCTTAAAACCCATGGATTTATATGTCTCCATAAGGAAATCAAGCATGTGTAAAGGGGCCTAAACGCAGCAGTGAAAATCAGATAAATCCCATTATCAAGATAAATTTCGAAAACAAAACACAATGAGAGTGAAATAGAGAGCAATTCTTAAATAATTCATTCAGGGCTTGTGATGCAACCTGGATTTACCACATCTACACGCAGAGCTGTGTGAGACATAAGGCTGGACACTTCAGGCTGATAGCATTGGTGAGGTTCGGTGAGCAAACGCAGACCCTTTGAAGTCATACTGCCTGGTATCCATTCCATGGGTCCCAACTTTCCAGGTTTAAGGGATTCTTCCTTCAGCTAAATCATGCATGGGAAACCCAGAATATGGTCCACCGTGTGATTGGGAAACGTTTTCAAATGCATCTCAGTTTTCGAACCCTGGTACTCGGGTTCACAATTCCAGACGCTTTACTAACACTCTCCCCACTTGGAGAGTCAGTGCCTTTAAACTCCTGTTTGGCACAGTTTGCAATTTCTGCACAAGATGAACAGGAATAGGGAGAACCAATGAGAGACTAGCTGTAGGTGTCTGCACGGGCAAATGGAACGCTCATTTCCCACCAGGAAGACGAATTAACCAAAGGCTCAGCGTGCCCTGCCGGAAACAGATTAGGGCCTGAAGCACTCCTGCGGTTTTGCAGCCAGCTCACAAGAAAGTGAGTTGAAGAAAGGAGCTCAGGGCCACTGAAATTCACAAACCTGCAGAGTTATGAATGACAGCTATCGTCCAAAAATGTATTGAAGTAAGTCTTCGAAGAGGACTTGAAAGCGGGGCAGAATTTCTGCAAAACGATTTCAGGGGTTAGACTGGAATTGCACTGAAAGCATAGGAAATGAGGCAGAATGTCGACAATGATGCACTTGGCCAAAAAGGGCGTATGTGTTTTTTCCTGAATATATTCAGGAAAAAACGCATACGCACTTTTTGGTCAACCAAGCAAGCGTGTAAAGGAAATCTGCACTACAATGAAGTCTCACTGCCCCCCGGTCAAAAGGGCCATCTGAAAAAAGTGTAAAATCCAGAAAGGCAGGACAGGTCATGGAGAACATGGAGCCTTGTTATGCTGATGGGCGGGATGTAAATTGCCAACAGCCACTCTGGAGAAGTGTATGGTGTTTCCTGAAACACGTAGGAAACAAAGCAACACAGCCTATGGCACTTCCACTTATGGATCTATAGCTTAGGGAAATTAAAATCAAAAACACACAGCCACCCCAAATTATGGGACGGCTCCGTTTACAGGAACCTCGTCTACAGTACAAGTTAAATATCCAAGAAAGCAAAAAATGGATAAAGAAGTAGTGCTACGTACGTACAATGGAATATCACACAGCAATGAAATCTACGTCATCAGGCCCGTAGCGCCATAATGAGTGGATTCAGGTACGATGATTCTACGAGAAATAAGTCACACAGAAAAAGAAACATCATAAGATATGACTAATACACGGAATGTAAACTTGGCTACACATGAACTGAATTACAAAACAGAAAAGGGTCTCAAATTGAGACAACCAACTTATGCTTGCTTATGGGGAAAGGTGAGTTGGGGTGCTGCATAAAAACAGAGATTGAAATTAGCACAGATACCGTTCCATAAGCCAAATATATAATAGACAAGACCTACTCCTTGCTCAGCGAAATAGACTCAACACCCCATATTCAACGCCTGGGAATATACCTGACAAGTAAGAATCTTAAAACCCATGGATTTATATGTCTCCATAAGGAAATCAAATGTCTGTACATCGGCCTAAACGCAGCAGTGAAAATCCGATAAATCCCATTATCAAAATAAATTTCAAAAACAAAACACAATGACAGTGAAATAGAGAGCAATTCTTAAATAATTGATTCAGGGCTTGTGATGCAACCTGGATTTACCACATCTACACCCAGAGCTGGGTGAGACATAAGGCTGGGCACTTCGGGCTGATAGCATTGGTGAGGTTCGGTGAGCAAACGCAGACCCTTTGAAGTCATACTGCATGGTACTCATTCCATGGGTCCCAACTCTCCAGGTTTAAGGGATTCTTCCTTCAGCTAAAACATGCATGGGAAACCCAGAGTATGGTCCACCGTGTGATTGGGAAACGTTTTCAAATGCATCTAAGTTTTCGAACGCTGGTACTCGGGTTCACCATTCCAGACGCTTTACTAACACTCTCCCCACTTGGAGAGTCAGTGCCTTTAAACTCCTGTTTGGCTCAGTTTGCAATTTCTGCGTAAGATGAACAGGAATAGGGAGAACCAATGAGAGACTAACTGTAGGTGTCTGCACTGGCAAATGGAATGCTCATTTCCCACCAGGAAGAGGAATTAACCAAAGGCTCAGCATGCCATGCCGGAAACAGATTAGGGCCTGAAACAATCCTGCGGTTTTGCGACCAGTTCACATGAAGGCGAGTTGAGGAAAGGAGATCTGGGGCACTGTAATTCACAAACCTGCAGAGATCTGAATGACAGCTATCGTCCAAAAATGTATTGAAGTAAGTCTTCGAAGAGGACTTGAAAGCGGGGCAGAATTGCAAGAAAACGATTTCAGGGGGTAGACTGGAATTGCATTTAAAGCATAGGAAAAGAGGCAGAACGTCGACAATGATGCACTTGGCCAAAAAGGGCGTATGCGTTTTTTCCTGAATATATTCAGGAAAAAACGCATACGCCCTTTTTGGCCAACCAAGCAAGCATGTTAAAGAAATCTGCACTACAATGAAGTCTCACTGCCCCCCGTTCAAAAGGGCCATCTGAAAAAAGTGTAAAAACCAGAAACACAGGACAGGCCATGGAGAACAGGGAGCCTTGTTATGCTGATGGGCGGGATGTAAATTGCCAACTGCCACTCTGGAGTTGTGTATGGTGTTTCCTCAAAAACCTAAAAAACAAAGCAACGGAGCCTACGGCATTACCACTTATTTTCCTATAGCTTAGGGAAATTAAAATCAAAAACACACAGCCACCCCAAAGTTTCTGTTTATGGCTCTGTTTACAAAAACCTCGTCTACGGTACAAGTTAAATATCCCAGAAAGCGAAAAATGGATAAAGAAGTGCAGTACGTACGTACAAAGGAATATCACTCACCAATGAAATCTATTTCATCAGGCCCGTCGCGGCATAATGAGTGGATTCAGGTACGATGATTCTAAGTGAAATAAGTCACACAGAAAATGAAACATCATAAGTTATCACTAATACACGGAATGTAAACTTGGCTACACATGAACTGAATTACAAAACAGAACAGGGTCTCAAATTTAGAAAACCACCTTATGTTTGCTTAAGGGGAAAAGTGAGTTGGGGTGCTGCATAAAAGCAGAGATAGAAATTAGCACAGATACCTTTCCATAAGCCAAATATGTAACAGTCAAGACCTACCCCTTGCTCAACGAAATGGACTAAACACCTCATATTCAACACCTAGGAATACACCTGACTAGTAAGAATCTTCAAACCCATGGATTTATATGTCTCCGTAAGACAATCAAGCGTGTGTACAGCTGCATGAACGCAGCAGAGAAAATCCAATAAATCCCATTATCAAAATGAATTACAAAAACAAAACACAATGACAGTGAAATAGAGAGCAATTCTTAAATAATTCATTCAGGGCATGTGATGCAACCTGGATTTACCACATCTACACCCAGAGCTGAGTGAGACATAAGGTTGGACACTTCGGGCTGATAGCATTGGTGAGGTTCGATGAGCAAATGCAGACCCTTTGAAGTCATACTGCATGGTACCCATTCCATGGGTCCCAACTGTCCAGTTTTAAGGGATTCTTCCTTCAGCTAAAACGTGCATGGGAAACCCACAGTATGGTGCACCGTGTGACCTGGAAACGTTTTCAAATGCATCTCAGTTTTCATCCCCTTTTACTCGGGTTCACCATTCCAGACCTTTACTAACACTCTCCCCACTTGGAGAGTCAGTGCCTTTAACCTCCTGTTTGGCACAGTTTGCAATTTCTGCGCAAGATGAAAAGGAATAGGGAGAACCAATGAGAGACTAGCTGTAGGTGTCTGCACTGGAAATTTAACGCTCATTTCCCACCAGGAAGAAGAATTAACCAAAGGCTCAGCATGCCATGCCGGAACCTGATTAAGGCCTGAAGCAATCCTGCGGGTTTGCGGCCAGCTCACAAGAAAGCGAGTTGAAGAAAGGAGCTCAGGGGCACTGTAATTCACAAACCTGCAGAGTTATAAATGACAGCTATCGTCCAAAAATATATTGAAGGAAGGCTGCGAAGAGGACTGGAAAGCGGGGCAGAATTGCAGGAATCATATTTCAGGAGGTAGATTGGAATTGCATTTAAAACATGTGAAAAGCGGCAGATCTTTGACAGTGATGCACTTGGACAAAAGTGCGTAAACATTTTTTCCTGAGTATATTAAGGAAAAAACACATATGCCCTTTTTGGCCAACCAAGCACTCGAGAAATGGAAATCCGCACTACAATGAAGTCTCATTTCCCATTCGTCAAAAGGGCCATCTGAAAAAAGTGTAAAAACCAGAAACACAGGACAGGCCATGGAGAACAGGGAGCCTTGTTATGCTGATGGGCGGGATGTAAATTGCCAACAGACACTCTGGAGATGTGTATGGTGTATCCTGAAACATCTGAAAAACAAAGCTACAGACCCTAGGGCACTTCCACTTTTGGCACTATAGCTTAGGAAAATTAAAATCAACAAGACACAGCCAACACAAAATTTAGGGCTGCTGTGTTTACAAGAACCTTGAGTCCAGTACAAATTAAATATCCCAGAAAGAAAAAAATGGATAAAGGAGTTGTGCTACTTACGTACAACGGAATATCACTCAGCAATGAAATCAATGTCATCAGGCCTGTAGCAGCAAATTGAGTGGATTTAAGTATGATGATTCTAAGAGAAATAGGTCACACAGAGAAAGATAATTATCATAAGATATCACTAATAGAGAGAGTGTAAACTTGGCTACACATAAACTGAATTCCAAAACCGAACAGAGTCTCACATTTAGATAAAAACTTATGCTTGCTTAAGGGGAAAGTTGAGTTGGGGTGCTGTATAAAACCAGAGATTGAAATTAGCACACATACCGTTCCATAAGCCAAATATGTAATAGACAAGACCTACTCTTTGCTCAACGAAATAGACTCATCCATGGTGTATCACCTCACACCTGTTAGAATGGGCATCATCAGAAAATCTACAAACAACAAATGCTGGAAAGGGTGTGGAGATAAGGAACCCTCTTCCACTATTGTTGGGAATGTAAATTGATACAGTCACTGTGGAGAACATTATGGAGTTTCTTATAAAACTAAGAATAGAATTACCATATGATACAGCAATCCCACTACTGGGCATATACCCAGACAAAACCATAAATCAAAAAGAGACATTCACCGCAATGTTCATTGCATCACTATTTACAATATCCAGGTAATGGAAGCAACCTAAATGCCCACAGACAGACGAATGCATAAAGATGTGGTACATATATAAAATGGAATATTACTAAGCCATAAAAAGGAATGAAATTGGGTCATTTGTAGAGACGTTGATGGATCTAGAGACTGTCATACAGAGTGAAGTAAGTCAGAAAGAGAAAAACAAATCTTGTCTATTAATGCATATATGTGGAACCTAGAAAAATTGTACAGATGAACCATTTTGCCAGGCAGAAATAGAGCAACAGATGTAGACAACAAACGTATGGACACCAAGGGGGGAAAGCTGTTGGGGGGTGGTGGTGGGAGGAGTTGAGAGATTGGGATTGGCATGTATACATTTATATGTATAAAATAGATAACCAAAAAGAACCTGCTGTATAAAAAAATAAAATAAAATTCAAATTACAAAAAGTAAAACAGAAAAAATATTCTTCCCTTCACATACATGTATTTATATGAATAAATTATTTCCATGCTTATATCTGTAAATACAAAAAAGAGGAATAAAATCTACCTTGAACCAAAAATGAAAAAAAGAAAAAAAAACAGAACCCACCAGTTACACAGAGGAAAACCGTATCAGGGCACTTGCTCCAGTTGTAAACAATTCTGAAGTTGGTCAGTGGTGGGGAATCATCTCCCATTCAGCCAGCAGGCCCCACGCAACAAGCGTCCTCATTGCAAAGCTGGGGGACCGTGCCGAGGCATCTGTGAGTAAACGTGGGCTGAGCCCCAGGCCAGCTGCTGCTGAAATGTTCCCACCCTTCCCAGGTAAAACACCTGAATATGTACAAGGACTTGAAAGCCTAGAGGAAGGGCCATGGAGCCACATGAGTGACAGCATGCCAGCCGACTTGGTGCCTGCAGGCCAGCCAGGATGGTCCTGGCCCTGGGTGCTCTTCTGGAAGCTTTCCATTTCCCTGCCTGAGATACCCCTGCTGTCCCGGCCCCCACTGCTTTCTTCCTCACTCACCTCTGTCCAGGGAGAAATTCCAGCGGCAGGTATGGGTGACACATCCTCTTCTTTAGCAGGTGGCATCTTGGCAACTGCTGCAGAAAGTCCAGCAGAGCCCCACTCACACTGGGCCACCCACAAAGCCGTGGCCTCTCACTCCCTCCCACCAGTCCAGCCCCAAGACTGCTGACAGGGCAGAGAAAATGGCGTCAGGCACAGCTGCAGGGGCTCTTGCTGCCTGGAGCGGTGTTTATATTGATCTGAACCCAGGCACACCTGGGGAGGGCTGGCCGGCACGGTCGGGCTTCCCAGGCCAGCCAATAATCACCCCTCAGGGGCTCACAGTTGCAGAAACTGGAACTTGCTGAATCGGCCAGGTCCAAGGAACAGGTGTGGGCTCCTGAGAGTCAGGATAGACAAGGGGCTGCAGCTCTGGCTTGTTTTCTAATTATATTATCTGGCCCATGAGTGGGAGACAACTTCAAGAAAACCCTCTCCTAATGAGAGGAACCCAGGAGTCAGGGAGAGGAGGGGTGGCTGGTGGGTGGAGACAGAGGCCTGGTGCCCCGGGTGCAGTGGAAGTCTCTGGAAGACCAGGTGGAGGGAGGCCACACAGAGTGATGCCCAGGGTCACAGACCTGTCGGAGCTGCTGTTTGTTAGTTCAAGTCCTGCTCTGAGGTGCTCTGTGTCAGATCTGAGTGACAGGTGAGCTGGGAGTGCTCTGCAATGAGGGCGATATGCACGGTTCCTGTGTTCCCAGCCCTGCCATGGTACCTGCAAGGGTAGCTCTGTATCCTGGGAGGGGCCTGACCACGAGAGCCCCATGGGCTGCAGGGGAACCTGCCCAGGGATCCCCATATCCTGGGAGGGGCCTGAACACGAGAGCCCCATGGGCTGGGGTGGGGGTGGGGTACCTGCCCAGGTGAGCTCCATATCCTGGGATTGGCCTGACCTCGAGAGCCCCATGGGCTGCTGGAGTCCTGGTAAAGGATGTCAGGACAGTCAGTGAAGCCACCGAGGATATACCTCCAGTAGTTCCTAAATCCTACACCCTGCTGGTCATTCTACCAACCACCAGGACATGGTATTCTGTATTAGTCTTCAATGATGCCTTCTTTTGTATTCTATTAGTCCCAGAGTCACAAGAAATTTTGGCTTGTGAGTGGCAGGACTCAACATACAACTAAAACAATACTTCCGGGCCGTGTTGCCCCAAGGGTTCAAAAATTCCCACACCATCTTTGGGGAAAGCTCAGCTAAAGACCTAAAAGTTCTACCTCTGGAAAAGGAAACACTCCTTCAATATGCAGACGACATTCTGATCGCCAGCCCTACTAAGGAGACCTCTGAACTACCAAGCCAATAAAGGATACAAGTTGTCCAAGAAAAAGCTCAAATATCACAGACTACGGTGACCTGCCTGGGCTTCATTCTCACAGAAGGTCGGAGAAGCCCATCCCAGGAAAGGGAAGAAACAATTTGCAGCCTTACCCATTTCTGAAACTAGAAGACAGCTTAGGGGTTCCTGGGGAGGCCAGGGTTTGCTGCTTCTGGATCCCTAACTACAGTCTACTAGCTGGGCCTCTATATGAAACACTGAAAGGAAAAGATGATGATCCTTTTGAATAGAATGCAGAAGAGGCCTTTCAAGAATGGAAAGAGCAGTCAATTCAGACCATTGCCCTGGAACTCCCTAATTTAGCTAAACCCTTTGACCTTTACATTCCTGGTGAACGGTGAATCGCCACTGGAGTATTAGTGCAAAACCTGGGACCACTTGAAATGGAACAATGCAAGAATGCGATCCAGGTAGGATAAACTACGGTCACCAAGGGGCTTGGCCCACCGCCACATCTGACCAAGATACTGGCAGTATCTGAAAACCTGGAAATCAGCAGCCCAAAAGGCCACCTCCCTCCTAAGGGAAAAGGACCCCACGTGGTGATCCTAACACCCAACCATGCCCTGAAGTTGCAGGGTTGGCTCCATGGGCACACCGACCTTGAGTGAGGAGGCCCTCCAACTCCAACCTCCATAGAGATAACCGGGGCAAAGTGGCACCATGACGACTCGTGTGAAGGTGTCTGCACGGGCAAATTTAACGCTCATTTCCCACCAGGAAGAGGAATTAACCAAAGGCTCAGAATGCCGTGCCGGAACCAGATTAGGGCCTGAAGCAATCCTGCGGGTTTGCGGCCAGCTCACAAGAAAGCGAGTTGAAGAAAGGAGCTCAGGGACACTGTAATTCACAAACCTGCAGAGTTATAAATGACAGCTATCACCCAAAAATATATTGAAGGAAGGCTGCGAAGAGGACTTGAAAGCGGGGCAGAATTGCAAGAAAATGATTTCAGGGGGTAGACTGGAATTGCATTTAAAGCATAGGAAAAGAGGCAGAACGTCGACAATGATGCACTTGGCCAAAAAGGGCGTATGCGTTTTTTCCTGAATATATTCAGGAAAAAACGCATACGCCCTTTTTGGCCAACCAAGCAAGCATGTTAAAGAAATCTGCACTACAATGAAGTCTCACTGCCCCGTGGTCAAAAGGGCCATCTGAAAAAAGTGTAAAATCCAGAAAGGCAGCACAGGCCATGGAGAACAGGGAGCCTTGTTATGCTGATGGGCGGGATGTAAATTGCCAACAGCCACTCTGGAGATGTGTATGGTGTTTCCTCAAAAACCTGAAAAACAAAGCAACGGAGCCTACGGCATTACCACTTATTTTCCTATAGCTTAGGGAAATTAAAATCAAAAACACACAGCCACCGCAAAGTTTCTGTTTATGGCTCTGTTTACAAGAACCTCGTCTACGGTACAAGTTAAATATCCCAGAAAGCGAAAAATGGATAAAGAAGTGTGGTACGTACGTACAAAGGAATATCACTCACCAATGAAATCTATGTCATCAGGCTCGTCGCGGCATAATGAGTGGATTCAGGTACGATGATTCTAAGTGAAATAAGTCACACAGAAAATGAAACATCATAAGATATCACTAATACACGGAATGTAAACTTGGCTACACATGAACTGAATTACAAAACAGAACAGGGTCTCAAATTTAGAAAACCAACTTATGCTTGCTTAAGGGGAAAGGTGAGTTGTGGTGCTGCATAAAACCAGAGATAGAAATTAGCACAGATACCTTTCCATAAGCCATATAAGTAATAGTCAACACCTAGCCCTTGCTCAACGAAATGGACTAAACACCCCATATTCAACGCCTAGGATTACACATGACTAGTAAGAACCTTCAAACCCATGGATTTATATGTCTCCGTAAGAGACTCAAGTGTGTGTACAGCGGCATGAATGCAGCAGAGAAAATCCGATAAAACCCATTATCAAAATGAATTACAAAAACAAACACAATGACAGTGAAATAGAGAGCAATTCTTAAATAATTCATTCAGGGCTTGTGATGCAACCTGGATTTACCACATCTACACCCAGAGCTGAGTGAGACATAAGGCTGGACACTTCGGGCTGATAGCATTGGTGAGATTCGATGAGCAAATGCAGACCCTTTGAAGTCATACTGCATGGTACCCATTCCATGGGTCCCAACTCTCCAGGTTTAAGGGATTCTTCCTTCAGCTAAAACATGCATGGGAAACCCACAGTACAGTGCACTGTGTGATCGGGAAACGTTTTCAAATGCATCTCAGTTTTCGTCCCCTTTTACTCGGGTTCACCATTCCAGACCGTTTACTAACACTCTCCCCACTTGGAGAGTCGGTGCCTTTAACCTCCTGTTTGGCACAGTTTGCAATTTCTGCGCAAGATGTACAGGAATAGGGAGAACCAATGAGAGACTAGCTGTAGGTGTCTGGACGGGCAAATGGAACGCTCATTTCCCACCAGGAAGAGGAATTAACCAAAGGCTCAGCATGCCGTGCCAGAACCAGATTAGGGCCTGAAGCATTCCTGCGGGTTTGCGGCCAGCTCACAAGAAAGCGAGTTGAAGAAAGGAGCTCAGGGGCACTGTAATTCACAAACCTGCAGAGTTATAAATGACAGCTATCGTCCAAAAATATATTGAAGGAAGGCTGCGAAGAGGACTGGAAAGCGGGGCAGAATTGCAGGAAAACCATTTCAGGGGGTAGACTGGAATTGCATTTAAAGCATAGGAAAAGAGGCAGAACGTCGACAATGATGCACTTGGCCAAAAAGGGCGTATGCGTTTTTTCCTGAATATATTCAGGAAAAAACGCATACGCCCTTTTTGGCCAACCAAGCCAGCATGTTAAAGAAATCTGCACTACAAAGAAGTCTCACTGCCCCCCGGTCAAAAGGGCCATCTGAAAAAAGTGTAAAATCCAGAAAGGCAGCACAGGCCATGGAGAACAGGGAGCCTTGTTATGCTGATGGGCGGGATGTAAATTGCCAACAGCCACTCTGGAGATGTGTATGGTGTTTCCTCAAAAACCTGAAAAACAAAGCAACGGAGCCTACAGCATTACCACTTATTTTCCTATAGCTTAGGGA
Organism: Delphinapterus leucas; assembly: GCF_059928025.1. Lineage (NCBI taxonomy): Eukaryota > Metazoa > Chordata > Mammalia > Artiodactyla > Monodontidae > Delphinapterus > Delphinapterus leucas. The sequence continues at coordinate 2,487,070 of NW_028322237.1, forward strand.
AATTAAAATCAAAAACACACAGCCACCGCAAAGTTTCTGTTTATGGCTCTGTTTACAAGAACCTCGTCTACGGTACAAGTTAAATATCCCAGAAAGCGAAAAATGGATAAAGAAGTGTGGTACGTACGTACAAAGGAATATCACTCACCAATGAAATCTATGTCATCAGGCTCGTCGCGGCATAATGAGTGGATTCAGGTACGATGATTCTAAGTGAAATAAGTCACACAGAAAATGAAACATCATAAGATATCACTAATACACGGAATGTAAACTTGGCTACACATGAACTGAATTACAAAACAGAACAGGGTCTCAAATTTAGAAAACCAACTTATGCTTGCTTAAGGGGAAAGGTGAGTTGTGGTGCTGCATAAAACCAGAGATAGAAATTAGCACAGATACCTTTCCATAAGCCAAATATGTAATAGTCAACACCTAGCCCTTGCTCAACGAAATGGACTAAACACCCCATATTCAACGCCTAGGATTACACATGACTAGTAAGAACCTTCAAACCCATGGATTTATATGTCTCCGTAAGAGACTCAAGTGTGTGTACAGTGGCATGAATGCAGCAGAGAAAATCCGATAAAACCCATTATCAAAATGAATTACAAAAACAAACACAATGACAGTGAAATAGAGAGCAATTCTTAAATAATTCATTCAGGGCTTGTGATGCAACCTGGATTTACCACATCTACACCCAGAGCTGAGTGAGACATAAGGCTGGACACTTCGGGCTGATAGCATTGGTGAGGTTCGATGAGCAAATGCAGACCCTTTGAAGTCATACTGCATGGTACCCATTCCATGGGTCCCAACTCTCCAGGTTTAAGGGATTCTTCCTTCAGCTAAAACATGCATGGGAAACCCACAGTACAGTGCACTGTGTGACCGGGAAACGTTTTCAAATGCATCTCAGTTTTCGTCCCCTTTTACTCGGGTTCACCATTCCAGACCGTTTACTAACACTCTCCCCACTTGGAGAGTCAGTGCCTTTAACCTCCTGTTTGGCACAGTTTGCAATTTCTGCGCAAGATGTACAGGAATAGGGAGAACCAATGAGAGGCTAGCTGTAGGTGTCTGGACGGGCAAATGGAACGCTCATTTCCCACCAGGAAGAGGAATTAACCAAAGGCTCAGCATGCCGTGCCGGAACCAGATTAGGGCCTGAAGCATTCCTGCGGGTTTGCGGCCAGCTCACAAGAAAGCGAGTTGAAGAAAGGAGCTCAGGGGCACTGTAATTCACAAACCTGCAGAGTTATAAATGACAGCTATCGTCCAAAAATATATTGAAGGAAGGCTGCGAAGAGGACTGGAAAGCGGGGCAGAATTGCAGGAAAACGATTTCAGGGGGTAGACTGGAATTGCATTTAAAGCATAGGAAAAGAGGCAGAAGGTCGACAATGATGCACTTGGCCAAAAAGGGCGTATGCGTTTTTTCCTGAATATATTCAGGAAAAAACGCATACGCCCTTTTTGGCCAACCAAGCCAGCATGTTAAAGAAATCTGCACTACAAAGAAGTCTCACTGCCCCCAGGTCAAAAGGGCCATCTGAAAAAAGTGTAAAATCCAGAAAGACAGCACAGGCCATGGAGAACAGGGAGCCTTGTTATGCTGATGGGCGGGATGTAAATTGCCAACAGCCACTCTGGAGAAGTGTATGGTGTTTCCTGAAACACCTAAGAAAAAAAGCAACGGAGACTACGGCACTTCCACTTATGGTCTTATAGATCACGGAAATTAAAATCAAAAACAGACAGCCACCCCAAAGTTTCAGACGGCTCTGTTTACAGGAATCTCATCTACGGTACAAGTTAAATATCCCAGAATGTGAAAAATGGATAAAGAAGTTGTGGTACACACATTCAATGGAATATCACTCAGCAATGAAATCTATGTCATCAGGCCCATCGTGGCATAATGAGTGGATTCAGGTACGATGATTCTAAGTGAAATAAGTCACACAGAAAATGAAACATCATAAGATATCACTAATACACAGAATGTAAACTTGGCTACACATGAACTGAATTACAAAACAGAACAGGGTCTCAAATTTAGAAAACCACCTTATGCTTGCTTAAGGGGAAAAGTGAGTTGGGGTGCTGCATAAAACCAGAGATAGAAATTAGCACAGATACCTTTCCATAAGCCAAATATGTAATAGTCAAGACCTAGCCCTTGCTCAACGAAATGGACTAAACACCCCATATTCAACGCCTAGGAATACACCTGACTAGTAAGTATCTTCAAACCCATGGATTTATATGTCTCCATAAGAGACTCAAGTGTGTGTACAGCGGCATGAATGCAGCAGAGAAAATCCGATAAATCCCATTATCAAAATGAATTACAAAAACAAACACAATGACAGTGAAATAGAGAGCAATTCTTAAATAATTCATTCAGGGCTTGTGATGCAACCTGGATTTACCACATCTACAACCAGAGCTGAGTGAGACATAAGGCTGTACACTTCGGCCTGATAGCATTGGTGAGGTTCGTTGAGAAAATGCAGGCCCTTTGAAGTCATACTGCATGGTACCCATTCCATGGGTCCCAGCTCTCCAGGTTTAAGGGATTCTTCCTTCAGCTAAAGCATGCATGGGAAACCCACAGTATGGTGCACCGTGTGACCGGGAAACCTTTTCAAATGCATCTCAGTTTTCGTCCCCTTTTACTCGGGTTCACGATTGAAGACCCTTTACTAATACTCTCCCCACTAAGAGAGTCAGTGCCTTTAACCTCCTGTTTGGCACAGTTTGCAATTTCTGCGCAAGATGAACAAGAATAGGGAGAACCAATGAGAGACTAGCTCTAGGTGTCTGCACGTTCAAATATAACACTCATTTCCCACCAGGAAGAGGAATTTACCAAAGGATCAGCATGCTGTGCCGGAACCAGATTAGGGCATGAAGCAATCCTGTGGGTTTGGGGCCAGCTCACAAGAAAGCGAGTAGTAGAAAGGAGCTCAGGCGCACTGTCATTCACAAACCTGCAGAGTTATAAATGTCAGCTATTGTCCAAAAATGTATTGAAGTAAGGCTGCGTAGAGGACTTGAAAGCTGGGCAGGATTGCAGGAAAACGAGTTCAGGGGCAGACTGGAATTGCATTTAAAGCATAAGGAAAGAGACAGAAAGTTGACAATGATGCACTTGGTCAAAAAGGGCGTATGCGTTTTTTCCTGAATATATTCAAGAAAAAACACATACGCCCTTTTTGGCCAAACAAGCAAGCCTGTAAAGAAATCTGCATTACAATGAAGTCTCACTGCCCCCCTGTCAAAAGGGACATCTGAAAAAAGTGAAAAATCCAGAAAGGCAGGACAGGCCATGGAGAACAGGGAGCCTTGTTATGCTGATGGGCGGGATGTAACTTGCCAACAGCCACTCTGGAGAAGTGTATGGTGTTTCCTCAAACACCTAAAAAACTAAGCAATGGAGCCTACGGCACTTCAACTTATGGTCCTATAGCTTAGGGAAATTAAAATCAAAAAGACACAGCCACCCATAAATTTTGGACGGCTCTGCTTACAAGAACCTCATTTACGGTACAAGTGAAATATCCCAGAAAGCAAAAAATGGATAAAGAAGTTGTTGTACGTACGTACAATGGAATATCACTCAGCAATGAAATCTATGTCATGAGGCCCGTCGCGGCATAATGAGTGGATTCAGGTACGATCATTCTAAGTTAACTAAGTCACACAGAAAAAGAAACACCATAAGATATCTCAAATACACGGAATGCAAACATGGCTGCACATGAACTCAATTACAAAACAGAAAAGGGTCTCAAATTTAGAAAACCAACTTATGCTTGCTTAAGGGGAAAGGTGAGTTGTGGTGCTGCATAAAACCAGAGATTGAAATTAGCACAGATACCTTTCCATAAGCAAATATGTAATAGTCAGGACCTACTCCTTGCTCCACGAAATGGACTCAACACCCCATATTCAATGCCTAGGAATATACCTGACTAGTAAGTATCTAAAAACCCATGGATTTATATGTCTCCATAAGAGAATCAAGCATGTGTACAGCGGCATAAACGCAGCAGTGAAAATCCGATAAATCCCATTATCAAAATAAATTACAAAAACAGAACACAATGACAGTGAAATAGAGAGCAATTCTTAAATAATTCATTCAGGGCTTGTGATGCAACGTGGAGTTACCACATCTACACCCCGAGCTGAGTGAGACATAAGGCTGGACACTTCGGGCTGATAGCATTGGTGACGTTCGGTGAGCAAAGGCAACCCTTTGAAGTCATACTGCATGGTACCCATTCCATGGGTCCCAACTCTCCAGGTTGAAGGGATTCTTCCTTCAGGTAAAACATGCATGGGCAACCCAGAATATGGTCCACCGTGTGACCGGGAAACCTTTTTAAATGCGTCTCAGTTTTCGTCCCCTCGTACTCGGTTTTACCATTCCAGACGCTTTACTAACACTCTCCCCACTTGGAGAGTCAGTGCCTTTAACCTCCTGTTTGGCACAGTTTGGAATTTCTGCGCAAGATGAACAGGAATAGGGAGAACCAATGAGAGATTAGCTGTAGGTGTCTGCACGAACAAATTTAACGCTCATTTCCCACCAGGAGGAGGAATTAGCCAAAGGCTCAGCATGCCGTGTCGGAACCAGATTAGGGCCTGAAGCAATCCTGCGGTTTTGCGGCCAGCTCACAAGAAAGCGAGTTGAAGAAAGGAGCTCAGGGGCACTGTAATTCACAAACCTGCAGAGTTATAAATGACAGCTATCGTCCAAAAATATATTGAAGTAAGGCTGCAAAGAGGACTTGAACGCGGGGCAGAATTCCAGGAATACGATTTCAGGAGGTAGACGGGAAGTCCTCTGAAAGTATAGGAGAAGAGGCAGAACCTCGACAATGATGCACTTGGTCAAAAAGGGCATATGCGTTTCTTCCAGGGCCCTTATTAAAGAGGGTAGGAGGCTCCCAGCATGCTTCAGTGGCCAACAGAGGGCCTACGTCGCCAAGGCGACATGAGCCATCCAGGCAGGAGTGACCTCACATCAGAGGGCCCACCTCACAGAAGGGTAAGGAACCCAGTCAAGATCAGACTCTCACCAGAGTGCCCACATAAGCAAGGGGCTGGGAACCAGGCAGGAGTGTCCTCACACCCGTGGGGCCACATCATCGAAAGTTGAGGTACCCAGCACATGTGGCCTCAAACCAGAGGACCCACATCACCATGGGTCTCGGAGCGAGGCAGGCAGGATCAACCTCAAAACACATGGCCCATTGTATAAAAAAGGTGAGGAATCCAGCAGTTGGAACATCCCAGCAGGCGGCCCAGAGCACCGAGGCTATGGGATCCAGGCAGTGATGAACTCACAACAGAGGGCCCTCATCGTGATACTGTAAGCAACCCAGCCGCTGTAACTTCAGAGCACAAGGCCCGCATCCCCATGGGGAAGGGAACCAAGCAGGAGTGTCATCGCACCAGTGGGCACACATCAGAAAAGGTGGGGAGCCCAGCAGTTAGGGCCGGACGCCAGAGGGCCCTCATCACTGAGGAGAGGAGGCTCCCAGCAAGCTCCAACTGCTACCAGAAGGCCGACGTCGCCAATGCAGGGTGTGCCAGCCAGGCAGGAGTGACCTCAGAGCAGAGGGCCAACCACAAAAAAGTGTGAGGAACCCAAAGAGGATCAGACTCTCACCGGAGGGCCCACATCACCAAGGGAATGGAAACCAGGCAGGAGTGTTCTCACACCAGTGTGGTCACATCACCGAAATGTGACGGACCCAGCACACGTGGCCTCAAACTACAGGACACACATCACCAAGGGGCTGGGAGTGCGGCAGGCAGGAGGAGCCTCCAAACAGAGGGCCCATAGCGTAAAAAAGGTGAGGAATCCCGCAGTTGGAACCTCCCAGAAGGTGGCCAGGAGCAGCGAGGCTATGGGATCCAGGCCTGACTGAACTCAAAACAGAGGGCCCTCATTATGAAACTGTGAGCAACCCAGCCGTTGGGACCTTAGAGCAGAAGGCCCACATTCCCATGGGGTTGGGATCCTGGCAGGAGTGTACTCGCACCACAGGGCGCACATCAGAAACTTTTGGGAGCCCAGGAGTTAGGGTCTGACGCCAGAGGGCCCTCATTACCGAGGGGAGGAGACTCCCAGCAGGCACCAACTCCCAACTGAGGGCCCACGTCGCCACGTTGACGTGTGCCAGCCAGGCAGGAGTGACCTCACAGCAGAGGGCCTACCTCACAGAAGGGTGAGGAACCCAGCCAGGATAAGACTCTCACCAGAGGGCCCACATCACCAAGGGGATCGGAACAAGGCAGGAGTGTCCTCACACCAGTGTGGCCACATTATAGAAAGGTGAGGAACCCAGCACATGTGGCCTAAACCAGAGGACCCACATTTCCAAGGTGCTCCGAGTGAGGCAGGCAGGAGTAGCCTAACAACACAGGGCCCACAGAATAAAAAATGTGAGGAATCCAGCAGTTTGAACCTCCCAGCAGGTGGCCCAGAGCATGGAGTCTATGGGATCCAGGCCACAGTGAACTCACAGCAGAGGGCCCACATCATGAAACTGTGAGCAACCCAGCCAGTGGGACCTCAGAGCAGAAGGCCCACATCCCCATGGGGATGGGAACCTCGCAGGAGTGTCCTCGCACAACTTAGCACGTATCAGAAAATGTGGGAACCCAGCAGTTATGGCCTGGCGCCAGAGGGCCCTCATCACGGAGGAGAGGAGGCTACCAGCAGGCACCAAATGCCACCAGAGGGCCGACGTCACCAAGGCAATGGGAGCAAGCCAGGCAGGAGTTACCTCACAGCAGAGGGCCCACCTCACAGAAGTGTGAGGAATCCAGACAGGATCAGACTCTGACCAGAGGGCCCACATCACCAAGGGGATGGGAACCAGGCAGGAGTGTCCTCTCACCAGTGGGGCCACATCAATAAAGGTGAAGAAACTGGTACATGTGGCCTTAAACAAGAGGACCTACATCACAAATGGGCTGGGAGTGAGTCAGGAAATAGGAGCATGAAAACACAGGACACAAAGAATAAAATAGGTAAGGAATCCAGCAGTAGGAACCTCCCAGCAGGCCGCTCAGAGCACAGAGGCTATGGGATCTAGGCCTGGGTGAACTAACACTAGAGAGCCAACATCATGAAACGGTGAACAACACAGGTGTTGGGACCTTAGAGCAGAAGGCCCACATGCCCATGGGGATGGGAACCTCGCAGGAGTGTCCTCGCACCACTTAGCACGTATCAGAAAATGTGGGTACCCAGCAGTTAGGGCCTGAGGCAAGAGGGCCCCCATCACCGAGGGGAGGTTCCCAGCAGGCTCCAACTGCCACAAGAGGGCCGATGTTGCCCAGGTGGGGTGTGCCAGCCAGGCAGGAGTGACCTCACAGCAGAGGGCCCCCCTCACAGAAGGGTGAGGAACCCAGCCAGGATCAGACTCTCACCAGAGGGCCCACATCATCAAGGGGATAGGAACCAGGCAGGAGTGTCCTCACACCAGTGGGGCCACATCATCGAAAGGCGAGGGACCCAGCATACGTGGCCTCAAACCAGAGGACACACATCACCAAGGGGCTGGGAGTGAGGCAGGCAGGAGGAGTCTCAAAACAGAGGGCCCATAGAAGAAAAAAGGTGAGGAATCCCGCAGTTGTAACCTCCCAGCAGGTGGCCAGGAGCAGCGAGGCTATGGGATCCAGGCCGGAGAGAACTCACAGCAGAGGGCCCTCATCATGAAACTGAGCAACCCAAGGTTGGGACCACAGAGCAGAAGGCCCACATTCCCATGGGGTTGGGAACCTGGCAGGAGTGTACTCGAACCACAGGGCGCATATCAGAAAATATTGGGAGCCCAGGAGTTAGGGCCTGACGCCAGAGGGCCCTCATTACCGAGGGGAGGAGACACCCAGCAGGCACCAAATCCCACCAGAGAGCCGACGTCGCCAAGGCGGGGTGTGCCAGCCAGGCAGGATTGACCTCAGAGAAGAGGGCCCACCTCACAGAAGTGTGAGGAACCCAACCAGGATCAGACTCTCACCGGAGGGCCCACATCACCAAGGGGATTGGAACCAGGCAGGGGTGTCCTCACACCAGTGGGGCCACATCAGCCAAAGGTGAGGAACCCAGCACATGTGGCCTCAAACCAGAGGACACACATCACCAAGGGGCTAGGAGTGAGGCAGGTGTCTGGAGGGGCACATTTAACTCTAATTTCCCACCAGGAATTGGAATGAACCAAAGTCTCAGAGTGCCGTGCCGGACCCTGATTACGGCCTGAAGCAAACCTGCGGTTCTGTGGCCAGTTTTCAAGGAAACGAGTTAAGAAAGGAAATCACGGGCACTGTAATTCACAAACCTGCAGTGTTATAAATGACAGTTATTGGCAAAATTATATGGAAGTAAGTCTGCAAAGAGGCCTTGAAAACGAGGCAGAATTGCAGGAATCATATTTCAGTAGGTAGATTGGAATTGCATTTAAAGCTTGTGAAAAGCGGCAGATCTTTGACAGTGATGAACTTGGACAAGAGTGCGTAAACATTTTTTCCTGAATATATTCAGGAAAAAACACATATGCCCTTTTTGGCCAACCAAGCACTCGAGAAATGGAAATCCGCACTACAATGAAGTCTCATTTCCCATTCGTCAAAAGGGCCATCTGAAAAAAGTGTAAAAACCAGAAACACAGGACAGGCCATGGAGAACAGGGAGCCTTGTTATGCTGATGGGCGGGATGTAAATTGCCAACAGACACTCTGGAGATGTTTATGGTGTATCCTGAAACATCTGAAAAACAAAGCTACAGACCCTAGGGCACTTCCACTTTTGGCCCTATAGCTTAGGAAAATTAAAATCAACAAGACACAGCCAACACCAAATTTAGGGCTGCTGTGTTTACAAGAACCTTGAGTCCAGTACAAATTAAATATCCCAGAAAGAAAAAAATGGATAAAGGAGTTGTGCTACTTACGTACAACGGAATATCACTCAGCAATGAAATCAATGTCATCAAGCCTGTAGCAGCAAATTGAGTGGATTTAAGTATGATGATTCTAAGAGAAATAGGTCACACAGAGAAAGAGAATTATCATAAGATATCACTAATAGAGAGAGTGTAAACTTGGCTACACATAAACTGAATTCCAAAACCGAACAGAGTCTCACATTTAGATAAAAACTTATGCTTGCTTAAGGGGAAAGTTGAGTTGGGGTGCTGTATAAAACCAGAGATTGAAATTAGCACACATACCGTTCCATAAGCCAAATATGTAATAGACAAGACCTACTCTTTGCTCAACGAAATAGACTCATCCATGGTGTATCACCTCACACCTGTTAGAATGGGCATCATCAGAAAATCTACAAACAACAAATGCTGGAAAGGGTGTGGAGATAAGGAACCCTCTTCCACTATTGTTGGGAATGTAAATTGATACAGTCACTGTGGAGAACATTATGGAGTTTCTTATAAAACTAAGAATAGAATTACCATATGATACAGCAATCCCACTACTGGGCATATACCCAGACAAAACCATAAATCAAAACGAGATATTCACCGCAATGTTCATTGCATCACTATTTACAATATCCAGGTAATGGAAGCAACCTAAATGCCCACAGACAGACGAATGCATAAAGATGTGGTACATATATAAAATGGAATATTACTAAGCCATAAAAAGGAATGAAATTGGGTCATTTGTAGAGACGTTGATGGATCTAGAGACTGTCATACAGAGTGAAGTAAGTCAGAAAGAGAAAAACAAATCTTGTCTATTAATGCATATATGTGGAACCTAGAAAAATTGTACAGATGAACCGTTTTGCCAGGCAGAAATAGAGCAACAGATGTAGACAACAAACGTATGGACACCAAGGGGGGAAAGCATTTGGGGGGTGGTGGTGGGAGGAGTTGAGAGATTGGGATTGGCATATATACATTTATATGTATAAAATAGATAACCAAAAAGAACCTGCTGTATAAAAAAATAAAATAAAATTCAAATTACAAAAAGTAAAACAGAAAAAATATTCTTCCCTTCACATACATGTATTTATATGAATAAATTATTTCCATGCTTATATCTGTAAATACAAAAAAGAGGAATAAAATCTACCTTGAACCAAAAACGAAAAAAAGAAAAAAACACAGAACCCACCAGTTACACAGAGGAAAACCGTATCAGGGCACTTGCTCCAGTTGTAAACAATTCTGAAGTTGGTCAGTGGTGGGGAATCATCTCCCATTCAGCCAGCAGGCCCCACGCAACAAGCGTCCTCATTGCAAAGCTGGGGGACCGTGCCGAGGCATCTGTGAGTAAACGTGGGCTGAGCCCCAGGCCAGCTGCTGCTGAAATGTTCCCACCCTTCCCAGGTAAAACACCTGAATATGTACAAGGACTTGAAAGCCTAGAGGAAGGGCCATGGAGCCACATGAGTGACAGCATGCCAGCCGACTTGGTGCCTGCAGGCCAGCCAGGATGGTCCTGGCCCTGGGTGCTCTTCTGGAAGCTTTCCATTTCCCTGCCTGAGATACCCCTGCTGTCCCGGCCCCCACTGCTTTCTTCCTCACTCACCTCTGTCCAGGGAGAAATTCCAGCGGCAGGTATGGGTGACACATCCTCTTCTTTAGCAGGTGGCATCTTGGCAACTGCTGCAGAAAGTCCAGCAGAGCCCCACTCACACTGGGCCACCCACAAAGCCGTGGCCTCTCACTCCCTCCCACCAGTCCAGCCCCAAGACTGCTGACAGGGCAGAGAAAATGGCGTCAGGCACAGCTGCAGGGGCTCTTGCTGCCTGGAGCGGTGTTTATATTGATCTGAACCCAGGCACACCTGGGGAGGGCTGGCCGGCACGGTCGGGCTTCCCAGGCCAGCCAATAATCACCCCTCAGGGGCTCACAGTTGCAGAAACTGGAACTTGCTGAATCGGCCAGGTCCAAGGAACAGGTGTGGGCTCCTGAGAGTCAGGATAGACAAGGGGCTGCAGCTCTGGCTTGTTTTCTAATTATATTATCTGGCCCATGAGTGGGAGACAACTTCAAGAAAACCCTCTCCTAATGAGAGGAACCCAGGAGTCAGGGAGAGGAGGGGTGGCTGGTGGGTGGAGACAGAGGCCTGGTGCCCCGGGTGCAGTGGAAGTCTCTGGAAGACCAGGTGGAGGGAGGCCACACAGAGTGATGCCCAGGGTCACAGACCTGTCGGAGCTGCTGTTTGTTAGTTCAAGTCCTGCTCTGAGGTGCTCTGTGTCAGATCTGAGTGACAGGTGAGCTGGGAGTGCTCTGCAATGAGGGCGATATGCACGGTTCCTGTGTTCCCAGCCCTGCCATGGTACCTGCAAGGGTAGCTCTGTATCCTGGGAGGGGCCTGACCACGAGAGCCCCATGGGCTGCCGGGGAACCTGCCCAGGGAACCCCATATCCTGGGAGGGGCCTGAACACGAGAGCCCCATGGGCTGGGGTGGGGGTGGGGTACCTGCCCAGGTGAGCTCCATATCCTGGGATTGGCCTGACCTCGAGAACCCCATGGGCTGCTGGAGTCCTGATAAAGGATGTCAGGACAGTCAGTGAAGCCACCGAGGATATACCTCCAGTAGTTCCTAAATCCTACACCCTGCTGGTCATTCTACCAACCACCAGGACATGGTATTCTGTATTAGTCTTCAATGATGCCTTCTTTTGTATTCTATTAGTCCCAGAGTCACAAGAAATTTTGGCTTGTGAGTGGCAGGACTCAACATACAACTAAAACAATACTTCCGGGCCATGTTGCCCCAAGGGTTCAAAAATTCCCACACCATCTTTGGGGAAAGCTCAGCTAAAGAACTAAAAGTTCTACCTCTGGAAAAGGAAACACTCCTTCAATATGCAGACGACATTCTGATCGCCAGCCCTACTAAGGAGACCTCTGAACTACGAAGCCAATAAAGGATACAAGTTGTCCAAGAAAAAGCTCAAATATCACAGACTACGGTGACCTGCCTGGGCTTCATTCTCACAGAAGGTCGGAGAAGCCCATCCCAGGAAAGGGAAGAAACAATTTACAGCCTTACCCATTTCTGAACCTAGAAGACAGCTTAGGGGTTCCTGGGGAGGCCAGGGTTTGCTGCTTCTGGATCCCTAACTACAGTCTACTAGCTGGGCCTCTATATGAAACACTGAAAGGAAAAGATGATGATCCTTTTGAATAGAATGCAGAAGTGGCCTTTCAAGAATGGAAAGAGCAGTCAATTCAGACCCTTGCCCTGGAACTCCCTAATTTAGCTAAACCCTTTGACCTTTACATTCCTGGTGAACGGTGAATCGCCATTGGAGTATTAGTGCAAAACCTGGGACCACTTGAAATGGAACAATGCAAGAATGCGATCCAGGTAGGATAAACTACGGTCACCAAGGGGCTTGGCCCACCGCCACATCTGGCCAAGATACTGGCAGTATCTGAAAACCTGGAAATCAGCAGCCCAAAAGGCCACCTCCCTCCGAAGGGAAAAGGACCCCACGTGGTGATCCTAACACCCAACCATGCCCTGAAGTTGCAGGGTTGGCTCCATGGGCACACTGACCTTGAGCGAGGAGGCCCTCCAACTCCAACCTCCATAGAGATAACCGGGGCAAAGTGGCACCATGAAGACTCGTGTGAAGGTGTCTGCACGGGCAAATTTAACGCTCATTTCCCACCAGGAAGAGGAATTAACCAAAGGCTCAGCATGCCGTGCCGGAACCAGATTAGGGCCTGAAGCAATCCTGCGGGTTTGCGGCCAGCTCACAAGAAAGCGAGTTGAAGAAAGGAGCTCAGGGACACTGTAATTCACAAACCTGCAGAGTTATAAATGACAGCTATCACCCAAAAATATATTGAAGGAAGGCTGCGAAGAGGACTTGAAAGCGGGGCAGAATTGCAAGAAAACGATTTCAGGGGGTAGACTGGAATTGCATTTAAAGCATAGGAAAAGAGGCAGAACGTCGACAATGATGCACTTGGCCAAAAAGGGCGTATGCGTTTTTTCCTGAATATATTCAGGAAAAAACGCATACGCCCTTTTTGGCCAACCAAGCAAGCATGTTAAAGAAATCTGCACTACAATGAAGTCTCACTGCCCCCCGTTCAAAAGGGCCATCTGAAAAAAGTGTAAAATCCAGAAAGGCAGCACAGGCCATGGAGAACAGGGAGCCTTGTTATGCTGATGGGCGGGATGTAAATTGCCAACAGCCACTCTGGAGATGTGTATGGTGTTTCCTCAAAAGCCTAAAAAACAAAGCAACGGAGCCTACGGCATTACCACTTTTTTTCCTATAGCTTAGGGAAATTAAAATCAAAAACACACAGCCACCGCAAAGTTTCTGTTTACGGCTCTGTTTACAAGAACCTCGTCTACGGTACAAGTTAAATATCCCAGAAAGCGAAAAATGGATAAAGAAGTGTGGTACGTACGTACAAAGGAATATCACTCACCAATGAAATCTATGTCATCAGGCCCGTCGCGGCATAATGAGTGGATTCAGGTACGATGATTCTAAGTGAAATAAGTCACACAGAAAATGAAACATCATAAGATATCACTAATACACAGAATGTAAACTTGGCTACACATGAACTGAATTACAAAACAGAACAGGGTCTCAAATTTAGAAAACCAACTTATGCTTGCTTAAGGGGAAAGGTGAGTTGTGGTGCTGCATAAAACCAGAGATACAAATTAGCACAGATACCTTTCCATAAGCCAAATATGTAATAGTCAAGACCTAGCCCTTGCTCAACGAAATGGACTAAACACCCCATATTCAACGCCTAGGATTACACATGACTAGTAAGAACCTTCAAACCCATGGATTTATATGTCTCCGTAAGAGACTCAAGTGTGTGTACAGCGGCATGAATGCAGCAGAGAAAATCCGATAAAACCCATTATCAAAATGAATTACAAAAACAAACACAATGACAGTGAAATAGAGAGCAATTGTTAAATAATTCACTCAGGGCTTGTGATGCAACCTGGAATTACCACATCTACAACCAGAGCTGAGTGAGACATAAGGCTGTACACTTCGGCCTGATAGCATTGGTGAGGTTCGTTGAGAAAATGCAGGCCCTTTGAAGTCATAGTGCATGGTACCCATTCCATGGGTCCCAACTCTCCAGGTTTAAGGGATTCTTCCTTCAGCTAAAACATGCATGGGAAACCCACAGTATGGTGCACCGCGTGACCGGGAAACCTTTTCAAATGCATCTCAGTTTTCGTCCCCTTTTACTCGAGTTCACGATTGAAGACCCTTTATTAATACTCTCCCCACTTAGAGAGTCAGTGCCTTTAACCTCCTGTTTGGCACAGTTTGCAATTTCTGCGCAAGATGAACAAGAATAGGGAGAACCAATGAGAGACTAGCTCTAGGTGTCTGCACGTTCAAATATAACACTCATTTCCCACCAGGAAGAGGAATTTACCAAAGGATCAGCATGCTGTGCCGGAACCAGATTAGGGCATGAAGAAATGCTGCGGGTTTGCGGCCAGCTCACAAGAAAGCGAGTAGAAGAAAGGAGCTCAGGCGCACTGTCATTCACAAACCTGCAGAGTTATAAATGTCAGCTATTGTCCAAAAATGTATTGAAGTAAGGCTGCGTAGAGGACTTGAAAGCGGGGCAGAATTGCAGGAAAACGAGTTCAGGGGCAGACTGGAATTGCATTTAAAGCATAAGGAAAGAGACAGAAAGTCGACAATGATGCACTTGGTCAAAAAGGGCGTATGCGTTTTTTCCTGAATATATTCAAGAAAAAACACATACGCCCTTTTTGGCCAAACAAGCAAGCCTGTAAAGAAATCTGCATTACAATGAAGTCTCACTGCCCCCCTGTCAAAAGGGACATCTGAAAAAAGTGAAAAATCCAGAAAGGCAGGACAGGCCATGGAGAACAGGGAGCCTTGTTATGCTGATGGGCGGGATGTAACTTGCCAACAGCCACTCTGGAGAAGTGTATGGTGTTTCCTCAAACACCTAAAAAACTAAGCAACGGAGCCTACGGCACTTCAACTTATGGTTCTATAGCTTAGGGAAATTAAAATCAAAAAGACACAGCCACCCATAAATTTTGGACGGCTCTGCTTACAAGAACCTCATTTACGGTACAAGTGAAATATCCCAGAAAGCAAAAAATGGATAAAGAAGTTGTTGTACGTACGTACAATGGAATATCACTCAGCAATGAAATCTATGTCATGACGCCCGTCGCGGCATAATGAGTGGATTCAGGTACGATCATTCTAAGTTAACTAAGTCACACAGAAAAAGAAACACCATAAGATATCTCAAATACACGGAATGCAAACATGGCTGCACATGAACTCAATTACACAACAGAAAAGGGTCTCAAATTTAGAAAACCAACTTATGCTTGCTTAAGGGGAAAGGTGAGTTGTGGTGCTGCATAAAACCAGAGATTGAAATTAGCACAGATACCTTTCCATAAGCAAATATGTAATAGTCAGGACCTACTCCTTGCTCCACGAAATGGACTCAACA
This sequence comes from Delphinapterus leucas, assembly GCF_059928025.1. Taxonomy (NCBI): domain Eukaryota; kingdom Metazoa; phylum Chordata; class Mammalia; order Artiodactyla; family Monodontidae; genus Delphinapterus; species Delphinapterus leucas. The sequence goes on from NW_028322237.1 coordinate 2,502,604, forward strand.
CCCCATATTCAATGCCTAGGAATATACCTGACTAGTAAGAATCTGAAACCCCATGGATTTATATGTCTCCATAAGAGAATCAAGCATGTGTACAGCGGCATAAACGCAGCAGTGAAAATCCGATAAATCCCATTATCAAAATAAATTACAAAAACAAAACACAATGACAGTGAAATAGAGAGCAATTCTTAAATAATTCATTCAGGGCTTGTGATGCAACGTGGATTTACCACATCTACACCCCGAGCTGAGTGAGACATAAGGCTGGACACTTCGGGCTGATAGCATTGGTGACGTTCGGTGAGCAAAGGCAACCCTTTGAAGTCATACTGCGTGGTACCCATTCCATGGGTCCCAACTCTCCAGGTTTAAGGGATTCTTCCTTCAGGTAAAACATTCATGGGCAACCCAGAATATGGTCCACCGTGTGACCGGGAAAACTTTTTAAATGCGTCTCAGTTTTTGTCCCCTCGTACTCGGTTTTACCATTCCAGACGCTTTACTAACACTCTCCCCACTTGGAGAGTCAGTGCCTTTAACCTCCTGTTTGGCACAGTTTGGAATTTCTGCGCAAGATGAACAGGAATAGGGAGAACCAATGAGAGATTAGCTGTAGGTGTCTGCACGAACAAATTTAACGCTCATTTCCCACCAGGAAGAGGAATTAGCCAAAGGCTCAGCATGCCGTGTCGGAACCAGATTAGGGCCTGAAGCAATCCTCTGGTTTTGCGGCCAGCTCACAAGAAAGCGAGTTGAAGAAAGGAGCTCAGGGGCACTGTAATTCACAAACCTGCAGAGTTATAAATGACAGCTATCGTCCAAAAATATATTGAAGTAAGGCTGCAAAGAGGACTTGAACGCGGGGCAGAATTCCAGGAATACGATTTCAGGAGGTAGACGGGAAGTCCTCTGAAAGTATAGGAGAAGAGGCAGAACCTCGACAATGATGCACTTGGTCAAAAAGGGCATATGCGTTTCTTCCAGGGCCCTTATTAAAGGGGGTAGGAGGCTCCCAGCATGCTTCAGTGGCCAACAGAGGGCCTATGTCGCCAAGGCGACATGAGCCATCCAGGCAGGAGTGACCTCACATCAGAGGGCCCACCTCACAGAAGGGTAAGGAACCCAGTCAAGATCAGACTCTCACCAGAGTGCCCACATAAGCAAGGGGCTGGGAACCAGGCAGGAGTGTCCTCACACCCGTGGGGCCACATCATCGAAAGTTGAGGTACCCAGCACATGTGGCCTCAAACCAGAGGACCCACATCACCATGGGTCTCGGAGCGAGGCAGGCAGGATTAACCTCAAAACACATGGCCCATTGTATAAAAAAGGTGAGGAATCCAGCAGTTGGAACATCCCAGCAGGCGGCCCAGAGCACCGAGGCTATGGGATCCAGGCAGTGATGAACTCACAACAGAGGGCCCTCATCGTGATACTGTAAGCAACCCAGCCGCTGTAACCTCAGAGCACAAGGCCCACATCCCCATGGGGAAGGGAACCAAGCAGGAGTGTCATCGCACCAGTGGGCACACATCAGAAAAGGTGGGGAGCCCAGCAGTTAGGGCCGGACGCCAGAGGGCCCTCATCACTGAGGAGAGGAGGCTCCCAGCAAGCTCCAACTGCTACCAGAAGGCCGACGTCGCCAATGCAGGGTGTGCCAGCCAGGCAGGAGTGACCTCAGAGCAGAGGGCCAACCACACAAAAGTGTGAGGAACCCAAAGAGGATCAGACTCTCACCGGAGGGCCCACATCACCAAGGGAATGGAAACCAGGCAGGAGTGTTCTCACACCAGTGTGGTCACATCACCGAAATGTGACGGACCCAGCACACGTGGCCTCAAACTACAGGACACACATCACCAAGGGGCTGGGAGTGCGGCAGGCAGGAGGAGCCTCCAAACAGAGGGCCCATAGCGTAAAAAAGGTGAGGAATCCCGCAGTTGGAACCTCCCAGAAGGTGGCCAGGAGCAGCGAGGCTATGGGATCCAGGCCTGACTGAACTCAAAACAGAGGGCCCTCATTATGAAACTGTGAGCAACCCAGCCGTTGGGACCTTAGAGCAGAAGGCCCACATTCCCATGGGGTTGGGATCCTGGCAGGAGTGTACTCGCACCACAGGGCGCACATCAGAAACTTTTGGGAGCCCAGGAGTTAGGGTCTGACGCCAGAGGGCCCTCATTACCGAGGGGAGGAGACTCCCAGCAGGCACCAACTCCCAACTGAGGGCCCACGTCACCACGTTGACGTGTGCCAGCCAGGCAGGAGTGACCTCACAGCAGAGGGCCTACCGCACAGAAGGGTGAGGAACCCAGCCAGGATAAGGCTCTCACCAGAGGGCCCACATCACCAAGGGGATCGGAACAAGGCAGGAGTGTCCTCACACCAGTGTGGCCACATTATAGAAAGGTGAGGAACCCAGCACATGTGGCCTAAACCAGAGGACCCACATTTCCAAGGTGCTCCGAGTGAGGCAGGCAGGAGTAGCCTAACAACACAGGGCCCACAGAATAAAAAATGTGAGGAATCCAGCAGTTTGAACCTCCCAGCAGGTGGCCCAGAGCATGGAGTCTATGGGATCCAGGCCACAGTGAACTCACAGCAGAGGGCCCACATCATGAAACTGTGAGCAACCCAGCCAGTGGGACCTCAGAGCAGAAGGCCCACATCCCCATGGGGATGGGAACCTCGCAGGAGTGTCCTCGCACAACTTAGCACGTATCAGAAAATGTGGGAACCCAGCAGTTATGGCCTGGCGCCAGAGGGCCCTCATCACGGAGGAGAGGAGGCTACCAGCAGGCTCCAAATGCCACCAGAGGGCCGACGTCACCAAGGCAATGGGAGCAAGCCAGGCAGGAGTTACCTCACAGCAGAGGGCCCACCTCACAGAAGTGTGAGGAGCCCAAACAGGATCAGACTCTAACCAGAGCGCCCACATCACCAAGGGGATGGAAACCAGGCAGGAGTGTCCTCACACCAGTGGGACCACATCAGCGAAAGGTGAGGAGCACAGCACATGTGGCCTCAAACAAGGGGACACACATCACGAAAGGGCTGGGAGTGAGGCATGCAGGAGGAGACTCACAACAGAGCGCCCATAGAATAAAAAAGGTGAGGAACCCCACAGTTGGAAGCTCCAAGCAGGTGGCCGAGAGCACCGAGGCTATGGGATCCATGCCGGAGTGAACTCACAGCAGAGGGCCCACATTCTGACACTGTGAGCAACCCAGCCGTTGGGACCTCAGGGCAGAAAGCCCACATCCCCAAGGGGATGGGACCCTGGCTAGAGTGTACTCGCTTGACAGGGCGCACATCAGAAAATTTTGGGAGCCCATGAGTTAGGGCCTGACGCCAGAGGGCCCTCATTACCGAGGGGAGGAGACTCCTAGCAGGCACCAACTCCCAACTGAGGGCCCACATCGCCAAGGTGACGTGTGCCAGCCAGGCAGGAGTGACCTCACAGCAGAGGGACCCCTCACAGAAGGGTGAGGGACCCAGCCAGGATCAGACTCTCACCAGAGAGCCCCCATCACCAAGGGGATGGGAACCAGGCAGGAGTGTCCTCACACCAGTGGGGCCACATCAATAAAGGTGAGGAGACCGGTACATGTGGCCTTAAACCAGAGGACCTACATCACAAATGGGCTGGGAGTGAGTCAGGAAATAGGAGCATGAAAACACAGGACCCAAAGAATAAAAAAGGTAAGGAATCCAGCAGTAGGAACCTCCCAGCAGGCCGCTCAGAGCACAGAGGCTATGGGATCTAGGCCTGGGTGAACTAACACCAGAGAGCCAACATCATGAAACGGTGAACAACACAGGTGTTGGGACCTTAGAGCAGAAGGCCCACATGCCCATGGGGATGGGAACCTCGCAGGAGTGTCCTCGCACCACTTAGCACGTATCAGAAAATGTGGGTACCCAGCAGTTAGGGCCTGAGGCAAGAGGGCCCCCATCACCGAGGGGAGGTTCCCAGCAGGCTCCAACTGCCACAAGAGGGCCGATGTTGCCCAGGTGGGGTGTGCCAGCCAGGCAGGAGTGACCTCACAGCAGAGGGCCCCCCTCACAGAAGGGTGAGGAACCCAGCCAGGATCAGACTCTCACCAGAGGGCCCACATCATCAAGGGGATAGGAACCAGGCAGGAGTGTCCTCACACCAGTGGGGCCACATCATCGAAAGGCGAGGGACCCAGCATACGTGGCCTCAAACCAGAGGACACACATCACCAAGGGGCTGGGAGTGAGGCAGGCAGGAGGAGTCTCAAAACAGAGGGTCCATAGAAGAAAAAAGGTGAGGAATCCCGCAGTTGTAACCTCCCAGCAGGTGGCCAGGAGCAGCGAGGCTATGGGATCCAGGCCGGAGAGAACTCACAGCAGAGGGCCCTCATCATGAAACTGAGCAACCCACGGTTGGGACCTCAGAGCAGAAGGCCCACATTCCCATGGGGTTGGGAACCTGGCAGGAGTGTACTCGAACCACAGGGCGCATATCAGAAAATATTGGGAGCCCAGGAGTTAGGGTCTGACGCCAGAGGGCCCTCATTACCGAGGGGAGGAGACACCCAGCAGGCACCAAATCCCACCAGAGGGCCGACGTCGCCAAGGCGGGGTGTGCCAGCCAGGCAGGAGTGACCTCAGAGAAGAGGGCCCACCTCACAGAAGTGTGAGGAACCCAACCAGGATCAGACTCTCACCGGAGGGCCCACATCACCAAGGGGATGGGAACCAGGCAGGAGTGTCCTCACACCAGTGGGGCCACATCAGCCAAAGGTGAGGAACCCAGCACATGTGGCCTCAAACCACAGGACACACATCACCAAGGGGCTAGGAGTGAGGCAGGTGTCTGGAGGGGCACATTTAACTCTAATTTCCCACCAGGAAGTGGAATGAACCAAAGTCTCAGAGTGCCGTGCCGGACCCTGATTACGGCCTGAAGCAAACCTGCGGTTCTGTGGCCAGTTTTCAAGGAAACGAGTTAAGAAAGGAAATCACGGGCACTGTAATTCACAAACCTGCAGTGTTATAAATGACAGCTATTGGCAAAATTATATGGAAGTAAGTCTGCAAAGAGGACTTGAAAACGAGGCAGAATTGCAGGAATCATATTTCAGGAGGTAGATTGGAATTGCATTTAAAGCATGTGAAAAGCGGCAGATCTTTGACAGTGATGCACTTGGACAAAAGTGCGTAAACATTTTTTCCTGAATATATTCAGGAAAAAACACATATGCCCTTTTTGGCCAACCAAGCACTCGAGAAATGGAAATCCGCACTACAATGAAGTCTCATTTCCCATTCGTCAAAAGGGCCATCTGAAAAAAGTGTAAAAACCAGAAACACAGGACAGGCCATGGAGAACAGGGAGCCTTGTTATGCTGATGGGCGGGATGTAAATTGCCAACAGACACTCTGGAGATGTTTATGGTGTATCCTGAAACATCTGAAAAACAAAGCTACAGACCCTAGGGCACTTCCACTTTTGGCACTATAGCTTAGGAAAATTAAAATCAACAAGACACAGCCAACACAAAATTTAGGGCTGCTGTGTTTACAAGAACCTTGAGTCCAGTACAAATTAAATATCCCAGAAAGAAAAAAATGGATAAAGGAGTTGTGCTACTTACGTACAACGGAATATCACTCAGCAATGAAATCAATGTCATCAGGCCTGTAGCAGCAAATTGAGTGGATTTAAGTATGATGATTCTAAGAGAAATAGGTCACACAGAGAAAGAGAATTATCATGAGATATCACTAATAGAGAGAGTGTAAACTTGGCTACACATAAACTGAATTCCAAAACCGAACAGAGTCTCACATTTAGATAAAAACTTATGCTTGCTTAAGGGGAAAGTTGAGTTGGGGTGCTGTATAAAACCAGAGATTGAAATTAGCACACATACCGTTCCATAAGCCAAATATGTAATAGACAAGACCTACTCTTTGCTCAACGAAATAGACTCATCCATGGTGTATCACCTCACACCTGTTAGAATGGGCATCATCAGAAAATCTACAAACAACAAATGCTGGAAAGGGTGTGGAGATAAGGAACCCTCTTCCACTATTGTTGGGAATGTAAATTGATACAGTCACTGTGGAGAACATTATGGAGTTTCTTATAAAACTAAGAATAGAATTACCATATGATACAGCAATCCCACTACTGGGCATATACCCAGACAAAACCATAAATCAAAAAGAGACATTCACCGCAATGTTCATTGCATCACTATTTACAATATCCAGGTAATGGAAGCAACCTAAATGCCCACAGACAGACGAATGCATAAAGATGTGGTACATATATAAAATGGAATATTACTAAGCCATAAAAAGGAATGAAATTGGGTCATTTGTAGAGACGTTGATGGATCTAGAGACTGTCATACAGAGTGAAGTAAGTCAGAAAGAGAAAAACAAATCTTGTCTATTAATGCATATATGTGGAACCTAGAAAAATTGTACAGATGAACCGTTTTGCCAGGCAGAAATAGAGCAACAGATGTAGACAACAAACGTATGGACACCAAGGGGAGAAAGCTGATGGGGGGTGGTGGTGGGAGGAGTTGAGAGATTGGGATTGGCATGTATACATTTGTATGTATAAAATAGATAACCAAAAAGAACCTGCTGTATAAAAAAATAAAATAAAATTCAAATTACAAAAAGTAAAACAGAAAAAATATTCTTCCCTTCACATACATGTATTTATATGAATAAATTATTTCCATGCTTATATCTGTAAATACAAAAAAGAGGAATAAAATCTACCTTGAACCAAAAACGAAAAAAAGAAAAAAAAACAGAACCCACCAGTTACACAGAGGAAAACCGTATCAGGGCACTTGCTCCAGTTGTAAACAATTCTGAAGTTGGTCAGTGGTGGGGAATCATCTCCCATTCAGCCAGCAGGCCCCACGCAACAAGCGTCCTCATTGCAAAGCTGGGGGACCGTGCCGAGGCATCTGTGAGTAAACGTGGGCTGAGCCCCAGGCCAGCTGCTGCTGAAATGTTCCCACCCTTCCCAGGTAAAACACCTGAATATGTACAAGGACTTGAAAGCCTAGAGGAAGGGCCATGGAGCCACATGAGTGACAGCATGCCAGCCGACTTGGTGCCTGCAGGCCAGCCAGGATGGTCCTGGCCCTGGGTGCTCTTCTGGAAGCTTTCCATTTCCCTGCCTGAGATACCCCTGCTGTCCCGGCCCCCACTGCTTTCTTCCTCACTCACCTCTGCCCAGGGAGAAATTCCAGCGGCAGGTATGGGTGACACATCCTCTTCTTTAGCAGGTGTCATCTTCGCAACTGCTGCAGAAAGTCCAGCAGAGCTCCACTCACACTGGGCCACCCACAAAGCCGTGGCCTCTCACTCCCTCCCACCAGTCCAGCCCCAAGACTGCTGACAGGGCAGAGAAAATGGCGTCAGGCACAGCTGCAGGGGCTCTTGCTGCCTGGAGCGGTGTTTATATTGATCTGAACCCAGGCACACCTGGGGAGGGCTGGCCGGCACGGTCGGGCTTCCCAGGCCAGCCAATAATCACCCCTCAGGGGCTCACAGTTGCAGAAACTGGAAATTGCTGAATCGGCCAGGTCCAAGGAACAGGTGTGGGCTCCTGAGAGTCAGGATAGACAAGGGGCTGCAGCTCTGGCTTGTTTTCTAATTATATTATCTGGCCCATGAGTGGGAGACAACTTCAAGAAAACCCTCTCCTAATGAGAGGAACCCAGGAGTCAGGGAGAGGAGGGGTGGCTGGTGGGTGGAGACAGAGGCCTGGTGCCCCGGGTGCAGTGGAAGTCTCTGGAAGACCAGGTGGAGGGAGGCCACACAGAGTGATGCCCAGGGTCACAGACCTGTCGGAGCTGCTGTTTGTTAGTTCAAGTCCTGCTCTGAGGTGCTCTGTGTCAGATCTGAGTGACAGGTGAGCTGGGAGTGCTCTGCAATGAGGGCGATATGCACGGTTCCTGTGTTCCCAGCCCTGCCATGGTACCTGAAAGGGTAGCTCTGTATCCTGGGAGGGGCCTGACCACGAGAGCCCCATGGGCTGCAGGGGGACCTGCCCAGGGAACCCCATATCCTGGGAGGGGCCTGAACACGAGAGCCCCATGGGCTGGGGTGGGGTACCTGCCCAGGTGAGCTCCATATCCTGGGATTGGCCTGACCTCGAGAGCCCCATGGGCTGCTGGAGTCCTGGTAAAGGATGTCAGGACAGTCAGTGAAGCCACCGAGGATATACCTCCAGTAGTTCCTAAATCCTACACACTGCTGGTCATTCTACCAACCACCAGGACATGGTATTCTGTATTAGTCTTCAATGATGCCTTCTTTTGTATTCTATTAGTCCCAGAGTCACAAGAAATTTTGGCTTGTGAGTGGCAGGACTCAACATACAACTAAAACAATACTTCCGGGCCGTGTTGCCCCAAGGGTTCAAAAATTCCCACACCATCTTTGGGGAAAGCTCAGCTAAAGAACTAAAAGTTCTACCTCTGGAAAAGGAAACACTCCTTCAATATGCAGACGACATTCTGATCGCCAGCCCTACTAAGGAGACCTCTGAACTACCAAGCCAATAAAGGATACAAGTTGTCCAAGAAAAAGCGCAAATATCACAGACTACGGTGACCTGCCTGGGCTTCATTCTCACAGAAGGTCGGAGAAGCCCATCCCAGGAAAGGGAAGAAACAATTTACAGCCTTACCCATTTCTGAACCTAGAAGACAGCTTAGGGGTTCCTGGGGAGGCCAGGGTTTGCTGCTTCTGGATCCCTAACTACAGTCTACTAGCTGGGCCTCTATATGAAACACTGAAAGGAAAAGATGATGATCCTTTTGAATAGAATGCAGAAGTGGCCTTTCAAGAATGGAAAGAGCAGTCAATTCAGACCCTTGCCCTGGAACTCCCTAATTTAGCTAAACCCTTTGACCTTTACATTCCTGGTGAACGGTGAATCGCCATTGGAGTATTAGTGCAAAACCTGGGACCACTTGAAATGGAACAATGCAAGAATGCGATCCAGGTAGGATAAACTACGGTCACCAAGGGGCTTGGCCCACCGCCACATCTGGCCAAGATACTGGCAGTATCTGAAAACCTGGAAATCAGCAGCCCAAAAGGCCACCTCCCTCCTAAGGGAAAAGGACCCCACGTGGTGATCCTAACACCCAACCATGCCCTGAAGTTGCAGGGTTGGCTCCATGGGCACACTGACCTTGAGCGAGGAGGCCCTCCAACTCCAACCTCCATAGAGATAACCGGGGCAAAGTGGCACCATGAAGACTCGTGTGAAGGTGTCTGCACGGGCAAATTTAACGCTCATTTCCCACCAGGAAGAGGAATTAACCAAAGGCTCAGCATGCCGTGCCGGAACCAGATTAGGGCCTGAAGCAATCCTGCGGGTTTGCGGCCAGCTCACAAGAAAGCGAGTTGAAGAAAGGAGCTCAGGGACACTGTAATTCACAAACCTGCAGAGTTATAAATGACAGCTATCACCCAAAAATATATTGAAGGAAGGCTGCGAAGAGGACTTGAAAGCGGGGCAGAATTGCAAGAAAACGATTTCAGGGGGTAGACTGGAATTGCATTTAAAGCATAGGAAAAGAGGCAGAACGTCGACAATGATGCACTTGGCCAAAAAGGGCGTATGCATTTTTTCCTGAATATATTCAGGAAAAAACGCATACGCCCTTTTTGGCCAACCAAGCAAGCATGTTAAAGAAATCTGCACTACAATGAAGTCTCACTGCCCCCCGTTCAAAAGGGCCATCTGTAAAAAGTGTAAAATCCAGAAAGGCAGCACAGGCCATGGAGAACAGGGAGCCTTGTTATGCTGATGGGCGGGATGTAAATTGGCAACAGCCACTCTGGAGATGTGTATGGTGTTTCCTCAAAAGCCTAAAAAACAAAGCAACGGAGCCTACGGCATTACCACTTTTTTTCCTATAGCTTAGGGAAATTAAAATCAAAAACACACAGCCACCGCAAAGTTTCTGTTTACGGCTCTGTTTACAAGAACCTCGTCTACGGTACAAGTTAAATATCCCAGAAAGCGAAAAATGGATAAAGAAGTGTGGTACGTACGTACAAAGGAATATCACTCACCAATGAAATCTATGTCATCAGGCCCGTCGCGGCATAATGAGTGGATTCAGGTACGATGATTCTAAGTGAAATAAGTCACACAGAAAATGAAACATCATAAGATATCACTAATACACGGAATGTAAACTTGGCTACACATGAACTGAATTACAAAACAGAACAGGGTCTCAAATTTAGAAAACCAACTTATGCTTGCTTAAGGGGAAAGGTGAGTTGTGGTGCTGCATAAAACCAGAGATAGAAATTAGCACAGATACCTTTCCATAAGCCAAATATGTAATAGTCAAGACCTAGCCCTTGCTCAACGAAATGGACTAAACACCCCATATTCAACGCCTAGGATTACACATGACTAGTAAGAACCTTCAAACCCATGGATTTATATGTCTCCGTAAGAGACTCAAGTGTGTGTACAGCGGCATGAATGCAGCAGAGAAAATCCGATAAAACCCATTATCAAAATGAATTACAAAAACAAACACAATGACAGTGAAATAGAGAGCAATTCTTAAATAATTCATTCAGGGCTTGTGATGCAACCTGGATTTACCACATCTACACCCAGAGCTGAGTGAGACATAAGGCTGGACACTTCGGGCTGATAGCATTGGTGAGGTTCGATGAGCAAATGCAGACCCTTTGAAGTCATACTGCATGGTACCCATTCCATGGGTCCCAACTCTCCAGGTTTAAGGGATTCTTCCTTCAGCTAAAACATGCATGGGAAACCCACAGTACAGTGCACTGTGTGACCGGGAAACGTTTTCAAATGCATCTCAGTTTTCGTCCCCTTTTACTCGGGTTCACCATTCCAGACCGTTTACTAACACTCTCCCCACTTGGAGAGTCAGTGCCTTTAACCTCCTGTTTGGCACAGTTTGCAATTTCTGCGCAAGATGAACAGGAATAGGGAGAACCAATGAGAGACTAGCTGTAGGTGTCTGGACGGGCAAATGGAACGCTCATTTCCCACCAGGAAGAGGAATTAACCAAAGGCTCAGCATGCCGTGCCGGAACCAGATTAGGGCCTGAAGCATTCCTGCGGGTTTGCGGCCAGCTCACAAGAAAGCGAGTTGAAGAAAGGAGCTCAGGGGCACTGTAATTCACAAACCTGCAGAGTTATAAATGACAGCTATCGTCCAAAAATATATTGAAGGAAGGCTGCGAAGAGGACTGGAAAGAGGGGCAGAATTGCAGGAAAACCATTTCAGGGGGTAGACTGGAATTGCATTTAAAGCATAGGAAAAGAGGCAGAAGGTCGACAATGATGCACTTGGCCAAAAAGGGCGTATGCGTTTTTTCCTGAATATATTCAGGAAAAAACGCATACGCCCTTTTTGGCCAACCAAGCCAGCATGTTAAAGAAATCTGCACTACAAAGAAGTCTCACTGCCCCCAGGTCAAAAGGGCCATCTGAAAAAAGTGTAAAATCCAGAAAGACAGCACAGGCCATGGAGAACAGGGAGCCTTGTTATGCTGATGGGCGGGATGTAAATTGCCAACAGCCACTCTGGAGAAGTGTATGGTGTTTCCTGAAACACCTAAGAAACAAAGCAACGGAGACTACGGCACTTCCACTTATGGTCTTATAGATCACGGAAATTAAAATCAAAAACAGACAGCCACCCCAAAGTTTCAGACGGCTCTGTTTACAGGAATCTCGTCTACGGTACAAGTTAAATATCCCAGAATGTGAAAAATTGATAAAGAAGTTGTGGTACACACATTCAATGGAATATCACTCAGCAATGAAATCTATGTCATCAGGCCCATCGTGGCATAATGAGTGGATTCAGGTACGATGATTCTAAGTGAAATAAGTCACACAGAAAATGAAACATCATAAGATATCACTAATACACGGAATGTAAACTTGGCTACACATGAACTGAATTACAAAACAGAACAGGGTCTCAAATTTAGAAAACCACCTTATGCTTGCTTAAGGGGAAAAGTGAGTTGGGGTGCTGCATAAAACCAGAGATAGAAATTAGCACAGATACCTTTCCATAAGCCAAATATGTAATAGTCAAGACCTAGCCCTTGCTCAACGAAATGGACTAAACACCCCATATTCAACGCCTAGGAATACACCTGACTAGTAAGTATCTTCAAACCCATGGATTTATATGTCTCCATAAGAGACTCAAGTGTGTGTACAGCGGCATGAATGCAGCAGAGAAAATCCGATAAATCCCATTATCAAAATGAATTACAAAAACAAACAAAATGACAGTGAAATAGAGAGCAATTCTTAAATAATTCATTCAGGGCTTGTGATGCAACCTGGATTTACCACATCTACAACCAGAGCTGAGTGAGACATAAGGCTGTACACTTCGGCCTGATAGCATTGGTGAGGTTCGTTGCGAAAATGCAGGCCCTTTGAAGTCATACTGCATGGTACCCATTCCATGGGTCCCAACTCTCCAGGTTTAAGGGATTCTTCCTTCAGCTAAAACATGCATGGGAAACCCACAGTATGGTGCACCGTGTGACCGGGAAACCTTTTCAAATGCATCTCAGATTTCGTCCCCTTTTACTCGGGTTCACGATTGAAGACCCTTTACTAATACTCTCCCCACTTAGAGAGTCAGTGCCTTTAACCTCCTGTTTGGCACAGTTTGCAATTTCTGCGCAAGATGAACAAGAATAGGGAGAACCAATGAGAGACTAGCTCTAGGTGTCTGCACGTTCAAATATAACACTCATTTCCCACCAGGAAGAGGAATTTACCAAAGGATCAGCATGCTGTGCCGGAACCAGATTAGGGCATGAAGCAATGCTGCGGGTTTGCGGCCAGCTCACAAGAAAGCGAGTAGAAGAAAGGAGCTCAGGCGCACTGTCATTCACAAACCTGCAGAGTTATAAATGTCAGCTATTGTCCAAAAATGTATTGAAGTAAGGCTGCGTAGAGGAATTGAAAGCGGGGCAGAATTGCAGGAAAACGAGTTCAGGGGCAGACTGGAATTGCATTTAAAGCATAAGGAAAGAGACAGAAAGTCGACAATGATGCACTTGGTCAAAAAGGGCGTATGCGTTTTTTCCTGAATATATTCAAGAAAAAACACATATGCCCTTTTTGGCCAAACAAGCAAGCCTGTAAAGAAATCTGCATTACAATGAAGTCTCACTGCCCCCCTGTCAAAAGGGACATCTGAAAAAAGTGAAAAATCCAGAAAGGCAGGACAGGCCATGGAGAACAGGGAGCCTTGTTATGCTGATGGGTGGGATGTAAATTGCCAACAGCCACTCTGGAGAAGTGTATGGTGTTTCCTCAAACACCTAAAAAACTAAGCAACGGAGCCTACGGCACTTCAACTTACGGTTCTATAGCTTAGGGAAATTAAAATCAAAAAGACACAGCCACCCATAAATTTTGGACGGCTCTGCTTACAAGAACCTCATTTACGGTACAAGTGAAATATCCCAGAAAGCAAAAAATGGATAAAGAAGTTGTTGTACGTACGTACAATGGAATATCACTCAGCAATGAAATCTATGTCATGAGGCCCATCGCGGCATAATGAGTGGATTCAGGTACGATCATTCTAAGTTAACTAAGTCACACAGAAAAAGAAACACCATAAGATATCTCAAATACACGGAATGCAAACATGGCTGCACATGAACTCAATTACACAACAGAAAAGGGTCTCAAATTTAGAAAACCAACTTATGCTTGCTTAAGGGGAAAGGTGAGTTGTGGTGCTGCATAAAACCAGAGATTGAAATTAGCACAGATACCTTTCCATAAGCAAATATGTAATAGTCAGGACCTACTCCTTGCTCCACGAAATGGACTCAACACCCCATATTCAATGCCTAGGAATATACCTGACTAGTAAGTATCTGAAAACCCATGGATTTATATGTCTCCATAAGAGAATCAAGCATGTGTACAGCGGCATAAACGCAGCAGTGAAAATCCGATAAATCCCATTATCAAAATAAATTACAAAAACAGAACACAATGACAGTGAAATAGAGAGCAATTCTTAAATAATTCATTCAGGGCTTGTGATGCAACGTGGAGTTACCACATCTACACCCCGAGCTGAGTGAGACATAAGGCTGGACACTTCGGGCTGATAGCATTGGTGACGTTCGGTGAGCAAAGGCAACCCTTTGAAGTCATACTGCATGGTACCCATTCCATGGGTCCCAACTCTCCAGGTTGAAGGGATTCTTCCTTCAGGTAAAACATGCATGGGCAACCCAGAATATGGTCCACCGTGTGACCGGGAAACCTTTTTAAATGCGTCTCAGTTTTCGTCCCCTCGTACTCGGTTTTACCATTCCAGACGCTTTACTAACACTCTCCCCACTTGGAGAGTCAGTGCCTTTAACCTCCTGTTTGGCACAGTTTGGAATTTCTGCGCAAGATGAACAGGAATAGGGAGAACCAATGAGAGATTAGCTGTAGGTGTCTGCACGAACAAATTTAACGCTCATTTCCCACCAGGAAGAGGAATTAGCCAAAGGCTCAGCATGCCGTGTCGGAACCAGATTAGGGCCTGAAGCAATCCTGCGGTTTTGCGGCCAGCTCACAAGAAAGCGAGTTGAAGAAAGGAGCTCAGGGGCACTGTAATTCACAAACCTGCAGAGTTATAAATGACAGCTATCGTCCAAAAATATATTGAAGTAAGGCTGCAAAGAGGACTTGAACGCGGGGCAGAATTCCAGGAATACGATTTCAGGAGGTAGACGGGAAGTCCTCTGAAAGTATAGGAGAAGAGGCAGAACCTCGACAATGATGCACTTGGTCAAAAAGGGCATATGCGTTTCTTCCAGGGCCCTTATTAAAGAGGGTAGGAGGCTCCCAGCATGCTTCAGTGGCCAACAGAGGGCCTACGTCGCCAAGGCGACATGAGCCATCCAGGCAGGAGTGACCTCACATCAGAGGGCCCACCTCACAGAAGGGTAAGGAACCCAGTCAAGATCAGACTCTCACCAGAGTGCCCACATAAGCAAGGGGCTGGGAACCAGGCAGGAGTGTCCTCACACCCGTGGGGCCACATCATCGAAAGTTGAGGTACCCAGCACATGTGGCCTCAAACCAGAGGACCCACATCACCATGGGTCTCGGAGCGAGGCAGGCAGGATCAACCTCAAAACACATGGCCCATTGTATAAAAAAGGTGAGGAATCCAGCAGTTGGAACATCCCAGCAGGCGGCCCAGAGCACCGAGGCTATGGGATCCAGGCAGTGATGAACTCACAACAGAGGGCCCTCATCGTGATACTGTAAGCAACCCAGCCGCTGTAACTTCAGAGCACAAGGCCCGCATCCCCATGGGGAAGGGAACCAAGCAGGAGTGTCATCGCACCAGTGGGCACACATCAGAAAAGGTGGGGAGCCCAGCAGTTAGGGCCGGACGCCAGAGGGCCCTCATCACTGAGGAGAGGAGGCTCCCAGCAAGCTCCAACTGCTACCAGAAGGCCGACGTCGCCAATGCAGGGTGTGCCAGCCAGGCAGGAGTGACCTCAGAGCAGAGGGCCAACCACAAAAAAGTGTGAGGAACCCAAAGAGGATCAGACTCTCACCGGAGGGCCCACATCACCAAGGGAATGGAAACCAGGCAGGAGTGTTCTCACACCAGTGTGGTCACATCACCGAAATGTGACGGACCCAGCACACGTGGCCTCAAACTACAGGACACACATCACCAAGGGGCTGGGAGTGCGGCAGGCAGGAGGAGCCTCCAAACAGAGGGCCCATAGCGTAAAAAAGGTGAGGAATCCCGCAGTTGGAACCTCCCAGAAGGTGGCCAGGAGCAGCGAGGCTATGGGATCCAGGCCTGACTGAACTCAAAACAGAGGGCCCTCATTATGAAACTGTGAGCAACCCAGCCGTTGGGACCTTAGAGCAGAAGGCCCACATTCCCATGGGGTTGGGATCCTGGCAGGAGTGTACTCGCACCACAGGGCGCACATCAGAAACTTTTGGGAGCCCAGGAGTTAGGGTCTGACGCCAGAGGGCCCTCATTACCGAGGGGAGGAGACTCCCAGCAGGCACCAACTCCCAACTGAGGGCCCACGTCGCCACGTTGACGTGTGCCAGCCAGGCAGGAGTGACCTCACAGCAGAGGGCCTACCTCACAGAAGGGTGAGGAACCCAGCCAGGATAAGACTCTCACCAGAGGGCCCACATCACCAAGGGGATCGGAACAAGGCAGGAGTGTCCTCACACCAGTGTGGCCACATTATAGAAAGGTGAGGAACCCAGCACATGTGGCCTAAACCAGAGGACCCACATTTCCAAGGTGCTCCGAGTGAGGCAGGCAGGAGTAGCCTAACAACACAGGGCCCACAGAATAAAAAATGTGAGGAATCCAGCAGTTTGAACCTCCCAGCAGGTGGCCCAGAGCATGGAGTCTATGGGATCCAGGCCACAGTGAACTCACAGCAGAGGGCCCACATCATGAAACTGTGAGCAACCCAGCCAGTGGGACCTCAGAGCAGAAGGCCCACATCCCCATGGGGATGGGAACCTCGCAGGAGTGTCCTCGCACAACTTAGCACGTATCAGAAAATGTGGGAACCCAGCAGTTATGGCCTGGCGCCAGAGGGCCCTCATCACGGAGGAGAGGAGGCTACCAGCAGGCACCAAATGCCACCAGAGGGCCGACGTCACCAAGGCAATGGGAGCAAGCCAGGCAGGAGTTACCTCACAGCAGAGGGCCCACCTCACAGAAGTGTGAGGAATCCAGACAGGATCAGACTCTGACCAGAGGGCCCACATCACCAAGGGGATGGGAACCAGGCAGGAGTGTCCTCTCACCAGTGGGGCCACATCAATAAAGGTGAAGAAACTGGTACATGTGGCCTTAAACAAGAGGACCTACATCACAAATGGGCTGGGAGTGAGTCAGGAAATAGGAGCATGAAAACACAGGACACAAAGAATAAAATAGGTAAGGAATCCAGCAGTAGGAACCTCCCAGCAGGCCGCTCAGAGCACAGAGGCTATGGGATCTAGGCCTGGGTGAACTAACACTAGAGAGCCAACATCATGAAACGGTGAACAACACAGGTGTTGGGACCTTAGAGCAGAAGGCCCACATGCCCATGGGGATGGGAACCTCGCAGGAGTGTCCTCGCACCACTTAGCACGTATCAGAAAATGTGGGTACCCAGCAGTTAGGGCCTGAGGCAAGAGGGCCCCCATCACCGAGGGGAGGTTCCCAGCAGGCTCCAACTGCCACAAGAGGGCCGATGTTGCCCAGGTGGGGTGTGCCAGCCAGGCAGGAGTGACCTCACAGCAGAGGGCCCCCCTCACAGAAGGGTGAGGAACCCAGCCAGGATCAGACTCTCACCAGAGGGCCCACATCATCAAGGGGATAGGAACCAGGCAGGAGTGTCCTCACACCAGTGGGGCCACATCATCGAAAGGCGAGGGACCCAGCATACGTGGCCTCAAACCAGAGGACACACATCACCAAGGGGCTGGGAGTGAGGCAGGCAGGAGGAGTCTCAAAACAGAGGGCCCATAGAAGAAAAAAGGTGAGGAATCCCGCAGTTGTAACCTCCCAGCAGGTGGCCAGGAGCAGCGAGGCTATGGGATCCAGGCCGGAGAGAACTCACAGCAGAGGGCCCTCATCATGAAACTGAGCAACCCAAGGTTGGGACCACAGAGCAGAAGGCCCACATTCCCATGGGGTTGGGAACCTGGCAGGAGTGTACTCGAACCACAGGGCGCATATCAGAAAATATTGGGAGCCCAGGAGTTAGGGCCTGACGCCAGAGGGCCCTCATTACCGAGGGGAGGAGACACCCAGCAGGCACCAAATCCCACCAGAGAGCCGACGTCGCCAAGGCGGGGTGTGCCAGCCAGGCAGGATTGACCTCAGAGAAGAGGGCCCACCTCACAGAAGTGTGAGGAACCCAACCAGGATCAGACTCTCACCGGAGGGCCCACATCACCAAGGGGATTGGAACCAGGCAGGGGTGTCCTCACACCAGTGGGGCCACATCAGCCAAAGGTGAGGAACCCAGCACATGTGGCCTCAAACCAGAGGACACACATCACCAAGGGGCTAGGAGTGAGGCAGGTGTCTGGAGGGGCACATTTAACTCTAATTTCCCACCAGGAATTGGAATGAACCAAAGTCTCAGAGTGCCGTGCCGGACCCTGATTACGGCCTGAAGCAAACCTGCGGTTCTGTGGCCAGTTTTCAAGGAAACGAGTTAAGAAAGGAAATCACGGGCACTGTAATTCACAAACCTGCAGTGTTATAAATGACAATATTGGCAAAATTATATGGAAGTAAGTCTGCAAAGAGGCCTTGAAAACGAGGCAGAATTGCAGGAATCATATTTCAGTAGGTAGATTGGAATTGCATTTAAAGCTTGTGAAAAGCGGCAGATCTTTGACAGTGATGAACTTGGACAAGAGTGCGTAAACATTTTTTCCTGAATATATTCAGGAAAAAACACATATGCCCTTTTTGGCCAACCAAGCACTCGAGAAATGGAAATCCGCACTACAATGAAGTCTCATTTCCCATTCGTCAAAAGGGCCATCTGAAAAAAGTGTAAAAACCAGAAACACAGGACAGGCCATGGAGAACAGGGAGCCTTGTTATGCTGATGGGCGGGATGTAAATTGCCAACAGACACTCTGGAGATGTTTATGGTGTATCCTGAAACATCTGAAAAACAAAGCTACAGACCCTAGGGCACTTCCACTTTTGGCCCTATAGCTTAGGAAAATTAAAATCAACAAGACACAGCCAACACCAAATTTAGGGCTGCTGTGTTTACAAGAACCTTGAGTCCAGTACAAATTAAATATCCCAGAAAGAAAAAAATGGATAAAGGAGTTGTGCTACTTACGTACAACGGAATATCACTCAGCAATGAAATCAATGTCATCAAGCCTGTAGCAGCAAATTGAGTGGATTTAAGTATGATGATTCTAAGAGAAATAGGTCACACAGAGAAAGAGAATTATCATAAGATATCACTAATAGAGAGAGTGTAAACTTGGCTACACATAAACTGAATTCCAAAACCGAACAGAGTCTCACATTTAGATAAAAACTTATGCTTGCTTAAGGGGAAAGTTGAGTTGGGGTGCTGTATAAAACCAGAGATTGAAATTAGCACACATACCGTTCCATAAGCCAAATATGTAATAGACAAGACCTACTCTTTGCTCAACGAAATAGACTCATCCATGGTGTATCACCTCACACCTGTTAGAATGGGCATCATCAGAAAATCTACAAACAACAAATGCTGGAAAGGGTGTGGAGATAAGGAACCCTCTTCCACTATTGTTGGGAATGTAAATTGATACAGTCACTGTGGAGAACATTATGGAGTTTCTTATAAAACTAAGAATAGAATTACCATATGATACAGCAATCCCACTACTGGGCATATACCCAGACAAAACCATAAATCAAAACGAGATATTCACCGCAATGTTCATTGCATCACTATTTACAATATCCAGGTAATGGAAGCAACCTAAATGCCCACAGACAGACGAATGCATAAAGATGTGGTACATATATAAAATGGAATATTACTAAGCCATAAAAAGGAATGAAATTGGGTCATTTGTAGAGACGTTGATGGATCTAGAGACTGTCATACAGAGTGAAGTAAGTCAGAAAGAGAAAAACAAATCTTGTCTATTAATGCATATATGTGGAACCTAGAAAAATTGTACAGATGAACCGTTTTGCCAGGCAGAAATAGAGCAACAGATGTAGACAACAAACGTATGGACACCAAGGGGGGAAAGCATTTGGGGGGTGGTGGTGGGAGGAGTTGAGAGATTGGGATTGGCATATATACATTTATATGTATAAAATAGATAACCAAAAAGAACCTGCTGTATAAAAAAATAAAATAAAATTCAAATTACAAAAAGTAAAACAGAAAAAATATTCTTCCCTTCACATACATGTATTTATATGAATAAATTATTTCCATGCTTATATCTGTAAATACAAAAAAGAGGAATAAAATCTACCTTGAACCAAAAACGAAAAAAAGAAAAAAACACAGAACCCACCAGTTACACAGAGGAAAACCGTATCAGGGCACTTGCTCCAGTTGTAAACAATTCTGAAGTTGGTCAGTGGTGGGGAATCATCTCCCATTCAGCCAGCAGGCCCCACGCAACAAGCGTCCTCATTGCAAAGCTGGGGGACCGTGCCGAGGCATCTGTGAGTAAACGTGGGCTGAGCCCCAGGCCAGCTGCTGCTGAAATGTTCCCACCCTTCCCAGGTAAAACACCTGAATATGTACAAGGACTTGAAAGCCTAGAGGAAGGGCCATGGAGCCACATGAGTGACAGCATGCCAGCCGACTTGGTGCCTGCAGGCCAGCCAGGATGGTCCTGGCCCTGGGTGCTCTTCTGGAAGCTTTCCATTTCCCTGCCTGAGATACCCCTGCTGTCCCGGCCCCCACTGCTTTCTTCCTCACTCACCTCTGTCCAGGGAGAAATTCCAGCGGCAGGTATGGGTGACACATCCTCTTCTTTAGCAGGTGGCATCTTGGCAACTGCTGCAGAAAGTCCAGCAGAGCCCCACTCACACTGGGCCACCCACAAAGCCGTGGCCTCTCACTCCCTCCCACCAGTCCAGCCCCAAGACTGCTGACAGGGCAGAGAAAATGGCGTCAGGCACAGCTGCAGGGGCTCTTGCTGCCTGGAGCGGTGTTTATATTGATCTGAACCCAGGCACACCTGGGGAGGGCTGGCCGGCACGGTCGGGCTTCCCAGGCCAGCCAATAATCACCCCTCAGGGGCTCACAGTTGCAGAAACTGGAACTTGCTGAATCGGCCAGGTCCAAGGAACAGGTGTGGGCTCCTGAGAGTCAGGATAGACAAGGGGCTGCAGCTCTGGCTTGTTTTCTAATTATATTATCTGGCCCATGAGTGGGAGACAACTTCAAGAAAACCCTCTCCTAATGAGAGGAACCCAGGAGTCAGGGAGAGGAGGGGTGGCTGGTGGGTGGAGACAGAGGCCTGGTGCCCCGGGTGCAGTGGAAGTCTCTGGAAGACCAGGTGGAGGGAGGCCACACAGAGTGATGCCCAGGGTCACAGACCTGTCGGAGCTGCTGTTTGTTAGTTCAAGTCCTGCTCTGAGGTGCTCTGTGTCAGATCTGAGTGACAGGTGAGCTGGGAGTGCTCTGCAATGAGGGCGATATGCAGGGTTCCTGTGTTCCCAGCCATGCCATGGTACCTGCAAGGGTAGCTCTGTATCCTGGGAGGGGCCTGACCACGAGAGCCCCATGGGCTGCCGGGGAACCTGCCCAGGGAACCCCATATCCTGGGAGGGGCCTGAACACGAGAGCCCCATGGGCTGGGGTGGGGGTGGGGTACCTGCCCAGGTGAGCTCCATATCCTGGGATTGGCCTGACCTCGAGAACCCCATGGGCTGCTGGAGTCCTGATAAAGGATGTCAGGACAGTCAGTGAAGCCACCGAGGATATACCTCCAGTAGTTCCTAAATCCTACACCCTGCTGGTCATTCTACCAACCACCAGGACATGGTATTCTGTATTAGTCTTCAATGATGCCTTCTTTTGTATTCTATTAGTCCCAGAGTCACAAGAAATTTTGGCTTGTGAGTGGCAGGACTCAACATACAACTAAAACAATACTTCCGGGCCATGTTGCCCCAAGGGTTCAAAAATTCCCACACCATCTTTGGGGAAAGCTCAGCTAAAGAACTAAAAGTTCTACCTCTGGAAAAGGAAACACTCCTTCAATATGCAGACGACATTCTGATCGCCAGCCCTACTAAGGAGACCTCTGAACTACGAAGCCAATAAAGGATACAAGTTGTCCAAGAAAAAGCTCAAATATCACAGACTACGGTGACCTGCCTGGGCTTCATTCTCACAGAAGGTCGGAGAAGCCCATCCCAGGAAAGGGAAGAAACAATTTACAGCCTTACCCATTTCTGAACCTAGAAGACAGCTTAGGGGTTCCTGGGGAGGCCAGGGTTTGCTGCTTCTGGATCCCTAACTACAGTCTACTAGCTGGGCCTCTATATGAAACACTGAAAGGAAAAGATGATGATCCTTTTGAATAGAATGCAGAAGTGGCCTTTCAAGAATGGAAAGAGCAGTCAATTCAGACCCTTGCCCTGGAACTCCCTAATTTAGCTAAACCCTTTGACCTTTACATTCCTGGTGAACGGTGAATCGCCATTGGAGTATTAGTGCAAAACCTGGGACCACTTGAAATGGAACAATGCAAGAATGCGATCCAGGTAGGATAAACTACGGTCACCAAGGGGCTTGGCCCACCGCCACATCTGGCCAAGATACTGGCAGTATCTGAAAACCTGGAAATCAGCAGCCCAAAAGGCCACCTCCCTCCGAAGGGAAAAGGACCCCACGTGGTGATCCTAACACCCAACCATGCCCTGAAGTTGCAGGGTTGGCTCCATGGGCACACTGACCTTGAGCGAGGAGGCCCTCCAACTCCAACCTCCATAGAGATACCCGGGGCAAAGTGGCACCATGAAGACTCGTGTGAAGGTGTCTGCACGGGCAAATTTAACGCTCATTTCCCACCAGGAAGAGGAATTAACCAAAGGCTCAGCATGCCGTGCCGGAACCAGATTAGGGCCTGAAGCAATCCTGCGGGTTTGCGGCCAGCTCACAAGAAAGCGAGTTGAAGAAAGGAGCTCAGGGACACTGTAATTCACAAACCTGCAGAGTTATAAATGACAGCTATCACCCAAAAATATATTGAAGGAAGGCTGCGAAGAGGACTTGAAAGCGGGGCAGAATTGCAAGAAAACGATTTCAGGGGGTAGACTGGAATTGCATTTAAAGCATAGGAAAAGAGGCAGAACGTCGACAATGATGCACTTGGCCAAAAAGGGCGTATGCGTTTTTTCCTGAATATATTCAGGAAAAAACGCATACGCCCTTTTTGGCCAACCAAGCAAGCATGTTAAAGAAATCTGCACTACAATGAAGTCTCACTGCCCCCCGTTCAAAAGGGCCATCTGAAAAAAGTGTAAAATCCAGAAAGGCAGCACAGGCCATGGAGAACAGGGAGCCTTGTTATGCTGATGGGCGGGATGTAAATTGCCAACAGCCACTCTGGAGATGTGTATGGTGTTTCCTCAAAAGCCTAAAAAACAAAGCAACGGAGCCTACGGCATTACCACTTTTTTTCCTATAGCTTAGGGAAATTAAAATCAAAAACACACAGCCACCGCAAAGTTTCTGTTTACGGCTCTGTTTACAAGAACCTCGTCTACGGTACAAGTTAAATATCCCAGAAAGCGAAAAATGGATAAAGAAGTGTGGTACGTACGTACAAAGGAATATCACTCACCAATGAAATCTATGTCATCAGGCCCGTCGCGGCATAATGAGTGGATTCAGGTACGATGATTCTAAGTGAAATAAGTCACACAGAAAATGAAACATCATAAGATATCACTAATACACAGAATGTAAACTTGGCTACACATGAACTGAATTACAAAACAGAACAGGGTCTCAAATTTAGAAAACCAACTTATGCTTGCTTAAGGGGAAAGGTGAGTTGTGGTGCTGCATAAAACCAGAGATACAAATTAGCACAGATACCTTTCCATAAGCCAAATATGTAATAGTCAAGACCTAGCCCTTGCTCAACGAAATGGACTAAACACCCCATATTCAACGCCTAGGATTACACATGACTAGTAAGAACCTTCAAACCCATGGATTTATATGTCTCCGTAAGAGACTCAAGTGTGTGTACAGCGGCATGAATGCAGCAGAGAAAATCCGATAAAACCCATTATCAAAATGAATTACAAAAACAAACACAATGACAGTGAAATAGAGAGCAATTGTTAAATAATTCACTCAGGGCTTGTGATGCAACCTGGAATTACCACATCTACAACCAGAGCTGAGTGAGACATAAGGCTGTACACTTCGGCCTGATAGCATTGGTGAGGTTCGTTGAGAAAATGCAGGCCCTTTGAAGTCATAGTGCATGGTACCCATTCCATGGGTCCCAACTCTCCAGGTTTAAGGGATTCTTCCTTCAGCTAAAACATGCATGGGAAACCCACAGTATGGTGCACCGTGTGACCGGGAAACCTTTTCAAATGCATCTCAGTTTTCGTCCCCTTTTACTCGGGTTCACGATTGAAGACCCTTTATTAATACTCTCCCCACTTAGAGAGTCAGTGCCTTTAACCTCCTGTTTGGCACAGTTTGCAATTTCTGCGCAAGATGAACAAGAATAGGGAGAACCAATGAGAGACTAGCTCTAGGTGTCTGCACGTTCAAATATAACACTCATTTCCCACCAGGAAGAGGAATTTACCAAAGGATCAGCATGCTGTGCCGGAACCAGATTAGGGCATGAAGAAATGCTGCGGGTTTGCGGCCAGCTCACAAGAAAGCGAGTAGAAGAAAGGAGCTCAGGCGCACTGTCATTCACAAACCTGCAGAGTTATAAATGTCAGCTATTGTCCAAAAATGTATTGAAGTAAGGCTGCGTAGAGGACTTGAAAGCGGGGCAGAATTGCAGGAAAACGAGTTCAGGGGCAGACTGGAATTGCATTTAAAGCATAAGGAAAGAGACAGAAAGTCGACAATGATGCACTTGGTCAAAAAGGGCGTATGCGTTTTTTCCTGAATATATTCAAGAAAAAACACATACGCCCTTTTTGGCCAAACAAGCAAGCCTGTAAAGAAATCTGCATTACAATGAAGTCTCACTGCCCCCCTGTCAAAAGGGACATCTGAAAAAAGTGAAAAATCCAGAAAGGCAGGACAGGCCATGGAGAACAGGGAGCCTTGTTATGCTGATGGGCGGGATGTAACTTGCCAACAGCCACTCTGGAGAAGTGTATGGTGTTTCCTCAAACACCTAAAAAACTAAGCAACGGAGCCTACGGCACTTCAACTTATGGTTCTATAGCTTAGGGAAATTAAAATCAAAAAGACACAGCCACCCATAAATTTTGGACGGCTCTGCTTACAAGAACCTCATTTACGGTACAAGTGAAATATCCCAGAAAGCAAAAAATGGATAAAGAAGTTGTTGTACGTACGTACAATGGAATATCACTCAGCAATGAAATCTATGTCATGACGCCCGTCGCGGCATAATGAGTGGATTCAGGTACGATCATTCTAAGTTAACTAAGTCACACAGAAAAAGAAACACCATAAGATATCTCAAATACACGGAATGCAAACATGGCTGCACATGAACTCAATTACACAACAGAAAAGGGTCTCAAATTTAGAAAACCAACTTATGCTTGCTTAAGGGGAAAGGTGAGTTGTGGTGCTGCATAAAACCAGAGATTGAAATTAGCACAGATACCTTTCCATAAGCAAATATGTAATAGTCAGGACCTACTCCTTGCTCCACGAAATGGACTCAACACCCCATATTCAATGCCTAGGAATATACCTGACTAGTAAGAATCTGAAAACCCATGGATTTATATGTCTCCATAAGAGAATCAAGCATGTGTACAGCGGCATAAACGCAGCAGTGAAAATCCGATAAATCCCATTATCAAAATAAATTACAAAAACAAAACACAATGACAGTGAAATAGAGAGCAATTCTTAAATAATTCATTCAGGGCTTGTGATGCAACGTGGATTTACCACATCTACACCCCGAGCTGAGTGAGACATAAGGCTGGACACTTCGGGCTGATAGCATTGGTGACGTTCGGTGAGCAAAGGCAACCCTTTGAAGTCATACTGCGTGGTACCCATTCCATGGGTCCCAACTCTCCAGGTTTAAGGGATTCTTCCTTCAGGTAAAACATTCAAGGGCAACCCAGAATATGGTCCACCGTGTGACCGGGAAAACTTTTTAAATGCGTCTCAGTTTTTGTCCCCTCGTACTCGGTTTTACCATTCCAGACGCTTTACTAACACTCTCCCCACTTGGAGAGTCAGTGCCTTTAACCTCCTGTTTGGCACAGTTTGGAATTTCTGCGCAAGATGAACAGGAATAGGGAGAACCAATGAGAGATTAGCTGTAGGTGTCTGCACGAACAAATTTAACGCTCATTTCCCACCAGGAAGAGGAATTAGCCAAAGGCTCAGCATGCCGTGTCGGAACCAGATTAGGGCCTGAAGCAATCCTCTGGTTTTGCGGCCAGCTCACAAGAAAGCGAGTTGAAGAAAGGAGCTCAGGGGCACTGTAATTCACAAACCTGCAGAGTTATAAATGACAGCTATCGTCCAAAAATATATTGAAGTAAGGCTGCAAAGAGGACTTGAACGCGGGGCAGAATTCCAGGAATACGATTTCAGGAGGTAGACGGGAAGTCCTCTGAAAGTATAGGAGAAGAGGCAGAACCTCGACAATGATGCACTTGGTCAAAAAGGGCATATGCGTTTCTTCCAGGGCCCTTATTAAAGAGGGTAGGAGGCTCCCAGCATGCTTCAGTGGCCAACAGAGGGCCTATGTCGCCAAGGCGACATGAGCCATCCAGGCAGGAGTGACCTCACATCAGAGGGCCCACCTCACAGAAGGGTAAGGAACCCAGTCAAGATCAGACTCTCACCAGAGTGCCCACATAAGCAAGGGGCTGGGAACCAGGCAGGAGTGTCCTCACACCCGTGGGGCCACATCATCGAAAGTTGAGGTACCCAGCACATGTGGCCTCAAACCAGAGGACCCACATCACCATGGGTCTTGGAGCGAGGCAGGCAGGATTAACCTCAAAACACATGGCCCATTGTATAAAAAAGGTGAGGAATCCAGCAGTTGGAACATCCCAGCAGGCGGCCCAGAGCACCGAGGCTATGGGATCCAGGCAGTGATGAACTCACAACAGAGGGCCCTCATCGTGATACTGTAAGCAACCCAGCCGCTGTAACCTCAGAGCACAAGGCCCACATCCCCATGGGGAAGGGAACCAAGCAGGAGTGTCATCGCACCAGTGGGCACACATCAGAAAAGGTGGGGAGCCCAGCAGTTAGGGCCGGACGCCAGAGGGCCCTCATCACTGAGGAGAGGAGGCTCCCAGCAAGCTCCAACTGCTACCAGAAGGCCGACGTCGCCAATGCAGGGTGTGCCAGCCAGGCAGGAGTGACCTCAGAGCAGAGGGCCAACCACACAAAAGTGTGAGGAACCCAAAGAGGATCAGACTCTCACCGGAGGGCCCACATCACCAAGGGAATGGAAACCAGGCAGGAGTGTTCTCACACCAGTGTGGTCACATCACCGAAATGTGACGGACCCAGCACACGTGGCCTCAAACTACAGGACACACATCACCAAGGGGCTGGGAGTGAGGCAGGCAGGAGGAGCCTCCAAACAGAGGGCCCATAGCGTAAAAAAGGTGAGGAATCCCGCAGTTGGAACCTCCCAGCAGGTGGCCAGGAGCAGCGAGGCTATGGGATCCAGGCCTGACTGAACTCAAAACAGAGGGCCCTCATTATGAAACTGTGAGCAACCCAGCCGTTGGGACCTTAGAGCAGAAGGCCCACATTCCCATGGGGTTGGGATCCTGGCAGGAGTGTACTCGCACCACAGGGCGCACATCAGAAACTTTTGGGAGCCCAGGAGTTAGGGTCTGAAGACAGAGGGCCCTCATTACCGAGGGGAGGAGACTCCCAGCAGGCACCAACTCCCAACTGAGGGCCCACGTCGCCACGTTGACGTGTGCCAGCCAGGCAGGAGTGACCTCACAGCAGAGGGCCTACCTCACAGAAGGGTGAGGAACCCAGCCAGGATAAGGCTCTCACCAGAGGGCCCACATCACCAAGGGGATCGGAACAAGGCAGGAGTGTCCTCACACCAGTGTGGCCACATTATAGAAAGGTGAGGAACCCAGCACATGTGGCCTAAACCAGAGGACCCACATTTCCAAGGTGCTCCGAGTGAGGCAGGCAGGAGTAGCCTAACAACACAGGGCCCACAGAATAAAAAATGTGAGGAATCCAGCAGTTTGAACCTCCCAGCAGGTGGCCCAGAGCATGGAGTCTATGGGATCCAGGCCACAGTGAACTCACAGCAGAGGGCCCACATCATGAAACTGTGAGCAACCCAGCCAGTGGGACCTCAGAGCAGAAGGCCCACATCCCCATGGGGATGGGAACCTCGCAGGAGTGTCCTCGCACAACTTAGCACGTATCAGAAAATGTGGGAACCCAGCAGTTATGGCCTGGCGCCAGAGGGCCCTCATCACGGAGGACAGGAGGCTACCAGCAGGCTCCAAATGCCACCAGAGGGCCGACGTCACCAAGGCAATGGGAGCAAGCCAGGCAGGAGTTACCTCACAGCAGAGGGCCCACCTCACAGAAGTGTGAGGAGCCCAAACAGGATCAGACTCTAACCAGAGCGCCCACATCACCAAGGGGATGGAAACCAGGCAGGAGTGTCCTCACACCAGTGGGACCACATCAGCGAAAGGTGAGGAGCACAGCACATGTGGCCTCAAACAAGGGGACACACATCACGAAAGGGCTGGGAGTGAGGCATGCAGGAGGAGACTCACAACAGAGCGCCCATAGAATAAAAAAGGTGAGGAACCCCACAGTTGGAAGCTCCAAGCAGGTGGCCCAGAGCACCGAGGCTATGGGATCCATGCCGGAGTGAACTCACAGCAGAGGGCCCACATTCTGACACTGTGAGCAACCCAGCCGTTGGGACCTCAGGGCAGAAAGCCCACATCCCCAAGGGGATGGGATCCTGGCAGGAGTGTACTCGCACGACAGGGCGCACATCAGAAAATTTTGGGAGCCCATGAGTTAGGGCCTGACGCCAGAGGGCCCTCATTACCGAGGGGAGGAGACTCCTAGCAGGCACCAACTCCCAACTGAGGGCCCACATCGCCAAGGTGACGTGTGCCAGCCAGGCAGGAGTGACCTCACAGCAGAGGGACCCCTCACAGAAGGGTGAGGGACCCAGCCAGGATCAGACTCTCACCAGAGAGCCCCCATCACCAAGGGGATGGGAACCAGGCAGGAGTGTCCTCACACCAGTGGGGCCACATCAATAAAGGTGAGGAGACCGGTACATGTGGCCTTAAACCAGAGGACCTACATCACAAATGGGCTGGGAGTGAGTCAGGAAATAGGAGCATGAAAACACAGGACCCAAAGAATAAAAAAGGTAAGGAATCCAGCAGTAGGAACCTCCCAGCAGGCCGCTCAGAGCACAGAGGCTATGGGATCTAGGCCTGGGTGAACTAACACCAGAGAGCCAACATCATGAAACGGTGAACAACACAGGTGTTGGGACCTTAGAGCAGAAGGCCCACATGCCCATGGGGATGGGAACCTCGCAGGAGTGTCCTCGCACCACTTAGCACGTATCAGAAAATGTGGGTACCCAGCAGTTAGGGCCTGAGGCAAGAGGGCCCCCATCACCGAGGGGAGGTTCCCAGCAGGCTCCAACTGCCACAAGAGGGCCGATGTTGCCCAGGTGGGGTGTGCCAGCCAGGCAGGAGTGACCTCACAGCAGAGGGCCCCCCTCACAGAAGGGTGAGGAACCCAGCCAGGATCAGACTCTCACCAGAGGGCCCACATCATCAAGGGGATAGGAACCAGGCAGGAGTGTCCTCACACCAGTGGGGCCACATCATCGAAAGGCGAGGGACCCAGCATACGTGGCCTCAAACCAGAGGACACACATCACCAAGGGGCTGGGAGTGAGGCAGGCAGGAGGAGTCTCAAAACAGAGGGTCCATAGAAGAAAAAAGGTGAGGAATCCCGCAGTTGTAACCTCCCAGCAGGTGGCCAGGAGCAGCGAGGCTATGGGATCCAGGCCGGAGAGAACTCACAGCAGAGGGCCCTCATCATGAAACTGAGCAACCCACGGTTGGGACCTCAGAGCAGAAGGCCCACATTCCCATGGGGTTGGGAACCTGGCAGGAGTGTACTCGAACCACAGGGCGCATATCAGAAAATATTGGGAGCCCAGGAGTTAGGGTCTGACGCCAGAGGGCCCTCATTACCGAGGGGAGGAGACACCCAGCAGGCACCAAATCCCACCAGAGGGCCGACGTCGCCAAGGCGGGGTGTGCCAGCCAGGCAGGAGTGACCTCAGAGAAGAGGGCCCACCTCACAGAAGTGTGAGGAACCCAACCAGGATCAGACTCTCACCGGAGGGCCCACATCACCAAGGGGATGGGAACCAGGCAGGAGTGTCCTCACACCAGTGGGGCCACATCAGCCAAAGGTGAGGAACCCAGCACATGTGGCCTCAAACCACAGGACACACATCACCAAGGGGCTAGGAGTGAGGCAGGTGTCTGGAGGGGCACATTTAACTCTAATTTCCCACCAGGAAGTGGAATGAACCAAAGTCTCAGAGTGCCGTGCCGGACCCTGATTACGGCCTGAAGCAAACCTGCGGTTCTGTGGCCAGTTTTCAAGGAAACGAGTTAAGAAAGGAAATCACGGGCACTGTAATTCACAAACCTGCAGTGTTATAAATGACAGCTATTGGCAAAATTATATGGAAGTAAGTCTGCAAAGAGGACTTGAAAACGAGGCAGAATTGCAGGAATCATATTTCAGGAGGTAGATTGGAATTGCATTTAAAGCATGTGAAAAGCGGCAGATCTTTGACAGTGATGCACTTGGACAAAAGTGCGTAAACATTTTTTCCTGAATATATTCAGGAAAAAACACATATGCCCTTTTTGGCCAACCAAGCACTCGAGAAATGGAAATCCGCACTACAATGAAGTCTCATTTCCCATTCGTCAAAAGGGCCATCTGAAAAAAGTGTAAAAACCAGAAACACAGGACAGGCCATGGAGAACAGGGAGCCTTGTTATGCTGATGGGCGGGATGTAAATTGCCAACAGACACTCTGGAGATGTTTATGGTGTATCCTGAAACATCTGAAAAACAAAGCTACAGACCCTAGGGCACTTCCACTTTTGGCACTATAGCTTAGGAAAATTAAAATCAACAAGACACAGCCAACACAAAATTTAGGGCTGCTGTGTTTACAAGAACCTTGAGTCCAGTACAAATTAAATATCCCAGAAAGAAAAAAATGGATAAAGGAGTTGTGCTACTTACGTACAACGGAATATCACTCAGCAATGAAATCAATGTCATCAGGCCTGTAGCAGCAAATTGAGTGGATTTAAGTATGATGATTCTAAGAGAAATAGGTCACACAGAGAAAGAGAATTATCATGAGATATCACTAATAGAGAGAGTGTAAACTTGGCTACACATAAACTGAATTCCAAAACCGAACAGAGTCTCACATTTAGATAAAAACTTATGCTTGCTTAAGGGGAAAGTTGAGTTGGGGTGCTGTATAAAACCAGAGATTGAAATTAGCACACATACCGTTCCATAAGCCAAATATGTAATAGACAAGACCTACTCTTTGCTCAACGAAATAGACTCATCCATGGTGTATCACCTCACACCTGTTAGAATGGGCATCATCAGAAAATCTACAAACAACAAATGCTGGAAAGGGTGTGGAGATAAGGAACCCTCTTCCACTATTGTTGGGAATGTAAATTGATACAGTCACTGTGGAGAACATTATGGAGTTTCTTATAAAACTAAGAATAGAATTACCATATGATACAGCAATCCCACTACTGGGCATATACCCAGACAAAACCATAAATCAAAAAGAGACATTCACCGCAATGTTCATTGCATCACTATTTACAATATCCAGGTAATGGAAGCAACCTAAATGCCCACAGACAGACGAATGCATAAAGATGTGGTACATATATAAAATGGAATATTACTAAGCCATAAAAAGGAATGAAATTGGGTCATTTGTAGAGACGTTGATGGATCTAGAGACTGTCATACAGAGTGAAGTAAGTCAGAAAGAGAAAAACAAATCTTGTCTATTAATGCATATATGTGGAACCTAGAAAAATTGTACAGATGAACCGTTTTGCCAGGCAGAAATAGAGCAACAGATGTAGACAACAAACGTATGGACACCAAGGGGAGAAAGCTGATGGGGGGTGGTGGTGGGAGGAGTTGAGAGATTGGGATTGGCATGTATACATTTGTATGTATAAAATAGATAACCAAAAAGAACCTGCTGTATAAAAAAATAAAATAAAATTCAAATTACAAAAAGTAAAACAGAAAAAATATTCTTCCCTTCACATACATGTATTTATATGAATAAATTATTTCCATGCTTATATCTGTAAATACAAAAAAGAGGAATAAAATCTACCTTGAACCAAAAACGAAAAAAAGAAAAAAAAACAGAACCCACCAGTTACACAGAGGAAAACCGTATCAGGGCACTTGCTCCAGTTGTAAACAATTCTGAAGTTGGTCAGTGGTGGGGAATCATCTCCCATTCAGCCAGCAGGCCCCACGCAACAAGCGTCCTCATTGCAAAGCTGGGGGACCGTGCCGAGGCATCTGTGAGTAAACGTGGGCTGAGCCCCAGGCCAGCTGCTGCTGAAATGTTCCCACCCTTCCCAGGTAAAACACCTGAATATGTACAAGGACTTGAAAGCCTAGAGGAAGGGCCATGGAGCCACATGAGTGACAGCATGCCAGCCGACTTGGTGCCTGCAGGCCAGCCAGGATGGTCCTGGCCCTGGGTGCTCTTCTGGAAGCTTTCCATTTCCCTGCCTGAGATACCCCTGCTGTCCCGGCCCCCACTGCTTTCTTCCTCACTCACCTCTGCCCAGGGAGAAATTCCAGCGGCAGGTATGGGTGACACATCCTCTTCTTTAGCAGGTGTCATCTTCGCAACTGCTGCAGAAAGTCCAGCAGAGCTCCACTCACACTGGGCCACCCACAAAGCCGTGGCCTCTCACTCCCTCCCACCAGTCCAGCCCCAAGACTGCTGACAGGGCAGAGAAAATGGCGTCAGGCACAGCTGCAGGGGCTCTTGCTGCCTGGAGCGGTGTTTATATTGATCTGAACCCAGGCACACCTGGGGAGGGCTGGCCGGCACGGTCGGGCTTCCCAGGCCAGCCAATAATCACCCCTCAGGGGCTCACAGTTGCAGAAACTGGAAATTGCTGAATCGGCCAGGTCCAAGGAACAGGTGTGGGCTCCTGAGAGTCAGGATAGACAAGGGGCTGCAGCTCTGGCTTGTTTTCTAATTATATTATCTGGCCCATGAGTGGGAGACAACTTCAAGAAAACCCTCTCCTAATGAGAGGAACCCAGGAGTCAGGGAGAGGAGGGGTGGCTGGTGGGTGGAGACAGAGGCCTGGTGCCCCGGGTGCAGTGGAAGTCTCTGGAAGACCAGGTGGAGGGAGGCCACACAGAGTGATGCCCAGGGTCACAGACCTGTCGGAGCTGCTGTTTGTTAGTTCAAGTCCTGCTCTGAGGTGCTCTGTGTCAGATCTGAGTGACAGGTGAGCTGGGAGTGCTCTGCAATGAGGGCGATATGCACGGTTCCTGTGTTCCCAGACCTGCCATGGTACCTGAAAGGGTAGCTCTGTATCCTGGGAGGGGCCTGACCACGAGAGCCCCATGGGCTGCAGGGGGACCTGCCCAGGGAACCCCATATCCTGGGAGGGGCCTGAACACGAGAGCCCCATGGGCTGGGGTGGGGTACCTGCCCAGGTGAGCTCCATATCCTGGGATTGGCCTGACCTCGAGAGCCCCATGGGCTGCTGGAGTCCTGGTAAAGGATGTCAGGACAGTCAGTGAAGCCACCGAGGATATACCTCCAGTAGTTCCTAAATCCTACACACTGCTGGTCATTCTACCAACCACCAGGACATGGTATTCTGTATTAGTCTTCAATGATGCCTTCTTTTGTATTCTATTAGTCCCAGAGTCACAAGAAATTTTGGCTTGTGAGTGGCAGGACTCAACATACAACTAAAACAATACTTCCGGGCCGTGTTGCCCCAAGGGTTCAAAAATTCCCACACCATCTTTGGGGAAAGCTCAGCTAAAGAACTAAAAGTTCTACCTCTGGAAAAGGAAACACTCCTTCAATATGCAGACGACATTCTGATCGCCAGCCCTACTAAGGAGACCTCTGAACTACCAAGCCAATAAAGGATACAAGTTGTCCAAGAAAAAGCGCAAATATCACAGACTACGGTGACCTGCCTGGGCTTCATTCTCACAGAAGGTCGGAGAAGCCCATCCCAGGAAAGGGAAGAAACAATTTACAGCCTTACCCATTTCTGAACCTAGAAGACAGCTTAGGGGTTCCTGGGGAGGCCAGGGTTTGCTGCTTCTGGATCCCTAACTACAGTCTACTAGCTGGGCCTCTATATGAAACACTGAAAGGAAAAGATGATGATCCTTTTGAATAGAATGCAGAAGTGGCCTTTCAAGAATGGAAAGAGCAGTCAATTCAGACCCTTGCCCTGGAACTCCCTAATTTAGCTAAACCCTTTGACCTTTACATTCCTGGTGAATGGTGAATCGCCATTGGAGTATTAGTGCAAAACCTGGGACCACTTGAAATGGAACAATGCAAGAATGCGATCCAGGTAGGATAAACTACGGTCACCAAGGGGCTTGGCCCACCGCCACATCTGGCCAAGATACTGGCAGTATCTGAAAACCTGGAAATCAGCAGCCCAAAAGGCCACCTCCCTCCTAAGGGAAAAGGACCCCACGTGGTGATCCTAACACCCAACCATGCCCTGAAGTTGCAGGGTTGGCTCCATGGGCACACTGACCTTGAGCGAGGAGGCCCTCCAACTCCAACCTCCATAGAGATAACCGGGGCAAAGTGGCACCATGAAGACTCGTGTGAAGGTGTCTGCACGGGCAAATTTAACGCTCATTTCCCACCAGGAAGAGGAATTAACCAAAGGCTCAGCATGCCGTGCCGGAACCAGATTAGGGCCTGAAGCAATCCTGCGGGTTTGCGGCCAGCTCACAAGAAAGCGAGTTGAAGAAAGGAGCTCAGGGACACTGTAATTCACAAACCTGCAGAGTTATAAATGACAGCTATCACCCAAAAATATATTGAAGGAAGGCTGCGAAGAGGACTTGAAAGCGGGGCAGAATTGCAAGAAAACGATTTCAGGGGGTAGACTGGAATTGCATTTAAAGCATAGGAAAAGAGGCAGAACGTCGACAATGATGCACTTGGCCAAAAAGGGCGTATGCATTTTTTCCTGAATATATTCAGGAAAAAACGCATACGCCCTTTTTGGCCAACCAAGCAAGCATGTTAAAGAAATCTGCACTACAATGAAGTCTCACTGCCCCCCGTTCAAAAGGGCCATCTGTAAAAAGTGTAAAATCCAGAAAGGCAGCACAGGCCATGGAGAACAGGGAGCCTTGTTATGCTGATGGGCGGGATGTAAATTGGCAACAGCCACTCTGGAGATGTGTATGGTGTTTCCTCAAAAGCCTAAAAAACAAAGCAACGGAGCCTACGGCATTACCACTTTTTTTCCTATAGCTTAGGGAAATTAAAATCAAAAACACACAGCCACCGCAAAGTTTCTGTTTACGGCTCTGTTTACAAGAACCTCGTCTACGGTACAAGTTAAATATCCCAGAAAGCGAAAAATGGATAAAGAAGTGTGGTACGTACGTACAAAGGAATATCACTCACCAATGAAATCTATGTCATCAGGCCCGTCGCGGCATAATGAGTGGATTCAGGTACGATGATTCTAAGTGAAATAAGTCACACAGAAAATGAAACATCATAAGATATCACTAATACACGGAATGTAAACTTGGCTACACATGAACTGAATTACAAAACAGAACAGGGTCTCAAATTTAGAAAACCAACTTATGCTTGCTTAAGGGGAAAGGTGAGTTGTGGTGCTGCATAAAACCAGAGATAGAAATTAGCACAGATACCTTTCCATAAGCCAAATATGTAATAGTCAAGACCTAGCCCTTGCTCAACGAAATGGACTAAACACCCCATATTCAACGCCTAGGATTACACATGACTAGTAAGAACCTTCAAACCCATGGATTTATATGTCTCCGTAAGAGACTCAAGTGTGTGTACAGCGGCATGAATGCAGCAGAGAAAATCCGATAAAACCCATTATCAAAATGAATTACAAAAACAAACACAATGACAGTGAAATAGAGAGCAATTCTTAAATAATTCATTCAGGGCTTGTGATGCAACCTGGATTTACCACATCTACACCCAGAGCTGAGTGAGACATAAGGCTGGACACTTCGGGCTGATAGCATTGGTGAGGTTCGATGAGCAAATGCAGACCCTTTGAAGTCATACTGCATGGTACCCATTCCATGGGTCCCAACTCTCCAGGTTTAAGGGATTCTTCCTTCAGCTAAAACATGCATGGGAAACCCACAGTACAGTGCACTGTGTGACCGGGAAACGTTTTCAAATGCATCTCAGTTTTCGTCCCCTTTTACTCGGGTTCACCATTCCAGACCGTTTACTAACACTCTCCCCACTTGGAGAGTCAGTGCCTTTAACCTCCTGTTTGGCACAGTTTGCAATTTCTGCGCAAGATGAACAGGAATAGGGAGAACCAATGAGAGACTAGCTGTAGGTGTCTGGACGGGCAAATGGAACGCTCATTTCCCACCAGGAAGAGGAATTAACCAAAGGCTCAGCATGCCGTGCCGGAACCAGATTAGGGCCTGAAGCATTCCTGCGGGTTTGCGGCCAGCTCACAAGAAAGCGAGTTGAAGAAAGGAGCTCAGGGGCACTGTAATTCACAAACCTGCAGAGTTATAAATGACAGCTATCGTCCAAAAATATATTGAAGGAAGGCTGCGAAGAGGACTGGAAAGCGGGGCAGAATTGCAGGAAAACCATTTCAGGGGGTAGACTGGAATTGCATTTAAAGCATAGGAAAAGAGGCAGAAGGTCGACAATGATGCACTTGGCCAAAAAGGGCGTATGCGTTTTTTCCTGAATATATTCAGGAAAAAACGCATACGCCCTTTTTGGCCAACCAAGCCAGCATGTTAAAGAAATCTGCACTACAAAGAAGTCTCACTGCCCCCAGGTCAAAAGGGCCATCTGAAAAAAGTGTAAAATCCAGAAAGACAGCACAGGCCATGGAGAACAGGGAGCCTTGTTATGCTGATGGGCGGGATGTAAATTGCCAACAGCCACTCTGGAGAAGTGTATGGTGTTTCCTGAAACACCTAAGAAACAAAGCAACGGAGACTACGGCACTTCCACTTATGGTCTTATAGATCACGGAAATTAAAATCAAAAACAGACAGCCACCCCAAAGTTTCAGACGGCTCTGTTTACAGGAATCTCGTCTACGGTACAAGTTAAATATCCCAGAATGTGAAAAATTGATAAAGAAGTTGTGGTACACACATTCAATGGAATATCACTCAGCAATGAAATCTATGTCATCAGGCCCATCGTGGCATAATGAGTGGATTCAGGTACGATGATTCTAAGTGAAATAAGTCACACAGAAAATGAAACATCATAAGATATCACTAATACACGGAATGTAAACTTGGCTACACATGAACTGAATTACAAAACAGAACAGGGTCTCAAATTTAGAAAACCACCTTATGCTTGCTTAAGGGGAAAAGTGAGTTGGGGTGCTGCATAAAACCAGAGATAGAAATTAGCACAGATACCTTTCCATAAGCCAAATATGTAATAGTCAAGACCTAGCCCTTGCTCAACGAAATGGACTAAACACCCCATATTCAACGCCTAGGAATACACCTGACTAGTAAGTATCTTCAAACCCATGGATTTATATGTCTCCATAAGAGACTCAAGTGTGTGTACAGCGGCATGAATGCAGCAGAGAAAATCCGATAAATCCCATTATCAAAATGAATTACAAAAACAAACAAAATGACAGTGAAATAGAGAGCAATTCTTAAATAATTCATTCAGGGCTTGTGATGCAACCTGGATTTACCACATCTACAACCAGAGCTGAGTGAGACATAAGGCTGTACACTTCGGCCTGATAGCATTGGTGAGGTTCGTTGCGAAAATGCAGGCCCTTTGAAGTCATACTGCATGGTACCCATTCCATGGGTCCCAACTCTCCAGGTTTAAGGGATTCTTCCTTCAGCTAAAACATGCATGGGAAACCCAAAGTATGGTGCACCGTGTGACCGGGAAACCTTTTCAAATGCATCTCAGATTTCGTCCCCTTTTACTCGGGTTCACGATTGAAGACCCTTTACTAATACTCTCCCCACTTAGAGAGTCAGTGCCTTTAACCTCCTGTTTGGCACAGTTTGCAATTTCTGCGCAAGATGAACAAGAATAGGGAGAACCAATGAGAGACTAGCTCTAGGTGTCTGCACGTTCAAATATAACACTCATTTCCCACCAGGAAGAGGAATTTACCAAAGGATCAGCATGCTGTGCCGGAACCAGATTAGGGCATGAAGCAATGCTGCGGGTTTGCGGCCAGCTCACAAGAAAGCGAGTAGAAGAAAGGAGCTCAGGCGCACTGTCATTCACAAACCTGCAGAGTTATAAATGTCAGCTATTGTCCAAAAATGTATTGAAGTAAGGCTGCGTAGAGGAATTGAAAGCGGGGCAGAATTGCAGGAAAACGAGTTCAGGGGCAGACTGGAATTGCATTTAAAGCATAAGGAAAGAGACAGAAAGTCGACAATGATGCACTTGGTCAAAAAGGGCGTATGCGTTTTTTCCTGAATATATTCAAGAAAAAACACATACGCCCTTTTTGGCCAAACAAGCAAGCCTGTAAAGAAATCTGCATTACAGTGAAGTCTCACTGCCCCCCTGTCAAAAGGGACATCTGAAAAAAGTGAAAAATCCAGAAAGGCAGGACAGGCCATGGAGAACAGGGAGCCTTGTTATGCTGATGGGCGGGATGTAACTTGCCAACAGCCACTCTGGAGAAGTGTATGGTGTTTCCTCAAACACCTAAAAAACTAAGCAACGGAGCCTACGGCACTTCAACTTATGGTTCTATAGCTTAGGGAAATTAAAATCAAAAAGACACAGCCACCCATAAATTTTGGACGGCTCTGCTTACAAGAACCTCATTTACGGTACAAGTGAAATATCCCAGAAAGCAAAAAATGGATAAAGAAGTTGTTGTACGTACGTACAATGGAATATCACTCAGCAATGAAATCTATGTCATGAGGCCCGTCGCGGCATAATGAGTGGATTCAGGTACGATCATTCTAAGTTAACTAAGTCACACAGAAAAAGAAACACCATAAGATATCTCAAATACACGGAATGCAAACATGGCTGCACATGAACTCAATTACAAAACAGAAAAGGGTCTCAAATTTAGAAAACCAACTTATGCTTGCTTAAGGGGAAAGGTGAGTTGTGGTGCTGCATAAAACCAGAGATTGAAATTAGCCCAGATACCTTTCCATAAGCAAATATGTAATAGTCAGGACCTACTCCTTGCTCCACGAAATGGACTCAACACCCCATATTCAATGCCTAGGAATATACCTGACTAGTAAGAATCTGAAAACCCATGGATTTATATGTCTCCATAAGAGAATCAAGCATGTGTACAGCGGCATAAACGCAGCAGTGAAAATACGATAAATCCCATTATCAAAATAAATTACAAAAACAAAACACAATGACAGTGAAATAGAGAGCAATTCTTAAATAATTCATTCAGGGCTTGTGATGCAACGTGGATTTACCACATCTACACCCCGAGCTGAGTGAGACATAAGGCTGGACACTTCGGGCTGATAGCATTGGTGACGTTCGGTGAGCAAAGGCAACCCTTTGAAGTCATACTGCGTGGTACCCATTCCATGGGTCCCACCTCTCCAGGTTGAAGGGATTCTTCCTTCAGGTAAAACATGCATGGGCAACCCAGAATATGGTCCACCGTGTGACCGGGAAAACTTTTTAAATGCGTCTCAGTTTTTGTCCCCTCGTACTCGGTTTTACCATTCCAGACGCTTTACTAACACTCTCCCCACTTGGAGAGTCAGTGCCTTTAACCTCCTGTTTGGCACAGTTTGGAATTTCTGCGCAAGATGAACAGGAATAGGGAGAACCAATGAGAGATTAGCTGTAGGTGTCTGCACGAACAAATTTAACGCTCATTTCCCACCAGGAAGACGAATTAGCCAAAGGCTCAGCATGCCGAGTCGGAACCAGATTAGGGCCTGAAGCAATCCTGCGGTTTTGCGGCCAGCTCACAAGAAAGCGAGTTGAAGAAAGGAGCTCAGGGGCACTGTAATTCACAAACCTGCAGAGTTATAAATGACAGCTATCGTCCAAAAATATATTGAAGTAAGGCTGCAAAGAGGACTTGAACGCGGGGCAGAATTCCAGGAATACGATTTCAGGAGGTAGACGGGAAGTCCTCTGAAAGTATAGGAGAAGAGGCAGAACCTCGACAATGATGCACTTGGTCAAAAAGGGCATATGCGTTTCTTCCAGGGCCCTTATTAAAGAGGGTAGGAGGCTCCCAGCATGCTTCAGTGGCCAACAGAGGGCCTATGTCACCAAGGCGACATGAGCCATCCAGGCAGGAGTGACCTCACATCAGAGGGCCCACCTCACAGAAGGGTAAGGAACCCAGTCAAGATCAGACTCTCACCAGAGTGCCCACATAAGCAAGGGGCTGGGAACCAGGCAGGAGTGTCCTCACACCTGTGGGGCCACAACATCGAAAGTTGAGGTACCCAGCACATGTGGCCTCAAACCAGAGGACCCACATCACCATGGGTCTCGGAGCGAGGCAGGCAGGATTAACCTCAAAACACATGGCCCATTGTATTAAAAAGGTGAGGAATCCAGCAGTTGGAACATCCCAACAGGCGGCCCAGAGCACCGAGGCTATGGGATCCAGGCAGTGATGAACTCACAACAGAGGGCCCTCATCGTGATACTGTAAGCAACCCAGCCGCTGTAACCTCAGAGCACAAGGCCC
Source organism: Delphinapterus leucas (assembly GCF_059928025.1). Lineage (NCBI taxonomy): Eukaryota > Metazoa > Chordata > Mammalia > Artiodactyla > Monodontidae > Delphinapterus > Delphinapterus leucas. The sequence goes on from NW_028322237.1 coordinate 2,543,472, forward strand.
ACATCCCCATGGGGAAGGGAACCAAGCAGGAGTGTCATCGCACCAGTGGGCACACATCAGAAAAGGTGGGGAGCCCAGCAGTTAGGGCCGGACGCCAGAGGGCCCTCATCACTGAGGAGAGGAGGCTCCCAGCAAGCTCCAACTGCTACCAGAAGGCCGACGTCGCCAATGCAGGGTGTGCCAGCCAGGCAGGAGTGACCTCAGAGCAGAGGGCCAACCACAAAAAAGTGTGAGGAACCCAAAGAGGATCAGACTCTCACCGGAGGGCCCACATCACCAAGGGAATGGAAACCAGGCAGGAGTGTTCTCACACCAGTGTGGTCACATCACCGAAATGTGACGGACCCAGCACACGTGGCCTCAAACTACAGGACACACATCACCAAGGGGCTGGGAGTGAGGCAGGCAGGAGGAGCCTCCAAACAGAGGGCCCATAGCGTAAAAAAGGTGAGGAATCCCGCAGTTGGAACCTCCCAGCAGGTGGCCAGGAGCAGCGAGGCTATGGGATCCAGGCCTGACTGAACTCAAAACAGAGGGCCCTCATTATGAAACTGTGAGCAACCCAGCCGTTGGGACCTTAGAGCAGAAGGCCCACATTCCCATGGGGTTGGGATCCTGGCAGGAGTGTACTCGCACGACAGGGCGCACATCAGAAAATTTTGGGAGCCCATGAGTTAGGGCCTGACGCCAGAGGGCCCTCATTACCGAGGGGAGGAGACTCCCAGCAGGCACCAACTCCCAACTGAGGGCCCACATCGCCAAGGTGATGTGTGCCAGCCAGGCAGGAGTGACCTCACAGCAGAGGGCCCACCTCCCAGAAGTGTGAGGAATCCAGACAGGATCAGACTCTCACCAGAGGGCCCCCATCACCAAGGGGATGGGAACCAGGCAGGAGTGTCCTCACACCAGTGGGGCCACATCAATAAAGGTGAGGAAACTGGTACATGTGGCCTTAAACCAGAGGACCTACATCACAAATGGGCTGGGAGTGAGTCAGGAAGTAGGAGCATGAAAACACAGGACCCAAAGAATAAAAAAGCTAAGGAATCCAGCAGTAGGAACCTCCCAGCAGGCCGCTCAGAGCACAGAGGCTATGGGATCTAGGCCTGGGTGAACTAACACCAGAGAGCCAACATCATGAAACGGTGAACAACACAGGTGTTGGGACCTTAGAGCAGAAGGCCCACATGCCCATGGGGATGGGAACCTCGCAGGAGTGTCCTCGCACCACTTAGCACGTATCAGAAAATGTGGGTACCCAGCAGTTAGGGCCTGAGGCAAGAGGGCCCCCATCACCGAGGGGAGGTTCCCAGCAGGCTCCAACTGCCACAAGAGGGCCGATGTTGCCCAGGTGGGGTGTGCCAGCCAGGCAGGAGTGACCTCACAGCAGAGGGCCCCCCTCACAGAAGGGTGAGGAACCCAGCCAGGATCAGACTCTCACCAGAGGGCCCACATCATCAAGGGGATAGGAACCAGGCAGGAGTGTCCTCACACCAGTGGGGCCACATCATCGAAAGGCGAGGGACCCAGCATACGTGGCCTCAAACCAGAGGACACACATCACCAAGGGGCTGGGAGTGAGGCAGGCAGGAGGAGTCTCAAAACAGCGGGTCCATAGAAGAAAAAAGGTGAGGAATCCCGCAGTTGTAACCTCCCAGCAGGTGGCCAGGAGCAGCGAGGCTATGGGATCCAGGCCGGAGAGAACTCACAGCAGAGGGCCCTCATCATGAAACTGAGCAACCCACGGTTGGGACCTCAGAGCAGAAGGCCCACATTCCCATGCGGTTGGGAACCTGGCAGGAGTGTACTCGAACCACAGGGCGCATATCAGAAAATATTGGGAGCCCAGGAGTTAGGGCCTGACACCAGAGGGCCCTCATTACCGAGGGGAGGAGACACCCATCAGGCACCAAATCCCACCAGAGAGCCGACGTCGCCAAGGCGGGGTGTGCCAGCCAGGCAGGAGTGACCTCAGAGAAGAGGGCCCACCTCACAGAAGTGTGAGGAACCCAACCAGGATCAGACTCTCCTCGGAGGGCCCACATCACCAAGGGGATGGGAACCAGGCAGGAGTGTCCTCACACCAGTGGGGCCACATCAGCCAAAGGTGAGGAACCCAGCACATGTGGCCTCAAACCACAGGACACACATCACCAAGGGCCTAGGAGTGAGGCAGGTGTCTGGAGGGGCACATTTAACTCTAATTTCCCACCAGGAAGTGGAATGAACCAAAGTCTCAGAGTGCCGTGCCAGACCCTGATTACGGCCTGAAGCAAACCTGCGGTTCTGTGGCCAGTTTTCAAGGAAACGAGTTAAGAAAGGAAATCACGGGCACTGTAATTCACAAACCTGCAGTGTTATAAATGACAGCTATTGGCAAAATTATATGGAAGTAAGTCTGCAAAGAGGACTTGAAAACGAGGCAGAATTGCAGGAATCATATTTCAGGAGGTAGATTGGAATTGCATTTAAAGCATGTGAAAAGCGGCAGATCTTTGACAGTGATGCACTTGGACAAAAGTGCGTAAACATTTTTTCCTGAATATATTCAGGAAAAAACACATATGCCCTTTTTGGCCAACCAAGCACTCGAGAAATGGAAATCTGCACTACAATGAAGTCTCATTTCCCATTCGTCAAAAGGGCCATCTGAAAAAAGTGTAAAAACCAGAAACACAGGACAGGCCATGGAGAACAGGGAGCCTTGTTATGCTGATGGGCGGGATGTAAATTGCCAACAGACACTCTGGAGATGTTTATGGTGTATCCTGAAACATCTGAAAAACAAAGCTACAGACCCTAGGGCACTTCCACTTTTGGCCCTATAGCTTAGGAAAAATTAAAATCAACAAGACACAGCCAACACAAAATTTAGGGCTGCTGTGTTTACAAGAACCTTGAGTCCAGTACAAATTAAATATCCTAGAAAGAAAAAAATGGATAAAGGAGTTGTGCTACTTACGTACAACGGAATATCACTCAGCAATGAAATCAATGTCATCAGGCCTGTAGCAGCAAATTGAGTGGATTTAAGTATGATGATTCTAAGAGAAATAGGTCACACAGAGAAAGAGAATTATCATAAGATATCACTAATAGAGAGTGTGTAAACTTGGCTACACATAAACTGAATTCCAAAACCGAACAGAGTCTCACATTTAGATAAAAACTTATGCTTGCTTAAGGGGAAAGTTGAGTTGGGGTGCTGTATAAAACCAGAGATTGAAATTAGCACACATACCGTTCCATAAGCCAAATATGTAAAAGACAAGACCTACTCTTTGCTCAACGAAATAGACTCATCCATGGTGTATCATCTCACACCTGTTCGAATGGGCATCATCAGAAAATCTACAAACAACAAATGCTGGAAAGGGTGTGGAGATAAGGAACCCTCTTCCACTATTGTTGGGAATGTAAATTGATACAGTCACTGTGGAGAACATTATGGAGTTTCTTATAAAACTAAGAATAGAATTACCATATGATACAGCAATCCCACTACTGGGCATATACCCAGACAAAACCATAAATCAAAAAGAGACATTCACCGCAATGTTCATTGCATCACTATTTACAATATCCAGGTAATGGAAGCAACCTAAATGCCCACAGACAGACGAATGCATAAAGATGTGGTACATATATAAAATGGAATATTACTAAGCCATAAAAAGGAATGAAATTGGGTCATTTGTAGAGACGTTGATGGATCTAGAGACTGTCATACAGAGTGAAGTAAGTCAGAAAGAGAAAAACAAATCTTGTCTATTAATGCATATATGTGGAACCTAGAAAAATTGTACAGATGAACCGTTTTGCCAGGCAGAAATAGAGCAACAGATGTAGACAACAAACGTATGGACACCAAGGGGGGAAAGCTGTTGGGGGGTGGTGGTGGGAGGAGTTGAGAGATTGGGATTGGCATGTATACATTTATATGTATAAAATAGATAACCAAAAAGAACCTGCTGTATAAAAAAATAAAATAAAATTCAAATTACAAAAAGTAAAACAGAAAAAATATTCTTCCCTTCACATACATGTATTTATATGAATAAATTATTTCCATGCTTATATCTGTAAATACAAAAAAGAGGAATAAAATCTACCTTGAACCAAAAACGAAAAAAAGAAAAAAAAACAGAACCCACCAGTTACACAGAGGAAAACCGTATCAGGGCACTTGCTCCAGTTGTAAACAATTCTGAAGTTGGTCAGTGGTGGGGAATCATCTCCCATTCAGCCAGCAGGCCCCACGCAACAAGCGTCCTCATTGCAAAGCTGGGGGACCGTGCCGAGGCATCTGTGAGTAAACGTGGGCTGAGCCCCAGGCCAGCTGCTGCTGAAATGTTCCCACCCTTCCCAGGTAAAACACCTGAATATGTACAAGGACTTGAAAGCCTAGAGGAAGGGCCATGGAGCCACATGAGTGACAGCATGCCAGCCGACTTGGTGCCTGCAGGCCAGCCAGGATGGTCCTGGCCCTGGGTGCTCTTCTGGAAGCTTTCCATTTCCCTGCCTGAGATACCCCTGCTGTCCCGGCCCCCACTGCTTTCTTCCTCACTCACCTCTGCCCAGGGAGAAATTCCAGCAGCAGGTATGGGTGACACATCCTCTTCTTTAGCAGGTGGCATCTTGGCAACTGCTGCAGAAAGTCCAGCAGAGCCCCACTCACACTGGGCCACCCACAAAGCCGTGGCCTCTCACTCCCTCCCACCAGTCCAGCCCCAAGACTGCTGACAGGGCAGAGAAAATGGCGTAAGGCACAGCTGAAGGGGCTCTTGCTGCCTGGAGCGGTGTTTATATTGATCTGAACCCAGGCACACCTGGGGAGGGCTGGCCGGCACGGTCGGGCTTCCCAGGCCAGCCAATAATCACCCCTCAGGGGCTCACAGTTGCAGAAACTGGAACTTGCTGAATCGGCCAGGTCCAAGGAACAGGTGTGGGCTCCTGAGAGTCAGGATAGACAAGGGGCTGCAGCTCTGGCTTGTTTTCTAATTATATTATCTGGCCCATGAGTGGGAGACAACTTCAAGAAAACCCTCTCCTAATGAGAGGAACCCAGGAGTCAGGGAGAGGAGGGGTGGCTGGTGGGTGGAGACAGAGGCCTGGTGCCCCGGGTGCAGTGGAAGTCTCTGGAAGACCAGGTGGAGGGAGGCCACACAGAGTGATGCCCAGGGTCACAGACCTGTCGGAGCTGCAGTTTGTTAGTTCAAGTCCTGCTCTGAGGTGCTCTGTGTCAGATCTGAGTGACAGGTGAGCTGGGAGTGCTCTGCAATGAGGGCGATATGCAGGGTTCCTGTGTTCCCAGCCCTGCCATGGTACCTGCAAGGGTAGCTCTGTATCCTGGGAGTGGCCTGACCACGAGAGCCCCATGGGCTGCAGGGGAACCTGCCCAGGGAACCCCATATCCTGGGAGGGACCTGAACACGAGAGCCCCATGGGCTGGGGTGGGGGTGGGGTACCTGCCCAGGTGAGCTCCATATCCTGGGATTGGCCTGACCTCGAGAGCCCCATGGGCTGCTGGAGTCCTGGTAAAGGATGTCAGGACAGTCAGTGAAGCCACCGAGGATATACCTCCAGTAGTTCCTAAATCCTACACCCTGCTGGTCATTCTACCAACCACCAGGACATGGTATTCTGTATTAGTCTTCAATGATGCCTTCTTTTGTATTCTATTAGTCCCAGAGTCACAAGAAATTTTGGCTTGTGAGTGGCAGGACTCAACATACAACTAAAACAATACTTCCGGGCCGTGTTGCCCCAAGGGTTCAAAAATTCCCACACCATCTTTGGGGAAAGCTCAGCTAAAGAACTAAAAGTTCTACCTCTGGAAAAGGAAACACTCCTTCAATATGCAGACGACATTCTGATCGCCAGCCCTACTAAGGAGACCTCTGAACTACCAAGCCAATAAAGGATACAAGTTGTCCAAGAAAAAGCTCAAATATCACAGACTACGGTGACCTGCCTGGGCTTCATTCTCACAGAAGGTCGGAGAAGCCCATCCCAGGAAAGGGAAGAAACAATTTACAGCCTTACCCATTTCTGAAACTAGAAGACAGCTTAGGGGCTCCTGGGGAGGCCAGGGTTTGCTGCTTCTGGATCCCTAACTACAGTCTACTAGCTGGGCCTCTATATGAAACACTGAAAGGAAAAGATGATGATCCTTTTGAATAGAAAGCAGAAGTGGCCTTTCAAGAATGGAAAGAGCAGTCAATTCAGACCCTTGCCCTGGAACTCCCTAATTTAGCTAAACCCTTTGACCTTTACATTCCTGGTGAACGGTGAATCGCCATTGGAGTATTAGTGCAAAACCTGGGACCACTTGAAATGGAACAATGCAAGAATGCGATCCAGGTAGGATAAACTACGGTCACCAAGGGGCTTGGCCCACCGCCACATCTGGCCAAGATACTGGCAGTATCTGAAAACCTGGAAATCAGCAGCCCAAAAGGCCACCTCCCTCCGAAGGGAAAAGGACCCCACGTGGTGATCCTAACACCCAACCATGCCCTGAAGTTGCAGGGTTGGCTCCATGGGCACACTGACCTTGAGCGAGGAGGCCCTCCAACTCCAACCTCCATAGAGATAACCGGGGCAAAGTGGCACCATGAAGACTCGTGTGAAGGTGTCTGCACGGGCAAACTTAACGCTCATTTCCCACCAGGAAGAGGAATTAGCCAAAGGCTCAGCATGCCGTGTCGGAACCAGATTAGGGCCTGAAGCAATCCTGCGGTTTTGCGGCCAGCTCACAAGAAAGCGAGTTGAAGAAAGGAGCTCAGGGGCACTGTAATTCACAAACCTGCAGAGTTATAAATGACAGCTATCGTCCAAAAATATATTGAAGTAAGGCTGCAAAGAGGACTTGAACGCGGGGCAGAATTCCAGGAATACGATTTCAGGAGGTAGACGGGAAGTCCTCTGAAAGTATAGGAGAAGAGGCAGAACCTCGACAATGATGCACTTGGTCAAAAAGTGCATATGCGTTTCTTCCAGGGCCCTTATTAAAGAGGGTAGGAGGCTCCCAGCATGCTTCAGTGGCCAACAGAGGGCCTACGTCGCCAAGGCGACATGAGCCATCCAGGTAGGAGTGACCTCACATCAGAGGGCCCACCTCACAGAAGGGTAAGGAACCCAGTCAAGATCAGACTCTCACCAGAGTGCCCACATAAGCAAGGGGCTGGGAACCAGGCAGGAGTGTCCTCACACCCGTGGGGCCACATCATCGAAAGTTGAGGTACCCAGCACATGTGGCCTCAAACCAGAGGACCCACATCACCATGGGTCTCGGAGCGAGGCAGGCAGGATTAACCTCAAAACCCATGGCCCATTGTATAAAAAAGGTGAGGAATCCAGCAGTTGGAACATCCCAGCAGGCGGCCCAGAGCACCGAGGCTATGGGATCCAGGCAGTGATGAACTCACAACAGAGGGCCCTCATCGTGATACTGTAAGCAACCCAGCCTTTGTAACCTCAGAGCACAAGGCCCACATCCCCATGGGGAAGGGAACCAAGCAGGAGTGTCATCGCACCAGTGGGCACACATCAGAAAAGGTGGGGAGCCCAGCAGTTAGGGCCGGACGCCAGAGGGCCCTCATCACTGAGGAGAGGAGGCTCCCAGCAAGCTCCAACTGCTACCAGAAGACCTACGTCGCCAATGCAGGGTGTGCCAGCCAGGCAGGAGTGACCTCAGAGCAGAGGGCCAACCACACAAAAGTGTGAGGAACCCAAAGAGGATCAGACTCTCACCGGAGGGCCCACATCACCAAGGGAATGGAAACCAGGCAGGAGTGTTCTCACACCAGTGTGGTCACATCACCGAAATGTGACGGACCCAGCACACGTGGCCTCAAACTACAGGACACACATCACCAAGGGGCTGGGAGTGAGGCAGGCAGGAGGAGCCTCCAAACAGAGGGCCCATAGCGTAAAAAAGGTGAGGAATCCCGCAGTTGGAACCTCCCAGCAGGTGGCCAGGAGCAGCGAGGCTATGGAATCCAGGCCTGACTGAACTCAAAACAGAGGGCCCTCATTATGAAACTGTGAGCAACCCAGCCTTTGGGACCTTAGAGCAGAAGACCCACATTCCCATGGGGTTGGGATCCTGGCAGGAGTGTACTCGCACCACAGGGCGCACATCAGAAAATTTTGGGAGCCCATGAGTTAGGGCCTGACGCCAGAGGGCCCTCATTACCGAGGGGAGGAGACTCCCAGCAGGCACCAACTCCCAACTGAGGGCCCACATCGCCAAGGAGACATGTGCCAGCCAGGCAGGAGTGACCTCACAGCAGAGGGCCCACCTCCCAGAAGTGTGAGGAATCTAGACAGGATCAGACTCTCACCAGAGGGCCCCCATCACCAAGGGGATGGGAACCAGGCAGGAGTGTCCTCACACCAGTGGGGCCACATCAATAAAGGTGAGGAAACTGGTACATGTGGTCTTAAACCAGAGGACCTACATCACAAATGGGCTGGGAGTGAGTCAGGAAGAAGGAGCATGAAAACACAGGACCCAAAGAATAAAAAAGGTAAGGAATCCAGCAGTAGGAACCTCCCAGCAGGCCGCTCAGAGCACAGAGGCTATGGGATCTAGGCCTGGGTGAACTAACACCAGAGAGCCAACATCATGAAACGGTGAACAACACAGGTGTTGGGGCCTTAGAGCATAAGGACCACATTCCCATGGGGTTGGGATCCTGGCAGGAGTGTACTCGCACCACAGGGCGCACATCAGAAAATTTTGGGAGCCCAGGAATTAGCGTCTGACGCCAGAGGGCCCTCATTACCGAGGGGAGGAGACTCCCAGCAGGCACCAACTCCCAACTGAGGGCCCACGTCGCCACGTTGACGTGTGCCAGCCAGGCAGGAGTGACCTCACAGCAGAGGGCCTACCTCACAGAAGGGTGAGGAACCCAGCCAGGATAAGACTCTCACCAGAGGGCCCACATCACAAGGGGATCGGAACAAGGCAGGAGTGTCCTCACACCAGTGTGGCCACATTATAGAAAGGTGAGGAACCCAGCACATGTGGCCTAAACCAGAGGACCCACATTTCCAAGGTGCTCCGAGTGAGGCAGGCAGGAGTAGCCTAACAACACAGGGCCCACAGAATAAAAAATGTGAGGAATCCAGCAGTTTGAACCTCCCAGCAGGTGGCCCAGAGCATGGAGTCTATGGGATCCAGGCCACAGTGAACTCACAGCAGAGGGCCCACATCATGAAACTGTGAGCAACCCAGCCAGTGGGACCTCAGAGCAGAAGGCCCACATCCCCATGGGGATGGGAACCTCGCAGGAGTGTCCTCGCACAACTTAGCACGTATCAGAAAATGTGGGAACCCAGCAGTTATGGCCTGGCGCCAGAGGGCCCTCATCACGGAGGAGAGGAGGCTACCAGCAGGCTCCAAATGCCACCAGAGTGCCGACGTCTCCAAGGCAATGGGAGCAAGACAGGCAGGAGTTACCTCACAGCAGAGGGCCCACCTCACAGAAGTGTGAGGAGCCCAAACAGGATCAGACTCTAACCAGAGCGCCCACATCACCAAGGGGATGGAAACCAGGCAGGAGTGTCCTCACACCAGTGGGGCCACATCAGCGAAAGGTGAGGAACACAGCACATGTGGCCTCAAACAAGGGGACACACATCACGAAAGGGCTGGGAGTGAGGCATGCAGGAGGAGACTCACAATAGAGCGCCCATAGAATAAAAAAGGTGAGGAACCCCGCAGTTGGAAGCTCCAAGCAGGTGGCCCAGAGCACCGAGGCTATGGGATCCATGCCGGAGTGAACTCACAGCAGAGGGCCCACATTCTGACACTGTGAGCAACCCAGCCGTTGGGACCTCAGGGCAGAAAGCCCACATCCCCATGGGGATGGGACCCTGGCTGGAGTGTACTCGCCCGACAGGGGGCACATCAGAAAATTTTGGGAGCCCATGAGTTAGGGCCTGACGCCAGAGGGCCCACATTACCGAGGGGAGGAGACTCCCAGCAGGCACCAACTCCCAACTGAGGGCCCACGTCGCCAAGGTGATGTGTGCCAGCCAGGCAGGAGTGACCTCACAGCAGAGGGCCCACCTCACAGAAGTGTGAGGAATCCAGACAGGATCAGACTCTCACCAGAGGGCCCCCATCACCAAGGGGATGGGAACCAGGCAGGAGTGTCCTCACACCAGTGGGGCCACATCAATAAAGGTGAGGAAACTGGTACATGTGGCCTTAAACCAGAGGACCTACATCACAAATGGGCTGGGAGTGAGTCAGGAAGTAGGAGCATGAAAACACAGGACCCAAAGAATAAAAAAGCTAAGGAATCCAGCAGTAGGAACCTCCCAGCAGGCCGCTCAGAGCACAGAGGCTATGGGATCTAGGCCTGGGTGAACTAACACCAGAGAGCCAACATCATGAAACGGTGAACAACACAGGTGTTGGGACCTTAGAGCAGAAGGCCCACATGCCCATGGGGATGGGAACCTCGCAGGAGTGTCCTCGCACCACTTAGCACGTATCAGAAAATGTGGGTACCCAGCAGTTAGGGCCTGAGGCAAGAGGGCCCCCATCACCGAGGGGAGGTTCCCAGCAGGCTCCAACTGCCACAAGAGGGCCGATGTTGCCCAGGTGGGGTGTGCCAGCCAGGCAGGAGTGACCTCACAGCAGAGGGCCCCCCTCACAGAAGGGTGAGGAACCCAGCCAGGATCAGACTCTCACCAGAGGGCCCACATCAACAAGGGGATGGGAACCAGGCAGGAGTGTCCTCACACCAGTGGGGCCACATCATCGAAAGGCGAGGGACCCAGCATACGTGGCCTCAAACCAGAGGACACACATCACCAAGGGGCTGGGAGTGAGGCAGGCAGGAGGAGTCTCAAAACAGAGGGCCCATAGAAGAAAAAAGGGGAGGAATCCCGCAGTTGTAACCTCCCAGCAGGTGGCCAGGAGCAGCGAGGCTATGGGATCCAGGCCGGAGAGAACTCACAGCAGAGGGCCCTCATCATGAAACTGAGCAACCCACCGTTGGGACCTCAGAGCAGAAGGCCCACATTCCCATGGGGTTGGGAACCTGGCAGGAGTGTACTCGAACCACAGGGCGCATATCAGAAAATATTGGGAGCCCAGGAGTTAGGGTCTGACGCCAGAGGGCCCTCATTACCGAGGGGAGGAGACACCCAGCAGGCACCAAATCCCACCAGAGGGCCGACGTCGCCAAGGCGGGGTGTGCCAGCCAGGCAGGAGTGACCTCAGAGAAGAGGGCCCACCTCACAGAAGTGTGAGGAACCCAACCAGGATCAGACTCTCACCGGAGGGCCCACATCACCAAGGGGATGGGAACCAGGCAGGAGTGTCCTCACACCAGTGGGGCCACATCAGCCAAAGGTGAGGAACCCAGCACATGTGGCCTCAAACCACAGGACACACATCACCAAGGGGCTAGGAGTGAGGCAGGTGTCTGGAGGGGCACATTTAACTCTAATTTCCCACCAGGAAGTGGAATGAACCAAAGTCTCAGAGTGCCGTGCCGGACCCTGATTACGGCCTGAAGCAAACCTGCGGTTCTGTGGCCAGTTTTCAAGGAAACGAGTTAAGAAAGGAAATCACGGGCACTGTAATTCACAAACCTGCAGTGTTATAAATGACAGCTATTGGCAAAATTATATGGAAGTAAGTCTGCAAAGAGGACTTGAAAACGAGGCAGAATTGCAGGAATCATATTTCAGGAGGTAGATTGGAATTGCATTTAAATCATGTGAAAAGCGGCAGATCTTTGACAGTGATGCACTTGGACAAAAGTGCGTAAACATTTTTTCCTGAATATATTCAGGAAAAAACACATATGCCCTTTTTGGCCAACCAAGCACTCGAGAAATGGAAATCCGCACTACAATGAAGTCTCATTTCCCATTCGTCAAAAGGGCCATCTGAAAAAAGTGTAAAAACCAGAAACACAGGACAGGCCATGGAGAACAGGGAGCCTTGTTATGCTGATGGGCGGGATGTAAATTGCCAACAGACACTCTGGAGATGTTTATGGTGTATCCTGAAACATCTGAAAAACAAAGCTACAGACCCTAGGGCACTTCCACTTTTGGCACTATAGCTTAGGAAAATTAAAATCAACAAGACACAGCCAACACAAAATTTAGGGCTGCTGTGTTTACAAGAACCTTGAGTCCAGTACAAATTAAATATCCCAGAAAGAAAAAAATGGATAAAGGAGTTGTGCTACTTACGTACAACGGAATATCACTCAGCAATGAAATCAATGTCATCAGGCCTGTAGCAGCAAAGTGAGTGGATTTAAGTATGATGATTCTAAGAGAAATAGGTCACACAGAGAAAGAGAATTATCATGAGATATCACTAATAGAGAGAGTGTAAACTTGGCTACACATAAACTGAATTCCAAAACCGAACAGAGTCTCACATTTAGATAAAAACTTATGCTTGCTTAAGGGGAAAGTTGAGTTGGGGTGCTGTATAAAACCAGAGATTGAAATTAGCACACATACCGTTCCATAAGCCAAATATGTAATAGACAAGACCTACTCTTTGCTCAACGAAATAGACTCATCCATGGTGTATCACCTCACACCTGTTAGAATGGGCATCATCAGAAAATCTACAAACAACAAATGCTGGAAAGGGTGTGGAGATAAGGAACCCTCTTCCACTATTGTTGGGAATGTAAATTGATACAGTCACTGTGGAGAACATTATGGAGTTTCTTATAAAACTAAGAATAGAATTACCATATGATACAGCAATCCCACTACTGGGCATATACCCAGACAAAACCATAAATCAAAAAGAGACATTCACCGCAATGTTCATTGCATCACTATTTACAATATCCAGGTAATGGAAGCAACCTAAATGCCCACAGACAGACGAATGCATAAAGATGTGGTACATATATAAAATGGAATATTACTAAGCCATAAAAAGGAATGAAATTGGGTCATTTGTAGAGACGTTGATGGATCTAGAGACTGTCATACAGAGTGAAGTAAGTCAGAAAGAGAAAAACAAATCTTGTCTATTAATGCATATATGTGGAACCTAGAAAAATTGTACAGATGAACCGTTTTGCCAGGCAGAAATAGAGCAACAGATGTAGACAACAAACGTATGGACACCAAGGGGAGAAAGCTGTTGGGGGGTGGTGGTGGGAGGAGTTGAGAGATTGGGATTGGCATGTATACATTTGTATGTATAAAATAGATAACCAAAAAGAACCTGCTGTATAAAAAAATAAAATAAAATTCAAATTACAAAAAGTAAAACAGAAAAAATATTCTTCCCTTCACATACATGTATTTATATGAATAAATTATTTCCATGCTTATATCTGTAAATACAAAAAAGAGGAATAAAATCTACCTTGAACCAAAAACGAAAAAAAGAAAAAAAAACAGAACCCACCAGTTACACAGAGGAAAACCGTATCAGGGCACTTGCTCCAGTTGTAAACAATTCTGAAGTTGGTCAGTGGTGGGGAATCATCTCCCATTCAGCCAGCAGGCCCCACGCAACAAGCGTCCTCATTGCAAAGCTGGGGGACCGTGCCGAGGCATCTGTGAGTAAACGTGGGCTGAGCCCCAGGCCAGCTGCTGCTGAAATGTTCCCACCCTTCCCAGGTAAAACACCTGAATATGTACAAGGACTTGAAAGCCTAGAGGAAGGGCCATGGAGCCACATGAGTGACAGCATGCCAGCCGACTTGGTGCCTGCAGGCCAGCCAGGATGGTCCTGGCCCTGGGTGCTCTTCTGGAAGCTTTCCATTTCCCTGCCTGAGATACCCCTGCTGTCCCGGCCCCCACTGCTTTCTTCCTCACTCACCTCTGCCCAGGGAGAAATTCCAGCGGCAGGTATGGGTGACACATCCTCTTCTTTAGCAGGTGGCATCTTGGCAACTGCTGCAGAAAGTCCAGCAGAGCTCCACTCACACTGGGCCACCCACAAAGCCGTGGCCTCTCACTCCCTCCCACCAGTCCAGCCCCAAGACTGCTGACAGGGCAGAGAAAATGGCGTCAGGCACAGCTGCAGGGGCTCTTGCTGCCTGGAGCGGTGTTTATATTGATCTGAACCCAGGCACACCTGGGGAGGGCTGGCCGGCACGGTCGGGCTTCCCAGGCCAGCCAATAATCACCCCTCAGGGGCTCACAGTTGCAGAAACTGGAACTTGCTGAATCGGCCAGGTCCAAGGAACAGGTGTGGGCTCCTGAGAGTCAGGATAGACAAGGGGCTGCAGCTCTGGCTTGTTTTCTAATTATATTATCTGGCCCATGAGTGGGAGACAACTTCAAGAAAACCCTCTCCTAATGAGAGGAACCCAGGAGTCAGGGAGAGGAGGGGTGGCTGGTGGGTGGAGACAGAGGCCTGGTGCCCCGGGTGCAGTGGAAGTCTCTGGAAGACCAGGTGGAGGGAGGCCACACAGAGTGATGCCCAGGGTCACAGACCTGTCGGAGCTGCTGTTTGTTAGTTCAAGTCCTGCTCTGAGGTGCTCTGTGTCAGATCTGAGTGACAGGTGAGCTGGGAGTGCTCTGCAATGAGGGCGATATGCACGGTTCCTGTGTTCCCAGCCCTGCCATGGTACCTGAAAGGGTAGCTCTGTATCCTGGGAGGGGCCTGACCACGAGAGCCCCATGGGCTGCAGGGGGACCTGCCCAGGGAACCCCATATCCTGGGAGGGGCCTGAACACGAGAGCCCCATGGGCTGGGGTGGGGTACCTGCCCAGGTGAGCTCCATATCCTGGGATTGGCCTGACCTCGAGAGCCCCATGGGCTGCTGGAGTCCTGGTAAAGGATGTCAGGACAGTCAGTGAAGCCACCAAGGATATACCTCCAGTAGTTCCTAAATCCTACACACTGCTGGTCATTCTACCAACCACCAGGACATGGTATTCTGTATTAGTCTTCAATGATGCCTTCTTTTGTATTCTATTAGTCCCAGAGTCACAAGAAATTTTGGCTTGTGAGTGGCAGGACTCAACATACAACTAAAACAATACTTCCGGGCCGTGTTGCCCCAAGGGTTCAAAAATTCCCACACCATCTTTGGGGAAAGCTCAGCTAAAGAACTAAAAGTTCTACCTCTGGAAAAGGAAACACTCCTTCAATATGCAGACGACATTCTGATCGCCAGCCCTACTAAGGAGACCTCTGAACTACCAAGCCAATAAAGGATACAAGTTGTCCAAGAAAAAGCTCAAATATCACAGACTACGGTGACCTGCCTGGGCTTCATTCTCACAGAAGGTCGGAGAAGCCCATCCCAGGAAAGGGAAGAAACAATTTACAGCCTTACCCATTTCTGAACCTAGAAGACAGCTTAGGGGTTCCTGGGGAGGCCAGGGTTTGCTGCTTCTGGATCCCTAACTACAGTCTACTAGCTGGGCCTCTATATGAAACACTGAAAGGAAAAGATGATGATCCTTTTGAATAGAATGCAGAAGTGGCCTTTCAAGAATGGAAAGGGCAGTCAATTCAGACCCTTGCCCTGGAACTCCCTAATTTAGCTAAACCCTTTGACCTTTACATTCCTGGTGAATGGTGAATCGCCATTGGAGTATTAGTGCAAAACCTGGGACCACTTGAAATGGAACAATGCAAGAATGCGATCCAGGTAGGATAAACTACGGTCACCAAGGGGCTTGGCCCACCGCCACATCTGGCCAAGATACTGGCAGTATCTGAAAACCTGGAAATCAGCAGCCCAAAAGGCCACCTCCCTCCGAAGGGAAAAGGACCCCACGTGGTGATCCTAACACCCAACCATGCCCTGAAGTTGCAGGGTTGGCTCCATGGGCACACTGACCTTGAGCGAGGAGGCCCTCCAACTCCAACCTCCATAGAGATACCCGGGGCAAAGTGGCACCATGAAGACTCGTGTGAAGGTGTCTGCACGGGCAAATTTAACGCTCATTTCCCACCAGGAAGAGGAATTAACCAAAGGCTCAGCATGCCGTGCCGGAACCAGATTAGGGCCTGAAGCAATCCTGCGGGTTTGCGGCCAGCTCACAAGAAAGCGAGTTGAAGAAAGGAGCTCAGGGACACTGTAATTCACAAACCTGCAGAGTTATAAATGACAGCTATCACCCAAAAATATATTGAAGGAAGGCTGCGAAGAGGACTTGAAAGCGGGGCAGAATTGCAAGAAAACGATTTCAGGGGGTAGACTGGAATTGCATTTAAAGCATAGGAAAAGAGGCAGAACGTCGACAATGATGCACTTGGCCAAAAAGGGCGTATGCATTTTTTCCTGAATATATTCAGGAAAAAACGCATACGCCCTTTTTGGCCAACCAAGCAAGCATGTTAAAGAAATCTGCACTACAATGAAGTCTCACTGCCCCCCGTTCAAAAGGGCCATCTGTAAAAAGTGTAAAATCCAGAAAGGCAGCACAGGCCATGGAGAACAGGGAGCCTTGTTATGCTGATGGGCGGGATGTAAATTGGCAACAGCCACTCTGGAGATGTGTATGGTGTTTCCTCAAAAGCCTAAAAAACAAAGCAACGGAGCCTACGGCATTACCACTTTTTTTCCTATAGCTTAGGGAAATTAAAATCAAAAACACACAGCCACCGCAAAGTTTCTGTTTACGGCTCTGTTTACAATAACCTCGTCTACGGTACAAGTTAAATATCCCAGAAAGCGAAAAATGGATAAAGAAGTGTGGTACGTACGTACAAAGGAATATCACTCACCAATGAAATCTATGTCATCAGGCCCGTCGCGGCATAATGAGTGGATTCAGGTACGATGATTCTAAGTGAAATAAGTCACACAGAAAAAGAAACATCATAAGATATCACTAATACACGGAATGTAAACTTGGCTACACATGAACTGAATTACAAAACAGAACAGGGTCTCAAATTTAGAAAACCAACTTATGCTTGCTTAAGGGGAAAGGTGAGTTGTGGTGCTGCATAAAACCAGAGATAGAAATTAGCACAGATACCTTTCCATAAGCCAAATATGTAATAGTCAAGACCTAGCCCTTGCTCAACGAAATGGACTAAACACCCCATATTCAACGCCTAGGATTACACATGACTAGTAAGAACCTTCAAACCCATGGATTTATATGTCTCCGTAAGAGACTCAAGTGTGTGTACAGCGGCATGAATGCAGCAGAGAAAATCCGATAAAACCCATTATCAAAATGAATTACAAAAACAAACACAATGACAGTGAAATAGAGAGCAATTCTTAAATAATTCATTCAGGGCTTGTGATGCAACCTGGATTTACCACATCTACACCCAGAGCTGAGTGAGACATAAGGCTGGACACTTCGGGCTGATAGCATTGGTGAGGTTCGATGAGCAAATGCAGACCCTTTGAAGTCATACTGCATGGTACCCATTCCATGGGTCCCAACTCTCCAGGTTTAAGGGATTCTTCCTTCAGCTAAAACATGCATGGGAAACCCACAGTACAGTGCACTGTGTGACCGGGAAACGTTTTCAAATGCATCTCAGTTTTCGTCCCCTTTTACTCGGGTTCACCATTCCAGACCGTTTACTAACACTCTCCCCACTTGGAGAGTCAGTGCCTTTAACCTCCTGTTTGGCACAGTTTGCAATTTCTGCGCAAGATGAACAGGAATAGGGAGAACCAATGAGAGACTAGCTGTAGGTGTCTGGACGGGCAAATGGAACGCTCATTTCCCACCAGGAAGAGGAATTAACCAAAGGCTCAGCATGCCGTGCCGGAACCAGATTAGGGCCTGAAGCATTCCTGCGGGTTTGCGGCCAGCTCACAAGAAAGCGAGTTGAAGAAAGGAGCTCAGGGGCACTGTAATTCACAAACCTGCAGAGTTATAAATGACAGCTATCGTCCAAAAATATATTGAAGGAAGGCTGCGAAGAGGACTGGAAAGCGGGGCAGAATTGCAGGAAAACCATTTCAGGGGGTAGACTGGAATTGCATTTAAAGCATAGGAAAAGAGGCAGAAGGTCGACAATGATGCACTTGGCCAAAAAGGGCGTATGCGTTTTTTCCTGAATATATTCAGGAAAAAACGCATACGCCCTTTTTGGCCAACCAAGCCAGCATGTTAAAGAAATCTGCACTACA
This sequence comes from Delphinapterus leucas, assembly GCF_059928025.1. NCBI lineage: Eukaryota > Metazoa > Chordata > Mammalia > Artiodactyla > Monodontidae > Delphinapterus > Delphinapterus leucas. The sequence continues at coordinate 2,561,558 of NW_028322237.1, forward strand.
AAGAAGTCTCACTGCCCCCAGGTCAAAAGGGCCATCTGAAAAAAGTGTAAAATCCAGAAAGACAGCACAGGCCATGGAGAACAGGGAGCCTTGTTATGCTGATGGGCGGGATGTAAATTGCCAACAGCCACTCTGGAGAAGTGTATGGTGTTTCCTGAAACACCTAAGAAACAAAGCAACGGAGACTACGGCACTTCCACTTATGGTCTTATAGATCACGGAAATTAAAATCAAAAACAGACAGCCACCCCAAAGTTTCAGACGGCTCTGTTTACAGGAATCTCGTCTACGGTACAAGTTAAATATCCCAGAATGTGAAAAATTGATAAAGAAGTTGTGGTACACACATTCAATGGAATATCACTCAGCAATGAAATCTATGTCATCAGGCCCATCGTGGCATAATGAGTGGATTCAGGTACGATGATTCTAAGTGAAATAAGTCACACAGAAAATGAAACATCATAAGATATCACTAATACACGGAATGTAAACTTGGCTACACATGAACTGAATTACAAAACAGAACAGGGTCTCAAATTTAGAAAACCACCTTATGCTTGCTTAAGGGGAAAAGTGAGTTGGGGTGCTGCATAAAACCAGAGATAGAAATTAGCACAGATACCTTTCCATAAGCCAAATATGTAATAGTCAAGACCTAGCCCTTGCTCAACGAAATGGACTAAACACCCCATATTCAACGCCTAGGAATACACCTGACTAGTAAGTATCTTCAAACCCATGGATTTATATGTCTCCATAAGAGACTCAAGTGTGTGTACAGCGGCATGAATGCAGCAGAGAAAATCCGATAAATCCCATTATCAAAATGAATTACAAAAACAAACAAAATGACAGTGAAATAGAGAGCAATTCTTAAATAATTCATTCAGGGCTTGTGATGCAACCTGGATTTACCACATCTACAACCAGAGCTGAGTGAGACATAAGGCTGTACACTTCGGCCTGATAGCATTGGTGAGGTTCGTTGCGAAAATGCAGGCCCTTTGAAGTCATACTGCATGGTACCCATTCCATGGGTCCCAACTCTCCAGGTTTAAGGGATTCTTCCTTCAGCTAAAACATGCATGGGAAACCCACAGTATGGTGCACCGTGTGACCGGGAAACCTTTTCAAATTCATCTCAGATTTCGTCCCCTTTTACTCGGGTTCACGATTGAAGACCCTTTACTAATACTCTCCCCACTTAGAGAGTCAGTGCCTTTAACCTCCTGTTTGGCACAGTTTGCAATTTCTGCGCAAGATGAACAAGAATAGGGAGAACCAATGAGAGACTAGCTCTAGGTGTCTGCACGTTCAAATATAACACTCATTTCCCACCAGGAAGAGGAATTTACCAAAGGATCAGCATGCTGTGCCGGAACCAGATTAGGGCATGAAGCAATGCTGCGGGTTTGCGGCCAGCTCACAAGAAAGCGAGTAGAAGAAAGGAGCTCAGGCGCACTGTCATTCACAAACCTGCAGAGTTATAAATGTCAGCTATTGTCCAAAAATGTATTGAAGTAAGGCTGCGTAGAGGAATTGAAAGCGGGGCAGAATTGCAGGAAAACGAGTTCAGGGGCAGACTGGAATTGCATTTAAAGCATAAGGAAAGAGACAGAAAGTCGACAATGATGCACTTGGTCAAAAAGGGCGTATGCGTTTTTTCCTGAATATATTCAAGAAAAAACACATACGCCCTTTTTGGCCAAACAAGCAAGCCTGTAAAGAAATCTGCATTACAGTGAAGTCTCACTGCCCCCCTGTCAAAAGGGACATCTGAAAAAAGTGAAAAATCCAGAAAGGCAGGACAGGCCATGGAGAACAGGGAGCCTTGTTATGCTGATGGGCGGGATGTAACTTGCCAACAGCCACTCTGGAGAAGTGTATGGTGTTTCCTCAAACACCTAAAAAACTAAGCAACGGAGCCTACGGCACTTCAACTTATGGTTCTATAGCTTAGGGAAATTAAAATCAAAAAGACACAGCCACCCATAAATTTTGGACGGCTCTGCTTACAAGAACCTCATTTACGGTACAAGTGAAATATCCCAGAAAGCAAAAAATGGATAAAGAAGTTGTTGTACGTACGTACAATGGAATATCACTCAGCAATGAAATCTATGTCATGAGGCCCGTCGCGGCATAATGAGTGGATTCAGGTACGATCATTCTAAGTTAACTAAGTCACACAGAAAAAGAAACACCATAAGATATCTCAAATACACGGAATGCAAACATGGCTGCACATGAACTCAATTACAAAACAGAAAAGGGTCTCAAATTTAGAAAACCAACTTATGCTTGCTTAAGGGGAAAGGTGAGTTGTGGTGCTGCATAAAACCAGAGATTGAAATTAGCACAGATACCTTTCCATAAGCAAATATGTAATAGTCAGGACCTACTCCTTGCTCCACGAAATGGACTCAACACCCCATATTCAATGCCTAGGAATATACCTGACTAGTAAGAATCTGAAAACCCATGGATTTATATGTCTCCATAAGAGAATCAAGCATGTGTACAGCGGCATAAACGCAGCAGTGAAAATACGATAAATCCCATTATCAAAATAAATTACAAAAACAGAACACAATGACAGTGAAATAGAGAGCAATTCTTAAATAATTCATTCAGGGCTTGTGATGCAACGTGGATTTACCACATCTACACCCCGAGCTGAGTGAGACATAAGGCTGGACACTTCGGGCTGATAGCATTGGTGACGTTCGGTGAGCAAAGGCAACCCTTTGAAGTCATACTGCGTGGTACCCATTCCATGGGTCCCAACTCTCCAGGTTGAAGGGATTCTTCCTTCAGGTAAAACATGCATGGGCAACCCAGAATATGGTCCACCATGTGACCGGGAAAACTTTTTAAATGCGTCTCAGTTTTCGTCCCCTCGTACTCGGTTTTACCATTCCAGACGCTTTACTAACACTCTCCCCACTTGGAGAGTCAGTGCCTTTAACCTCCTGTTTGGCACAGTTTGGAATTTCTGCGCAAGATGAACAGGAATAGGGAGAACCAATGAGAGATTAGCTGTAGGTGTCTGCACGAACAAATTTAACGCTCATTTCCCACCAGGAAGAGGAATTAGCCAAAGGCTCAGCATGCCGTGTCGGAACCAGATTAGGGCCTGAAGCAATCCTGCGGTTTTGCGGCCAGCTCACAAGAAAGCGAGTTGAAGAAAGGAGCTCAGGGGCACTGTAATTCACAAACCTGCAGAGTTATAAATGACAGCTATCGTCCAAAAATATATTGAAGTAAGGCTGCAAAGAGGACTTGAACGCGGGGCAGAATTCCAGGAACACGATTTCAGGAGGTAGACGGGAAGTCCTCTGAAAGTATAGGAGAAGAGGCAGAACCTCGACAATGATGCACTTGGTCAAAAAGGGCATATGCGTTTCTTCCAGGGCCCTTATTAAAGAGGGTAGGAGGCTCCCAGCATGCTTCAGTGGCCAACAGAGGGCCTACGTCGCCAAGGCGACATGAGCCATCCAGGCAGGAGTGACCTCACATCAGAGGGCCCACCTCACAGAAGGTTAAGGAACCCAGTCAAGATCAGACTCTCACCAGAGTGCCCACATAAGCAAGGGGCTGGGAACCAGGCAGGAGTGTCCTCACACCCGTGGGGCCACATCATCGAAAGTTGAGGTACCCAGCACATGTGGCCTCAAACCAGAGGACCCACATCACCATGGGTCTCGGAGCGAGGCAGGCAGGATTAACCTCAAAACACATGGCCCATTGTATAAAAAAGGTGAGGAATCCAGCAGTTGGAACATCCCAGCAGGTGGCCCAGAGCACCGAGGCTATGGGATCCAGGCAGTGATGAACTCACAACAGAGGGCCCTCATCGTGATACTGTAAGCAACCCAGCCGTTGTAACCTCAGAGCACAAGGCCCACATCCCCATGGGGAAGGGAACCAAGCAGGAGTGTCATCGCACCAGTGGGCACACATCAGAAAAGGTGGGGAGCCCAGCAGTTAGGGCCGGACGCCAGAGGGCCCTCATCACTGAGGAGAGGAGGCTCCCAGCAAGCTCCAACTGCTACCAGAAGGCCGACGTCACCAATGCAGGGTGTGCCAGCCAGGCAGGAGTGACCTCAGAGCAGAGGGCCAACCACACAAAAGTGTGAGGAACCCAAAGAGGATCAGACTCTCACCGGAGGGCCCACATCACCAAGGGAATGGAAACCAGGCAGGACTGTTCTCACACCAGTGTGGTCACATCACCGAAATGTGACGGACCCAGCACACGTGGCCTCAAACTACAGGACACACATCACCAAGGGGCTGGGAGTGAGGCAGGCAGGAGGAGTCTCAAAACAGAGGGCCCATAGAAGGAAAAAGGTGAGGAATCCCGCAGTTGGAACCTCCCCGCAGGTGGCCAGGAGCAGCGAGGCTATGGGGTCCATGCCGGAGTGAACTCACACCAGAGGGCCCTCATCATGAAACTGAACAACGTACCATTGGGACCTCAGAGCAGAAGACACATATTCCCATGGGGTTGGGATCCTGGCAGGAGTGTACTTGCACCACAGGGCGCACATCAGAAAATTTTGGGAGCCCAGGAGTTAGGGTCTGACGCCAGAGGGCCCTCATTACCGAGGGGAGGAGACTCCCAGCAGGCACCAACTCCCAACTGAGGGCCCACATCGCCAAGTTGACGTGTGCCAGCCAGGCAGGAGTGACCTCACAGCAGAGGGCCTACCGCACAGAAGGGTGAGGAACCCAGCCAGGATAAGACTCTCACCAGAGGGCCCACATCACCAAGGGGATCGGAACAAGGCAGGAGTGTCCTCACACCAGTGTGGCCACATTATAGAAAGGTGAGGAACCCAGCACATGTGGCCTAAACCAGAGGACCCACATTTCCAAGGTGCTCCGAGTGAGGCAGGCAGGAGTAGCCTAACAACACAGGGCCCACAGAATAAAAAATGTGAGGAATCCAGCAGTTTGAACCTCCCAGCAGGTGGCCCAGAGCATGGAGTCTATGGGATCCAGGCCACAGTGAACTCACAGCAGAGGGCCCACATCATGAAACTGTGAGCAACCCAGCCAGTGGGACCTCAGAGCAGAAGGCCCACATCCCCATGGGGATGGGAACCTCGCAGGAGTGTCCTCGCACAACTTAGCACGTATCAGAAAATGTGGGAACCCAGCAGTTATGGCCTGGCGCCAGAGGGCCCTCATCACGGAGGAGAGGAGGCTACCAGCAGGCTCCAAATGCCACCAGAGGGCCGACGTCACCAAGGCAATGGGAGCAAGCCAGGCAGGAGTTACCTCACAGCAGAGGGCCCACCTCACAGAAGTGTGAGGAATCCAGACAGGATCAGACTCTCACCAGAGGGCCCACATCACCAAGGGGATGGGAACCAGGCAGGAGTGTCCTCACACCAGTGGGGCCACATCAATAAAGGTGAGGAAACCGGTACATGTGGCCTTAAACAAGAGGACCTACATCACAAATGGGCTGGGAGTGAGTCAGGAAGTAGGAGCATGAAAACACAGGACACAAAGAATAAAAAAGCTAAGGAATCCAGCAGTAGGAACCTCCCAGCAGGCCGCTCAGAGCACAGAGTCTATGGGATCTAGGCCTGGGTGAACTAACACCAGAGAGCCAACATCATGAAACGGTGAACAACACAGGTGTTGGGACCTTAGAGCAGAAGGCCCACATGCCCATGGGGATGGGAACCTCGCAGGAGTGTCCTCGCACCACTTAGCACGTATCAGAAAATGTGGGTACCCAGAAGTTAGGGCCTGAGGCAAGAGGGCCCCCATCACCGAGGGGAGGTTCCCAGCAGGCTCCAACTGCCACAAGAGGGCCGATGTTGCCCAGGTGGGGTGTGCCAGCCAGGCAGGAGTGACCTCACAGCAGAGGGCCCCCCTCACAGAAGGGTGAGGAACCCAGCCAGGATCAGACTCTCACCAGAGGGCCCACATCATCAAGGGGATAGGAACCAGGCAGGAGTGTCCCCACACCAGTGGGGCCACATCATCGAAAGGCGAGGGACCCAGCATACGTGGCCTCAAACCAGAGGACACACATCACCAAGGGGCTGGGAGTGAGGCAGGCAGGAGGAGTCTCAAAACAGAGGGCCCATAGAAGAAAAAAGGTGAGGAATCCCGCAGTTGTAACCTCCCAGCAGGTGGCCAGGAGCAGCGAGGCTATGGGATCCAGGCCGGAGAGAACTCACAGCAGAGGGCCCTCATCATGAAACTGAGCAACCCACCGTTGGGACCTCAGAGCAGAAGGCCCACATTCCCATGGGGTTGGGAACCTGGCAGGAGTGTACTCGAACCACAGGGCGCATATCAGAAAATATTGGGAGCCCAGGAGTTAGGGTCTGACGCCAGAGGGCCCTCATTACCGAGGGGAGGAGACACCCAGCAGGCACCAAATCCCACCAGAGGGCCGACGTCGCCAAGGCGGGGTGTGCCAGCCAGGCAGGAGTGACCTCAGAGAAGAGGGCCCACCTCACAGAAGTGTGAGGAACCCAACCAGGATCAGACTCTCACCGGAGGGCCCACATCACCAAGGGGATGGGAACCAGGCAGGAGTGTCCTCACACCAGTGGGGCCACATCAGCCAAAGGTGAGGAACCCAGCACATGTGGCCTCAAACCACAGGACACACATCACCAAGGGGCTAGGAGTGAGGCAGGTGTCTGGAGGGGCACATTTAACTCTAATTTCCCACCAGGAAGTGGAATGAACCAAAGTCTCAGAGTGCCGTGCCGGACCCTGATTACGGCCTGAAGCAAACCTGCGGTTCTGTGGCCAGTTTTCAAGGAAACGAGTTAAGAAAGGAAATCACGGGCACTGTAATTCACAAACCTGCAGTGTTATAAATGACAGCTATTGGCAAAATTATATGGAAGTAAGTCTGCAAAGAGGACTTGAAAACGAGGCAGAATTGCAGGAATCATATTTCAGGAGGTAGATTGGAATTGCATTTAAAGCATGTGAAAAGCGGCAGATCTTTGACAGTGATGCACTTGGACAAAAGTGCGTAAACATTTTTTCCTGAATATATTCAGGAAAAAACACATATGCCCTTTTTGGCCAACCAAGCACTCGAGAAATGGAAATCCGCACTACAATGAAGTCTCATTTCCCATTCGTCAAAAGGGCCATCTGAAAAAAGTGTAAAAACCAGAAACACAGGACAGGCCATGGAGAACAGGGAGCCTTGTTATGCTGATGGGCGGGATGTAAATTGCCAACAGACACTCTGGAGATGTTTATGGTGTATCCTGAAACATCTGAAAAACAAAGCTACAGACCCTAGGGCACTTCCACTTTTGGCCCTATAGCTTAGGAAAACTAAAATCAACAAGACACAGCCAACACAAAATTTAGGGCTGCTGTGTTTACAAGAACCTTGAGTCCAGTACAAATTAAATATCCCAGAAAGAAAAAAATGGATAAAGGAGTTGTGCTACTTACGTACAACGGAATATCACTCAGCAATGAAATCAATGTCATCAGGCCTGTAGCAGCAAAGTGAGTGGATTTAAGTATGATGATTCTAAGAGAAATAGGTCACACAGAGAAAGAGAATTATCATAAGATATCACTAATAGAGAGAGTGTAAACTTGGCTACACATAAACTGAATTCCAAAACCGAACAGAGTCTCACATTTAGATAAAAACTTATGCTTGCTTAAGGGGAAAGTTGAGTTGGGGTGCTGTATAAAACCAGAGATTGAAATTAGCACACATACCGTTCCATAAGCCAAATATGTAATAGACAAGACCTACTCTTTGCTCAACGAAATAGACTCATCCATGGTGTATCACCTCACACCTGTTAGAATGGGCATCATCAGAAAATCTACAAACAACAAATGCTGGAAAGGGTGTGGAGATAAGGAACCCTCTTCCACTATTGTTGGGAATGTAAATTGATACAGTCACTGTGGAGAACATTATGGAGTTTCTTATAAAACTAAGAATAGAATTACCATATGATACAGCAATCCCACTACTGGGCATATACCCAGACAAAACCATAAATCAAAAAGAGACATTCACCGCAATGTTCATTGCATCACTATTTACAATATCCAGGTAATGGAAGCAACCTAAATGCCCACAGACAGACGAATGCATAAAGATGTGGTACATATATAAAATGGAATATTACTAAGCCATAAAAAGGAATGAAATTGGGTCATTTGTAGAGACGTTGATGGATCTAGAGACTGTCATACAGAGTGAAGTAAGTCAGAAAGAGAAAAACAAATCTTGTCTATTAATGCATATATGTGGAACCTAGAAAAATTGTACAGATGAACCGTTTTGCCAGGCAGAAATAGAGCAACAGATGTAGACAACAAACGTATGGACACCAAGGGGGGAAAGCTGTTGGGGGGTGGTGGTGGGGGGAGTTGAGAGATTGGGATTGGCATGTATACATTTATATGTATAAAATAGATAACCAAAAAGAACCTGCTGTATAAAAAAATAAAATAAAATTCAAATTACAAAAAGTAAAACAGAAAAAATATTCTTCCCTTCACATACATGTATTTATATGAATAAATTATTTCCATGCTTATATCTGTAAATACAAAAAAGAGGAATAAAATCTACCTTGAACCAAAAACGAAAAAAAGAAAAAAAAACAGAACCCACCAGTTACACAGAGGAAAACCGTATCAGGGCACTTGCTCCAGTTGTAAACAATTCTGAAGTTGGTCAGTGGTGGGGAATCATCTCCCATTCAGCCAGCAGGCCCCACGCAACAAGCGTCCTCATTGCAAAGCTGGGGGACCGTGCCGAGGCATCTGTGAGTAAACGTGGGCTGAGCCCCAGGCCAGCTGCTGCTGAAATGTTCCCACCCTTCCCAGGTAAAACACCTGAATATGTACAAGGACTTGAAAGCCTAGAGGAAGGGCCATGGAGCCACATGAGTGACAGCATGCCAGCCGACTTGGTGCCTGCAGGCCAGCCAGGATGGTCCTGGCCCTGGGTGCTCTTCTGGAAGCTTTCCATTTCCCTGCCTGAGATACCCCTGCTGTCCCGGCCCCCACTGCTTTCTTCCTCACTCACCTCTGCCCAGGGAGAAATTCCAGCGGCAGGTATGGGTGACACATCCTCTTCTTTAGCAGGTGGCATCTTGGCAACTGCTGCAGAAAGTCCAGCAGAGCCCCACTCACACTGGGCCACCCACAAAGCCGTGGCCTCTCACTCCCTCCCACCAGTCCAGCCCCAAGACTGCTGACAGGGCAGAGAAAATGGCGTCAGGCACAGCTGCAGGGGCTCTTGCTGCCTGGAGCGGTGTTTATATTGATCTGAACCCAGGCACACCTGGGGAGGTCTGGCCGGCACGGTCGGGCTTCCCAGGCCAGCCAATAATCACCCCTCAGGGGCTCACAGTTGCAGAAACTGGAACTTGCTGAATCGGCCAGGTCCAAGGAACAGGTGTGGGCTCCTGAGAGTCAGGATAGACAAGGGGCTGCAGCTCTGGCTTGTTTTCTAATTATATTATCTGGCCCATGAGTGGGAGACAACTTCAAGAAAACCCTCTCCTAATGAGAGGAACCCAGGAGTCAGGGAGAGGAGGGGTGGCTGGTGGGTGGAGACAGAGGCCTGGTGCCCCGGGTGCAGTGGAAGTCTCTGGAAGACCAGGTGGAGGGAGGCCACACAGAGTGATGCCCAGGGTCACAGACCTGTCGGAGCTGCTGTTTGTTAGGTCAAGTCCTGCTCTGAGGTGCTCTGTGTCAGATCTGAGTGACAGGTGGCTGGGAGTGCTCTGCAATGAGGGCGATATGCAGGGTTCCTGTGTTCCCAGCCCTGCCATGGTACCTGCAAGGGTAGCTCTGTATCCTGGGAGGGGCCTGACCACGAGAGCCCCATGGGCTGAGGGGAACATGCCCAGGGAACCCCATATCCTGGGAGGGGCCTGAACACGAGAGCCCCATGGGCTGGGGTTGGGGTGGGATACCTGCCCAGGTGAGCTCCATATCCTGGGATTGGCCTGACCTCGAGAGCCCCATGGGCTGCTGGAGTCCTGGTAAAGGATGTCAGGACAGTCAGTGAAGCCACCGAGGATATACCTCCAGTAGTTCCTAAATCCTACACCCTGCTGGTCATTCTACCAACCACCAGGACATGGTATTCTGTATTAGTCTTCAATGATGCCTTCTTTTGTATTCTATTAGTCCCAGAGTCACAAGAAATTTTGGCTTGTGAGTGGCAGGACTCAACATACAACTAAAACAATACTTCCGGGCCGTGTTGCCCCAAGGGTTCAAAAATTCCCACACCATCTTTGGGGAAAGCTCAGCTAAAGAACTAAAAGTTCTACCTCTGGAAAAGGAAACACTCCTTCAATATGCAGACGACATTCTGATCGCCAGCCCTACTAAGGAGACCTCTGAACTACCAAGCCAATAAAGGATACAAGTTGTCCAAGAAAAAGCTCAAATATCACAGACTACGGTGACCTGCCTGGGCTTCATTCTCACAGAAGGTCGGAGAAGCCCATCCCAGGAAAGGGAAGAAACAATTTACAGCCTTACCCATTTCTGAAACTAGAAGACAGCTTAGGGGTTCCTGGGGAGGCCAGGGTTTGCTGCTTCTGGATCCCTAACTACAGTCTACTAGCTGGGCCTCTATATGAAACACTGAAAGGAAAAGATGATGATCCTTTTGAATAGAATGCAGAAGTGGCCTTTCAAGAATGGAAAGAGCAGTCAATTCAGACCCTTGCCCTGGAACTCCCTAATTTAGCTAAACCCTTTGACCTTTACATTCCTGGTGAACGGTGAATCGCCATTGGAGTATTAGTGCAAAACCTGGGACCACTTGAAATGGAACAATGCAAGAATGCGATCCAGGTAGGATAAACTACGGTCACCAAGGGGCTTGGCCCACCGCCACATCTGGCCAAGATACTGGCAGTATCTGAAAACCTGGAAATCAGCAGCCCAAAAGGCCACCTCCCTCCGAAGGGAAAAGGACCCCACGTGGTGATCCTCACACCCAACCATGCCCTGAAGTTGCAGGGTTGGCTCCATGGGCACACTGACCTTGAGCGAGGAGGCCCTCCAACTCCAACCTCCATAGAGATAACCGGGGCAAAGTGGCACCATGAAAACTCGTGTGAAGGTGTCTGCACGGGCAAATTTAACGCTCATTTCCCACCAGGAAGAGGAATTAACCAAAGGCTCAGCATGCCGTGCCGGAACCAGATTAGGGCCTGAAGCAATCCTGCGGGTTTGCGGCCAGCTCACAAGAAAGCGAGTTGAAGAAAGGAGCTCAGGGACACTGTAATTCACAAACCTGCAGAGTTATAAATGACAGCTATCGTCCAAAAATATATTGAAGGAAGGCTGCGAAGAGGACTTGAAAGCGGGGCAGAATTGCAAGAAAACGATTTCAGGGGGTAGACTGGAATTGCATTTAAAGCATAGGAAAAGAGGCAGAACGTCGACAATGATGCACTTGGCCAAAAAGGGCGTATGCGTTTTTTCCTGAATATATTCAGGAAAAAACGCATACGCCCTTTTTGGCCAACCAAGCAAGCATGTTAAAGAAATCTGCACTACAATGAAGTCTCGCTGCCCCCCGTTCAAAAGGGCCATCTGAAAAAAGTGTAAAATCCAGAAAGGCAGCACAGGCCATGGAGAACATGGAGCCTTGTTATGCTGATGGGCGGGATGTAAATTGCCAACAGCCACTCTGGAGATGTGTATGGTGTTTCCTCAAAAACCTAAAAAACAAAGCAACGGAGCCTACGACATTACCACTTTTTTTCCTATAGCTTAGGGAAATTAAAATCAAAAACACACAGCCACCGCAAAGTTTCTGTTTACGGCTCTGTTTACAAGAACCTCGTCTACGGTACAAGTTAAATATCCCAGAAAGCGAAAAATGGATAAAGAAGTGTGGTACGTACGTACAAAGGAATATCACTCACCAATGAAATCTATGTCATCAGGCCCGTCGCGGCATAATGAGTGGATTCAGGTACGATGATTCTAAGTGAAATAAGTCACACAGAAAATGAAACATCATAAGATATCACTAATACACGGAATGTAAACTTGGCTACACATGAACTGAATTACAAAACAGAACAGGGTCTCAAATTTAGAAAACCAACTTATGCTTGCTTAAGGGGAAAGGTGAGTTGTGGTGCTGCATAAAACCAGAGATAGAAATTAGCACAGATACCTTTCCATAAGCCAAATATGTAATAGTCAAGACCTAGCCCTTGCTCAATGAAATGGACTAAACACCCCATATTCAACGCCTAGGATTACACATGACTAGTAAGAACCTTCAAACCCATGGATTTATATGTCTCCGTAAGAGACTCAAGTGTGTGTACAGCGGCATGAATGCAGCAGAGAAAATCCGATAAAACCCATTATCAAAATGAATTACAAAAACAAACACAATGACAGTGAAATAGAGAGCAATTCTTAAATAATTCATTCAGGGCTTGTGATGCGACCTGGATTTACCACATCTACACCCAGAGCTGAGTGAGACATAAGGCTGGACACTTCGGGCTGATAGCATTGGTGAGGTTCGATGAGCAAATGCAGACCCTTTGAAGTCATACTGCATGGTACCCATTCCATGGGTCCCAACTCTCCAGGTTTAAGGGATTCTTCCTTCAGCTAAAACATGCATGGGAAACCCACAGTACAGTGCACTGTGTGACCGGGAAACGTTTTCAAATGCATCTCAGTTTTCGTCCCCTTTTACTCGGGTTCACCATTCCAGACCGTTTACTAACACTCTCCCCACTTGGAGAGTCAGTGCCTTTAACCTCCTGTTTGGCACAGTTTGCAATTTCTGTGCAAGATGAACAGGAATAGGGAGAACCAATGAGAGACTAGCTGTAGGTGTCTGGACGGGCAAATGGAACGCTCATTTCCCACCAGGAAGAGGAATTAACCAAAGGCTCAGCATGCCGTGCCGGAACCAGATTAGGGCCTGAAGCATTCCTGCGGGTTTGCGGCCAGCTCACAAGAAAGCGAGTTGAAGAAAGGAGCTCAGGGGCACTGTAATTCACAAACCTGCAGAGTTATAAATGACAGCTATCGTCCAAAAATATATTGAAGGAAGGCTGCGAAGAGGACTGGAAAGCGGGGCAGAATTGCAGGAAAACGATTTCAGGGGGTAGACTGGAATTGCATTTAAAGCATAGGAAAAGAGGCAGAACGTCGACAATGATGCACTTGGCCAAAAAGGGCGTTTGCGTTTTTTCTTGAATATATTCAGGAAAAAACGCATACGCCCTTTTTGGCCAACCAAGCCAGCATGTTAAAGAAATCTGCACTACAAAGAAGTCTCACTGCCCCCCGTTCAAAAGGGCCATCTGAAAAAAGTGTAAAATCCAGAAAGGCAGCACAGGCCATGGAGAACAGGGAGCCTTGTTATGCTGATGGGCGGGATGTAAATTGCCAACAGCCACTCTGGAGAAGTGTATGGTGTTTCCTGAAACACCTAAGAAACAAAGCAACGGAGACTACGGCACTTCCACTTATGGTCTTATAGATCACGGAAATTAAAATCAAAAACAGACAGCCACCCCAAAGTTTCAGACGGCTCTGTTTACAGGAATCTCGTCTACGGTACAAGTTAAATATCCCAGAATGTGAAAAATGGATAAAGAAGTTGTGGTACACACATTCAATGGAATATCACTCAGCAATGAAATCTATGTCATCAGGCCCATCGTGGCATAATGAGTGGATTCAGGTACGATGATTCTAAGTGAAATAAGTCACACAGAAAATGAAACATCATAAGATATCACTAATACACGGAATGTAAACTTGGCTACACATGAACTGAATTACAAAACAGAACAGGGTCTCAAATTTAGAAAACCACCTTATGCTTGCTTAAGGGGAAAAGTGAGTTGGGGTGCTGCATAAAACCAGAGATAGAAATTAGCACAGATACCTTTCCATAAGCCAAATATGTAATAGTCAAGACCTAGCCCTTGCTCAACGAAATGGACTAAACACCCCATATTCAACGCCTAGGAATACACCTGACTAGTAAGTATCTTCAAACCCATGGATTTATATGTCTCCATAAGAGACTCAAGTGTGTGTACAGCGGCATGAATGCAGCAGAGAAAATCCGATAAATCCCATTATCAAAATGAATTACAAAAACAAACACAATGACAGTGAAATAGAGAGCAATTCTTAAATAATTCATTCAGGGCTTGTGATGCAACCTGGATTTACCACATCTACAACCAGAGCTGAGTGAGACATAAGGCTGTACACTTCGGCCTGATAGCATTGGTGAGGTTCGTTGAGAAAATGCAGGCCCTTTGAAGTCATACTGCATGGTACCCATTCCATGGGTCCCAACTCTCCAGGTTTAAGGGATTCTTCCTTCAGCTAAAACATGCATGGGAAACCCACAGTACAGTGCACCGTGTGACCGGGAAACCTTTTCAAATGCATCTCAGTTTTCGTCCCCTTTTACTCGGGTTCACGATTGAAGACCCTTTACTAATACTCTCCCCACTTAGAGAGTCAGTGCCTTTAACCTCCTGTTTGGCACAGTTTGCAATTTCTGCGCAAGATGAACAAGAATAGGGAGAACCAATGAGAGACTAGCTCTAGGTGTCTGCACGTTCAAATATAACACTCATTTCCCACCAGGAAGAGGAATTTACCAAAGGATCAGCATGCTGTGCCGGAACCAGATTAGGGCATGAAGACATGCTGCGGGTTTGCGGCCAGCTCACAAGAAAGCGAGTAGAAGAAAGGAGCTCAGGCGCACTGTCATTCACAAACCTGCAGAGTTATAAATGTCAGCTATTGTCCAAAAATGTATTGAAGTAAGGCTGCGTAGAGGACTTGAAAGCGGGGCAGAATTGCAGGAAAACGAGTTCAGGGGCAGACTGGAATTGCATTTAAAGCATAAGGAAAGAGACAGAAAGTCAACAATGATGCACTTGGTCAAAAAGGGCGTATGCGTTTTTTCCTGAATATATTCAAGAAAAAACACATACGCCCTTTGTGGCCAAACAAGCAAGCCTGTAAAGAAATCTGCATTACAATGAAGTCTCACTGCCCCCCTGTCAAAAGGGACATCTGAAAAAAGTGAAAAATCCAGAAAGGCAGGACAGGCCATGGAGAACAGGGAGCCTTGTTATGCTGATGGGCGGGATGTAACTTGCCAACAGCCACTCTGGAGAAGTGTATGGTGTTTCCTCAAACACCTAAAAAACTAAGCAACGGAGCCTACGGCACTTCAACTTATGGTTCTATAGCTTAGGGAAATTAAAATCAAAAAGACACAGCCACCCATAAATTTTGGACGGCTCTGCTTACAAGAACCTCATTTACGGTACAAGTGAAATATCCCAGAAAGCAAAAAATGGATAAAGAATTTGTTGTACGTACGTACAATGGAATATCACTCAGCAATGAAATCTATGTCATGAGGCCCGTCGCGGCATAATGAGTGGATTCAGGTACGATCATTCTAAGTTAACTAAGTCACACAGAAAAAGAAACACCATAAGATATCTCAAATACACGGAATGCAAACATGGCTGCACATGAACTCAATTACAAAACAGAAAAGGGTCTCAAATTTAGAAAACCAACTTATGCTTGCTTAAGGGGAAAGGTGAGTTGTGGTGCTGCATAAAACCAGAGATTGAAATTAGCACAGATACCTTTCCATAAGCAAATATGTAATAGTCAGGACCTACTCCTTGCTCCACGAAATGGACTCAACACCCCATATTCAATGCCTAGGAATATACCTGACTAGTAAGAATCTGAAAACCCATGGATTTATATGTCTCCATAAGAGAATCAAGCATGTGTACAGCGGCATAAACGCAGCAGTGAAAATCCGATAAATCCCATTATCAAAATAAATTACAAAAACAAAACACAATGACAGTGAAATAGAGAGTAATTCTTAAATAATTCATTCAGGGCTTGTGATGCAACGTGGATTTACCACATCTACACCCCGAGCTGAGTGAGACATAAGGCTGGACACTTCGGGCTGATAGCATTGGTGACGTTCGGTGAGCAAAGGCAACCCTTTGAAGTCATACTGCGTGGTACCCATTCCATGGGTCCCAACTCTCCAGGTTGAAGGGATTCTTCCTTCAGGTAAAACATGCATGGGCAACCCAGAATATGGTCCACCGTGTGACCGGGAAACCTTTTTAAATGCGTCTCAGTTTTCGTCCCCTCGTACTCGGTTTTACCATTCCAGACGCTTTACTAACACTCTCCCCACTTGGAGAGTCAGTGCCTTTAACCTCCTGTTTGGCACAGTTTGGAATTTCTGCGCAAGATGAACAGGAATAGGGAGAACCAATGAGAGATTAGCTGTAGGTGTCTGCACGAACAAATTTAATGCTCATTTCCCACTAGGAAGAGGAATTAGCCAAAGGCTCAGCATGCCGTGTCGGAACCAGATTAGGGCCTGAAGCAATCCTGCGGTTTTGCGGCCAGCTCACAAGAAAGCGAGTTGAAGAAAGGAGCTCAGGGGCACTGTAATTCACAAACCTGCAGAGTTATAAATGACAGCTATCGTCCAAAAATATATTGAAGTAAGGCTGCAAAGAGGACTTGAACGCGGGGCAGAATTCCAGGAATACGATTTCAGGAGGTAGACGGGAAGTCCTCTGAAAGTATAGGAGAAGAGGCAGAACCTCGACAATGATGCACTTGGTCAAAAAGGGCATATGCGTTTCTTCCAGGGCCCTTATTAAAGAGGGTAGGAGGCTCCCAGCATGCTTCAGTGGCCAACAGAGGGCCTATGTCGCCAAGGCGACATGAGCCATACAGGCAGGAGTGACCTCACATCAGAGGGCCCACCTCACAGAAGGGTAAGGAACCCAGTCAAGATCAGACTCTCACCAGAGTGCCCACATAAGCAAGGGGCTGGGAACCAGGCAGGAGTGTCCTCACACCCGTGGGGCCACATCATCGAAAGTTGAGGTACCCAGCACATGTGGCCTCAAACCAGAGGACCCACATCACCATGGGTCTCGGAGCGAGGCAGGCAGGATTAACCTCAAAACACATGGCCCATTATATAAAAAAGGTGAGGAATCCAGCAGTTGGAACATCCCAGCAGGTGGCCCAGAGCACCGAGGCTATGGGATCCAGGCAGTGATGAACTCACAACAGAGGGCCCTCATCGTGATACTGTAAGCAACCCAGCCGTTGTAACCTCAGAGCACAAGGCCCACATCCCCATGGGGAAGGGAACCAAGCAGGAGTGTCATCGCACCAGTGGGCACACATCAGAAAAGGTGGGGAGCCCAGCAGTTAGGGCCGGACGCCAGAGGGCCCTCATCACTGAGGAGAGGAGGCTCCCAGCAAGCTCCAACTGCTACCAGAAGGCCGACGTCGCCAATGCAGGGTGTGCCAGCCAGGCAGGAGTGACCTCAGAGCAGAGGGCCAACCACACAAAAGTGTGAGGAACCCAAAGAGGATCAGACTCTCACCGGAGGGCCCACATCACCAAGGGAATGGAAACCAGGCAGGAGTGTTCTCACACCAGTGTGGTCACATCACCGAAATGTGACGGACCCAGCACACGTGGCCTCAAACTACAGGACACACATCACCAAGGGGCTGGGAGTGAGGCAGGCAGGAGGAGCCTCCAAATAGAGGGCCCATAGTGTAAAAAAGGTGAGGAATCCCGCAGTTGGAACCTCCCAGCAGGTGGCCAGGAGCAGCGAGGCTATGGGGTGCAGGCCTGACTGAACTCAAAACAGAGGGCCCTCATTATGAAACTGTGAGCAACCCAGCCGTTGGGACCTTAGAGCAGAAGGCCCACATCCCCATGGGGTTGGGATCCTGGCAGGAGTGTACTCGCACCACAGGGCGCACATCAGAAACTTTTGGGAGCCCAGGAGTTAGGGTCTGACGCCAGAGGGCCCTCATTACCGAGGGGAGGAGACTCCCAGCAGGCACCAACTCCCAACTGAGGGCCCACGTTGCCACGTTGATGTGTGCCAGCCAGGCAGGAGTGACCTCACAGCA
Source organism: Delphinapterus leucas (assembly GCF_059928025.1). Classification (NCBI taxonomy): domain Eukaryota; kingdom Metazoa; phylum Chordata; class Mammalia; order Artiodactyla; family Monodontidae; genus Delphinapterus; species Delphinapterus leucas. The sequence continues at coordinate 2,579,585 of NW_028322237.1, forward strand.
GAGGGCCTACCGCACAGAAGGGTGAGGAACCCAGCCAGGATAAGACTCTCACCAGAGGGCCCACATCACCAAGGGGATCGGAACAAGGCAGGAGTGTCCTCACACCAGTGTGGCCACATTATAGAAAGGTGAGGAACCCAGCACATGTGGCCTAAACCAGAGGACCCACATTTCCAAGGTGCTCCGAGTGAGGCAGGCAGGAGTAGCCTAACAAGACAGTGCCCACAGAATAAAAAATGTGAGGAATCCAGCAGTTTGAACCTCCCAGCAGGTGGTCCAGAGCATGGAGCCTATGGGATCCAGGCCACAGTTAACTCACAGCAGAGGGCCCACATCATGAAACTCTGAGCAACCCAGCCAGTGGGACCTCAGAGCAGAAGGCCCACATCCCCATGGGGATGGGAACCTCGCAGGAGTGTCCTCGCACAACTTAGCACGTATCAGAAAATGTGGGAACCCAGCAGTTATGGCCTGACGCCAGAGGGCCCTCATCACGGAGGAGAGGAGGCTACCAGCAGGCTCCAAATTCCAACAGAGGGCCGACGTCACCAAGGCAATGGGAGCAAGCCAGGCAGGAGTTACCTCACAGCAGAGGGCCCACCTCACAGAAGTGTGAGGAGCCCAAACAGGATCAGACTCTAACCAGAGCGCCCACATCACCAAGGGGATGGAAACCAGGCAGGAGTGTCCTCACACCAGTGGCGCCACATCAGCGAAAGGTGAGGAACACAGCACATGTGGCCTCAAACAAGGGGACACACATCACGAAAGGGCTGGGAGTGAGGCATGCAGGAGGAGACTCACAACAGAGCGCACATAGATTAAAAAAGGTGAGGAACCCCGCAGTTGGAAGCTCCAAGCAGGTGGCCCAGAGCACCGAGGCTATGGGATCCATGCCGGAGTGAACTCACAGCAGAGGGCCCACATTCTGACACTGTGAGAAACCCAGCCGTTGGGACCTCAGGGCAGAAAGCCCACATCCCCATGGGGATGGGACCCTGGCTGGAGTGTACTCGCACGACAGGGCGCACATCAGAAAATTTTGGGAGCCCATGAGTTAGGGCCTGACGCCAGAGGGCCCTCATTACCGAGGGGAGGAGACTCCCAGCAGGCACCAACTCCCAACTGAGGGCCCACATCGCCAAGGTGACGTGTGCCAGCCAGGCAGGAGTGACCTCACAGCAGAGGGCCCACCTCACAGAAGTGTGAGGTATCCAGACAGGATCAGACTCTCACCAGAGGGCCCACATCACCAAGGGGATGGGAACCAGGCAGGAGTGTCCTCACACCAGTGGGGCCACATCAATAAAGGTGAGGAAACTGGTACATGTGGCCTTAAACAAGAAGACCTACATCACAAATGGGCTGGGAGTGAGTCAGGAAGTAGGAGCATGAAAACACAGGACACAAAGAATAAAAAAGCTAAGGAATCCAGCAGTAGGAACCTCCCAGCAGGCCGCTCAGAGCACAGAGGCTATGGGATCTAGGCCTGGGTGAACTAACACCAGAGAGCCAACATCATGAAACGGTGAACAACACAGGTGTTGGGACCTTAGAGCAGAAGGCCCACATGCCCATGGGGATGGGAACCTCGCAGGAGTGTCCTCGCACCACTTAGCACGTATCAGAAAATGTGGGTACCCAGCAGTTAGGGCCTGAGGCAAGAGGGCCCCCATCACCGAGGGGAGGTTCCCAGCAGGCTCCAACTGCCACAAGAGGGCCGATGTTGCCCAGGTGGGGTGTGCCAGCCAGGCAGGAGTGACCTCACAGCAGAGGGCCCCCCTCACAGAAGGGTGAGGAACCCAGCCAGGATCAGACTCTCACCAGAGGGCCCACATCATCAAGGGGATAGGAACCAGGCAGGAGTGTCCTCACACCAGTGGGGCCACATCATCGAAAGGCGAGGGACCCAGCATACATGGCCTCAAACCAGAGGACACACATCACCAAGGGGCTGGGAGTGAGGCAGGCCGGAGGAGTCTCAAAACAGAGGGCCCATAGAAGAAAAAAGGTGAGGAATCCCGCAGTTGTAACCTCCCAGCAGGTGGCCAGGAGCAGCGAGGCTATGGGATCCAGGCCGGAGAGAACTCACAGCAGAGGGCCCTCATCATGAAACTGAGCAACCCATGGTTGGGACCTCAGAGCAGAAGGCCCACATTCCCATGGGGTTGGGAACCTGGCAGGAGTGTACTCGAACCACAGGGCGCATATCAGAAAATATTGGGAGCCCAGGAGTTAGGGTCTGACGCCAGAGGGCCCTCATTACCGAGGGGAGGAGACACCCAGCAGGCACCAAATCCCACCAGAGGGCCGACGTCGCCAAGGCGGGGTGTGCCAGCCAGGCAGGAGTGACCTCAGAGAAGAGGGCCCACCTCACAGAAGTGTGAGGAACCCAACCAGGATCAGACTCTCACCGGAGGGCCCACATCACCAAGGGGATGGGAACCAGGCAGGAGTGTCTTCACACCAGTGGGGCCACATCAGCCAAAGGTGAGGAACCCAGCACATGTGGCCTCAAACCACAGGACACACATCACCAAGGGGCTAGGAGTGAGGCAGGTGTCTGGAGGGGCACATTTAACTCTAATTTCCCACCAGGAAGTGGAATGAACCAAAGTCTCAGAGTGCCGTGCCGGACACTGATTACGGCCTGAAGCAATCCTGCGATTCTGTGGCCAGTTATCAAGGAAACGAGTTAAGAAAGGAAATCACGGGCACTGTAATTCACAAACCTGCAGTGTTATAAATGACAGTTATTGGCAAAATTATATGGAAGTAAGTCTGCAAAGAGGACTTGAAAACGAGGCAGAATTGCAGGAATCATATTTCAGGAGGTAGATTGGAATTGCATTTAAAGCATGTGAAAAGCGGCAGATCTTTGACAGTGATGCACTTGGACAAAAGTGCGTAAACATTTTTTCCTGAATATATTCAGGAAAAAACACATATGCCCTTTTTGGCCAACCAAGCACTCGAGAAATGGAAATCCGCACTACAATGAAGTCTCATTTCCCATTCGTCAAAAGGGCCATCTGAAAAAAGTGTAAAAACCAGAAACACAGGACAGGCCATGGAGAACAGGGAGCCTTGTTATGCTGATGGGCGGGATGTAAATTGCCAACAGACACTCTGGAGATGTTTATGGTGTATCCTGAAACATCTGAAAAACAAAGCTACAGACCCTAGGGCACTTCCACTTTTGGCCCTATAGCTTAGGAAAACTAAAATCAACAAGACACAGCCAACACAAAATTTAGGGCTGCTGTGTTTACAAGAACCTTGAGTCCAGTACAAATTAAATATCCCAGAAAGAAAAAAATGGATAAAGGAGTTGTGCTACTTACGTACAACGGAATATCACTCAGCAATGAAATCAATGTCATCAGGCCTGTAGCAGCAAAGTGAGTGGATTTAAGTATGATGATTCTAAGAGAAATAGGTCACACAGAGAAAGAGAATTATCATAAGATATCACTAATAGAGAGAGTGTAAACTTGGCTACACATAAACTGAATTCCAAAACCGAACAGAGTCTCACATTTAGATAAAAACTTATGCTTGCTTAAGGGGAAAGTTGAGTTGGGGTGCTGTATAAAACCAGAGATTGAAATTAGCACACATACCGTTCCATAAGCCAAATATGTAATAGACAAGACCTACTCTTTGCTCAACGAAATAGACTCATCCATGGTGTATCACCTCACACCTGTTAGAATGGGCATCATCAGAAAATCTACAAACAACAAATGCTGGAAAGGGTGTGGAGATAAGGAACCCTCTTCCACTATTGTTGGGAATGTAAATTGATACAGTCACTGTGGAGAACATTATGGAGTTTCTTATAAAACTAAGAATAGAATTACCATATGATACAGCAATCCCACTACTGGGCATATACCCAGACAAAACCATAAATCAAAAAGAGACATTCACCGCAATGTTCATTGCATCACTATTTACAATATCCAGGTAATGGAAGCAACCTAAATGCCCACAGACAGACGAATGCATAAAGATGTGGTACATATATAAAATGGAATATTACTAAGCCATAAAAAGGAATGAAATTGGGTCATTTGTAGAGACGTTGATGGATCTAGAGACTGTCATACAGAGTGAAGTAAGTCAGAAAGAGAAAAACAAATCTTGTCTATTAATGCATATATGTGGAACCTAGAAAAATTGTACAGATGAACCGTTTTGCCAGGCAGAAATAGAGCAACAGATGTAGACAACAAACGTATGGACACCAAGGGGGGAAAGCTGTTGGGGGGTGGTGGTGGGGGGAGTTGAGAGATTGGGATTGGCATGTATACATTTATATGTATAAAATAGATAACCAAAAAGAACCTGCTGTATAAAAAAATAAAATAAAATTCAAATTACAAAAAGTAAAACAGAAAAAATATTCTTCCCTTCACATACATGTATTTATATGAATAAATTATTTCCATGCTTATATCTGTAAATACAAAAAAGAGGAATAAAATCTACCTTGAACCAAAAACGAAAAAAAGAAAAAAACACAGAACCCACCAGTTACACAGAGGAAAACCGTATCAGGGCACTTGCTCCAGTTGTAAACAATTCTGAAGTTGGTCAGTGGTGGGGAATCATCTCCCATTCAGCCAGCAGGCCCCACGCAACAAGCGTCCTCATTGCAAAGCTGGGGGACCGTGCCGAGGCATCTGTGAGTAAACGTGGGCTGAGCCCCAGGCCAGCTGCTGCTGAAATGTTCCCACCCTTCCCAGGTAAAACACCTGAATATGTACAAGGACTTGAAAGCCTAGAGGAAGGGCCATGGAGCCACATGAGTGACAGCATGCCAGCCGACTTGGTGCCTGCAGGCCAGCCAGGATGGTCCTGGCCCTGGGTGCTCTTCTGGAAGCTTTCCATTTCCCTGCCTGAGATACCCCTGCTGTCCCGGCCCCCACTGCTTTCTTCCTCACTCACCTCTGCCCAGGGAGAAATTCCAGCGGCAGGTATGGGTGACACATCCTCTTCTTTAGCAGGTGGCATCTTGGCAACTGCTGCAGAAAGTCCAGCAGAGCCCCACTCACACTGGGCCACCCACAAAGCCGTGGCCTCTCACTCCCTCCCACCAGTCCAGCCCCAAGACTGCTGACAGGGCAGAGAAAATGGCGTCAGGCACAGCTGCAGGGGCTCTTGCTGCCTGGAGCGGTGTTTATATTGATCTGAACCCAGGCACACCTGGGGAGGTCTGGCCGGCACGGTCGGGCTTCCCAGGCCAGCCAATAATCACCCCTCAGGGGCTCACAGTTGCAGAAACTGGAACTTGCTGAATCGGCCAGGTCCAAGGAACAGGTGTGGGCTCCTGAGAGTCAGGATAGACAAGGGGCTGCAGCTCTGGCTTGTTTTCTAATTATATTATCTGGCCCATGAGTGGGAGACAACTTCAAGAAAACCCTCTCCTAATGAGAGGAACCCAGGAGTCAGGGAGAGGAGGGGTGGCTGGTGGGTGGAGACAGAGGCCTGGTGCCCCGGGTGCAGTGGAAGTCTCTGGAAGACCAGGTGGAGGGAGGCCACACAGAGTGATGCCCAGGGTCACAGACCTGTCGGAGCTGCTGTTTGTTAGGTCAAGTCCTGCTCTGAGGTGCTCTGTGTCAGATCTGAGTGACAGGTGGCTGGGAGTGCTCTGCAATGAGGGCGATATGCAGGGTTCCTGTGTTCCCAGCCCTGCCATGGTACCTGCAAGGGTAGCTCTGTATCCTGGGAGGGGCCTGACCACGAGAGCCCCATGGGCTGAGGGGAACATGCCCAGGGAACCCCATATCCTGGGAGGGGCCTGAACACGAGAGCCCCATGGGCTGGGGTTGGGGTGGGATACCTGCCCAGGTGAGCTCCATATCCTGGGATTGGCCTGACCTCGAGAGCCCCATGGGCTGCTGGAGTCCTGGTAAAGGATGTCAGGACAGTCAGTGAAGCCACCGAGGATATACCTCCAGTAGTTCCTAAATCCTACACCCTGCTGGTCATTCTACCAACCACCAGGACATGGTATTCTGTATTAGTCTTCAATGATGCCTTCTTTTGTATTCTATTAGTCCCAGAGTCACAAGAAATTTTGGCTTGTGAGTGGCAGGACTCAACATACAACTAAAACAATACTTCCGGGCCGTGTTGCCCCAAGGGTTCAAAAATTCCCACACCATCTTTGGGGAAAGCTCAGCTAAAGAACTAAAAGTTCTACCTCTGGAAAAGGAAACACTCCTTCAATATGCAGACGACATTCTGATCGCCAGCCCTACTAAGGAGACCTCTGAACTACCAAGCCAATAAAGGATACAAGTTGTCCAAGAAAAAGCTCAAATATCACAGACTACGGTGACCTGCCTGGGCTTCATTCTCACAGAAGGTCGGAGAAGCCCATCCCAGGAAAGGGAAGAAACAATTTACAGCCTTACCCATTTCTGAAACTAGAAGACAGCTTAGGGGTTCCTGGGGAGGCCAGGGTTTGCTGCTTCTGGATCCCTAACTACAGTCTACTAGCTGGGCCTCTATATGAAACACTGAAAGGAAAAGATGATGATCCTTTTGAATAGAATGCAGAAGTGGCCTTTCAAGAATGGAAAGAGCAGTCAATTCAGACCCTTGCCCTGGAACTCCCTAATTTAGCTAAACCCTTTGACCTTTACATTCCTGGTGAACGGTGAATCGCCATTGGAGTATTAGTGCAAAACCTGGGACCACTTGAAATGGAACAATGCAAGAATGCGATCCAGGTAGGATAAACTACGGTCACCAAGGGGCTTGGCCCACCGCCACATCTGGCCAAGATACTGGCAGTATCTGAAAACCTGGAAATCAGCAGCCCAAAAGGCCACCTCCCTCCGAAGGGAAAAGGACCCCACGTGGTGATCCTCACACCCAACCATGCCCTGAAGTTGCAGGGTTGGCTCCATGGGCACACTGACCTTGAGCGAGGAGGCCCTCCAACTCCAACCTCCATAGAGATAACCGGGGCAAAGTGGCACCATGAAAACTCGTGTGAAGGTGTCTGCACGGGCAAATTTAACGCTCATTTCCCACCAGGAAGAGGAATTAACCAAAGGCTCAGCATGCCGTGCCGGAACCAGATTAGGGCCTGAAGCAATCCTGCGGGTTTGCGGCCAGCTCACAAGAAAGCGAGTTGAAGAAAGGAGCTCAGGGACACTGTAATTCACAAACCTGCAGAGTTATAAATGACAGCTATCGTCCAAAAATATATTGAAGGAAGGCTGCGAAGAGGACTTGAAAGCGGGGCAGAATTGCAAGAAAACGATTTCAGGGGGTAGACTGGAATTGCATTTAAAGCATAGGAAAAGAGGCAGAACGTCGACAATGATGCACTTGGCCAAAAAGGGCGTATGCGTTTTTTCCTGAATATATTCAGGAAAAAACGCATACGCCCTTTTTGGCCAACCAAGCAAGCATGTTAAAGAAATCTGCACTACAATGAAGTCTCGCTGCCCCCCGTTCAAAAGGGCCATCTGAAAAAAGTGTAAAATCCAGAAAGGCAGCACAGGCCATGGAGAACATGGAGCCTTGTTATGCTGATGGGCGGGATGTAAATTGCCAACAGCCACTCTGGAGATGTGTATGGTGTTTCCTCAAAAACCTAAAAAACAAAGCAACGGAGCCTACGACATTACCACTTTTTTTCCTATAGCTTAGGGAAATTAAAATCAAAAACACACAGCCACCGCAAAGTTTCTGTTTACGGCTCTGTTTACAAGAACCTCGTCTACGGTACAAGTTAAATATCCCAGAAAGCGAAAAATGGATAAAGAAGTGTGGTACGTACGTACAAAGGAATATCACTCACCAATGAAATCTATGTCATCAGGCCCGTCGCGGCATAATGAGTGGATTCAGGTACGATGATTCTAAGTGAAATAAGTCACACAGAAAATGAAACATCATAAGATATCACTAATACACGGAATGTAAACTTGGCTACACATGAACTGAATTACAAAACAGAACAGGGTCTCAAATTTAGAAAACCAACTTATGCTTGCTTAAGGGGAAAGGTGAGTTGTGGTGCTGCATAAAACCAGAGATAGAAATTAGCACAGATACCTTTCCATAAGCCAAATATGTAATAGTCAAGACCTAGCCCTTGCTCAATGAAATGGACTAAACACCCCATATTCAACGCCTAGGATTACACATGACTAGTAAGAACCTTCAAACCCATGGATTTATATGTCTCCGTAAGAGACTCAAGTGTGTGTACAGCGGCATGAATGCAGCAGAGAAAATCCGATAAAACCCATTATCAAAATGAATTACAAAAACAAACACAATGACAGTGAAATAGAGAGCAATTCTTAAATAATTCATTCAGGGCTTGTGATGCGACCTGGATTTACCACATCTACACCCAGAGCTGAGTGAGACATAAGGCTGGACACTTCGGGCTGATAGCATTGGTGAGGTTCGATGAGCAAATGCAGACCCTTTGAAGTCATACTGCATGGTACCCATTCCATGGGTCCCAACTCTCCAGGTTTAAGGGATTCTTCCTTCAGCTAAAACATGCATGGGAAACCCACAGTACAGTGCACTGTGTGACCGGGAAACGTTTTCAAATGCATCTCAGTTTTCGTCCCCTTTTACTCGGGTTCACCATTCCAGACCGTTTACTAACACTCTCCCCACTTGGAGAGTCAGTGCCTTTAACCTCCTGTTTGGCACAGTTTGCAATTTCTGTGCAAGATGAACAGGAATAGGGAGAACCAATGAGAGACTAGCTGTAGGTGTCTGGACGGGCAAATGGAACGCTCATTTCCCACCAGGAAGAGGAATTAACCAAAGGCTCAGCATGCCGTGCCGGAACCAGATTAGGGCCTGAAGCATTCCTGCGGGTTTGCGGCCAGCTCACAAGAAAGCGAGTTGAAGAAAGGAGCTCAGGGGCACTGTAATTCACAAACCTGCAGAGTTATAAATGACAGCTATCGTCCAAAAATATATTGAAGGAAGGCTGCGAAGAGGACTGGAAAGCGGGGCAGAATTGCAGGAAAACGATTTCAGGGGGTAGACTGGAATTGCATTTAAAGCATAGGAAAAGAGGCAGAACGTCGACAATGATGCACTTGGCCAAAAAGGGCGTATGCGTTTTTTCTTGAATATATTCAGGAAAAAACGCATACGCCCTTTTTGGCCAACCAAGCCAGCATGTTAAAGAAATCTGCACTACAAAGAAGTCTCACTGCCCCCCGTTCAAAAGGGCCATCTGAAAAAAGTGTAAAATCCAGAAAGGCAGCACAGGCCATGGAGAACAGGGAGCCTTGTTATGCTGATGGGCGGGATGTAAATTGCCAACAGCCACTCTGGAGAAGTGTATGGTGTTTCCTGAAACACCTAAGAAACAAAGCAACGGAGACTACGGCACTTCCACTTATGGTCTTATAGATCACGGAAATTAAAATCAAAAACAGACAGCCACCCCAAAGTTTCAGACGGCTCTGTTTACAGGAATCTCGTCTACGGTATAAGTTAAATATCCCAGAATGTGAAAAATGGATAAAGAAGTTGTGGTACACACATTCAATGGAATATCACTCAGCAATGAAATCTATGTCATCAGGCCCATCGTGGCATAATGAGTGGATTCAGGTACGATGATTCTAAGTGAAATAAGTCACACAGAAAATGAAACATCATAAGATATCACTAATACACGGAATGTAAACTTGGCTACACATGAACTGAATTACAAAACAGAACAGGGTCTCAAATTTAGAAAACCACCTTATGCTTGCTTAAGGGGAAAAGTGAGTTGGGGTGCTGCATAAAACCAGAGATAGAAATTAGCACAGATACCTTTCCATAAGCCAAATATGTAATAGTCAAGACCTAGCCCTTGCTCAACGAAATGGACTAAACACCCCATATTCAACGCCTAGGAATACACCTGACTAGTAAGTATCTTCAAACCCATGGATTTATATGTCTCCATAAGAGACTCAAGTGTGTGTACAGCGGCATGAATGTAGCAGAGAAAATCCGATAAATCCCATTATCAAAATGAATTACAAAAACAAACACAATGACAGTGAAATAGAGAGCAATTCTTAAATAATTCATTCAGGGCTTGTGATGCAACCTGGATTTACCACATCTACAACCAGAGCTGAGTGAGACATAAGGCTGTACACTTCGGCCTGATAGCATTGGTGAGGTTCGTTGAGAAAATGCAGGCCCTTTGAAGTCATACTGCATGGTACCCATTCCATGGGTCCCAACTCTCCAGGTTTAAGGGATTCTTCCTTCAGCTAAAACATGCATGGGAAACCCACAGTACAGTGCACCGTGTGACCGGGAAACCTTTTCAAATGCATCTCAGTTTTCGTCCCCTTTTACTCGGGTTCACGATTGAAGACCCTTTACTAATACTCTCCCCACTTAGAGAGTCAGTGCCTTTAACCTCCTGTTTGGCACAGTTTGCAATTTCTGCGCAAGATGAACAAGAATAGGGAGAACCAATGAGAGACTAGCTCTAGGTGTCTGCACGTTCAAATATAACACTCATTTCCCACCAGGAAGAGGAATTTACCAAAGGATCAGCATGCTGTGCCGGAACCAGATTAGGGCATGAAGACATGCTGCGGGTTTGCGGCCAGCTCACAAGAAAGCGAGTAGAAGAAAGGAGCTCAGGCGCACTGTCATTCACAAACCTGCAGAGTTATAAATGTCAGCTATTGTCCAAAAATGTATTGAAGTAAGGCTGCGTAGAGGACTTGAAAGCGGGGCAGAATTGCAGGAAAACGAGTTCAGGGGCAGACTGGAATTGCATTTAAAGCATAAGGAAAGAGACAGAAAGTCAACAATGATGCACTTGGTCAAAAAGGGCGTATGCGTTTTTTCCTGAATATATTCAAGAAAAAACACATACGCCCTTTGTGGCCAAACAAGCAAGCCTGTAAAGAAATCTGCATTACAATGAAGTCTCACTGCCCCCCTGTCAAAAGGGACATCTGAAAAAAGTGAAAAATCCAGAAAGGCAGGACAGGCCATGGAGAACAGGGAGCCTTGTTATGCTGATGGGCGGGATGTAACTTGCCAACAGCCACTCTGGAGAAGTGTATGGTGTTTCCTCAAACACCTAAAAAACTAAGCAACGGAGCCTACGGCACTTCAACTTATGGTTCTATAGCTTAGGGAAATTAAAATCAAAAAGACACAGCCACCCATAAATTTTGGACGGCTCTGCTTACAAGAACCTCATTTACGGTACAAGTGAAATATCCCAGAAAGCAAAAAATGGATAAAGAATTTGTTGTACGTACGTACAATGGAATATCACTCAGCAATGAAATCTATGTCATGAGGCCCGTCGCGGCATAATGAGTGGATTCAGGTACGATCATTCTAAGTTAACTAAGTCACACAGAAAAAGAAACACCATAAGATATCTCAAATACACGGAATGCAAACATGGCTGCACATGAACTCAATTACAAAACAGAAAAGGGTCTCAAATTTAGAAAACCAACTTATGCTTGCTTAAGGGGAAAGGTGAGTTGTGGTGCTGCATAAAACCAGAGATTGAAATTAGCACAGATACCTTTCCATAAGCAAATATGTAATAGTCAGGACCTACTCCTTGCTCCACGAAATGGACTCAACACCCCATATTCAATGCCTAGGAATATACCTGACTAGTAAGAATCTGAAAACCCATGGATTTATATGTCTCCATAAGAGAATCAAGCATGTGTACAGCGGCATAAACGCAGCAGTGAAAATCCGATAAATCCCATTATCAAAATAAATTACAAAAACAAAACACAATGACAGTGAAATAGAGAGTAATTCTTAAATAATTCATTCAGGGCTTGTGATGCAACGTGGATTTACCACATCTACACCCCGAGCTGAGTGAGACATAAGGCTGGACACTTCGGGCTGATAGCATTGGTGACGTTCGGTGAGCAAAGGCAACCCTTTGAAGTCATACTGCGTGGTACCCATTCCATGGGTCCCAACTCTCCAGGTTGAAGGGATTCTTCCTTCAGGTAAAACATGCATGGGCAACCCAGAATATGGTCCACCGTGTGACCGGGAAACCTTTTTAAATGCGTCTCAGTTTTCGTCCCCTCGTACTCGGTTTTACCATTCCAGACGCTTTACTAACACTCTCCCCACTTGGAGAGTCAGTGCCTTTAACCTCCTGTTTGGCACAGTTTGGAATTTCTGCGCAAGATGAACAGGAATAGGGAGAACCAATGAGAGATTAGCTGTAGGTGTCTGCACGAACAAATTTAATGCTCATTTCCCACTAGGAAGAGGAATTAGCCAAAGGCTCAGCATGCCGTGTCGGAACCAGATTAGGGCCTGAAGCAATCCTGCGGTTTTGCGGCCAGCTCACAAGAAAGCGAGTTGAAGAAAGGAGCTCAGGGGCACTGTAATTCACAAACCTGCAGAGTTATAAATGACAGCTATCGTCCAAAAATATATTGAAGTAAGGCTGCAAAGAGGACTTGAACGCGGGGCAGAATTCCAGGAATACGATTTCAGGAGGTAGACGGGAAGTCCTCTGAAAGTATAGGAGAAGAGGCAGAACCTCGACAATGATGCACTTGGTCAAAAAGGGCATATGCGTTTCTTCCAGGGCCCTTATTAAAGAGGGTAGGAGGCTCCCAGCATGCTTCAGTGGCCAACAGAGGGCCTATGTCGCCAAGGCGACATGAGCCATACAGGCAGGAGTGACCTCACATCAGAGGGCCCACCTCACAGAAGGGTAAGGAACCCAGTCAAGATCAGACTCTCACCAGAGTGCCCACATAAGCAAGGGGCTGGGAACCAGGCAGGAGTGTCCTCACACCCGTGGGGCCACATCATCGAAAGTTGAGGTACCCAGCACATGTGGCCTCAAACCAGAGGACCCACATCACCATGGGTCTCGGAGCGAGGCAGGCAGGATTAACCTCAAAACACATGGCCCATTATATAAAAAAGGTGAGGAATCCAGCAGTTGGAACATCCCAGCAGGTGGCCCAGAGCACCGAGGCTATGGGATCCAGGCAGTGATGAACTCACAACAGAGGGCCCTCATCGTGATACTGTAAGCAACCCAGCCGTTGTAACCTCAGAGCACAAGGCCCACATCCCCATGGGGAAGGGAACCAAGCAGGAGTGTCATCGCACCAGTGGGCACACATCAGAAAAGGTGGGGAGCCCAGCAGTTAGGGCCGGACGCCAGAGGGCCCTCATCACTGAGGAGAGGAGGCTCCCAGCAAGCTCCAACTGCTACCAGAAGGCCGACGTCGCCAATGCAGGGTGTGCCAGCCAGGCAGGAGTGACCTCAGAGCAGAGGGCCAACCACACAAAAGTGTGAGGAACCCAAAGAGGATCAGACTCTCACCGGAGGGCCCACATCACCAAGGGAATGGAAACCAGGCAGGAGTGTTCTCACACCAGTGTGGTCACATCACCGAAATGTGACGGACCCAGCACACGTGGCCTCAAACTACAGGACACACATCACCAAGGGGCTGGGAGTGAGGCAGGCAGGAGGAGCCTCCAAATAGAGGGCCCATAGTGTAAAAAAGGTGAGGAATCCCGCAGTTGGAACCTCCCAGCAGGTGGCCAGGAGCAGCGAGGCTATGGGGTGCAGGCCTGACTGAACTCAAAACAGAGGGCCCTCATTATGAAACTGTGAGCAACCCAGCCGTTGGGACCTTAGAGCAGAAGGCCCACATCCCCATGGGGTTGGGATCCTGGCAGGAGTGTACTCGCACCACAGGGCGCACATCAGAAACTTTTGGGAGCCCAGGAGTTAGGGTCTGACGCCAGAGGGCCCTCATTACCGAGGGGAGGAGACTCCCAGCAGGCACCAACTCCCAACTGAGGGCCCACGTTGCCACGTTGATGTGTGCCAGCCAGGCAGGAGTGACCTCACAGCAGAGGGCCTACCGCACAGAAGGGTGAGGAACCCAGCCAGGATAAGACTCTCACCAGAGGGCCCACATCACCAAGGGGATCGGAACAAGGCAGGAGTGTCCTCACACCAGTGTGGCCACATTATAGAAAGGTGAGGAACCCAGCACATGTGGCCTAAACCAGAGGACCCACATTTCCAAGGTGCTCCGAGTGAGGCAGGCAGGAGTAGCCTAACAAGACAGTGCCCACAGAATAAAAAATGTGAGGAATCCAGCAGTTTGAACCTCCCAGCAGGTGGTCCAGAGCATGGAGCCTATGGGATCCAGGCCACAGTTAACTCACAGCAGAGGGCCCACATCATGAAACTCTGAGCAACCCAGCCAGTGGGACCTCAGAGCAGAAGGCCCACATCCCCATGGGGATGGGAACCTCGCAGGAGTGTCCTCGCACAACTTAGCACGTATCAGAAAATGTGGGAACCCAGCAGTTATGGCCTGACGCCAGAGGGCCCTCATCACGGAGGAGAGGAGGCTACCAGCAGGCTCCAAATTCCAACAGAGGGCCGACGTCACCAAGGCAATGGGAGCAAGCCAGGCAGGAGTTACCTCACAGCAGAGGGCCCACCTCACAGAAGTGTGAGGAGCCCAAACAGGATCAGACTCTAACCAGAGCGCCCACATCACCAAGGGGATGGAAACCAGGCAGGAGTGTCCTCACACCAGTGGCGCCACATCAGCGAAAGGTGAGGAACACAGCACATGTGGCCTCAAACAAGGGGACACACATCACGAAAGGGCTGGGAGTGAGGCATGCAGGAGGAGACTCACAACAGAGCGCACATAGATTAAAAAAGGTGAGGAACCCCGCAGTTGGAAGCTCCAAGCAGGTGGCCCAGAGCACCGAGGCTATGGGATCCATGCCGGAGTGAACTCACAGCAGAGGGCCCACATTCTGACACTGTGAGAAACCCAGCCGTTGGGACCTCAGGGCAGAAAGCCCACATCCCCATGGGGATGGGATCCTGGCTGGAGTGTACTCGCACGACAGGGCGCACATCAGAAAATTTTGGGAGCCCATGAGTTAGGGCCTGACGCCAGAGGGCCCTCATTACCGAGGGGAGGAGACTCCCAGCAGGCACCAACTCCCAACTGAGGGCCCACATCGCCAAGGTGACGTGTGCCAGCCAGGCAGGAGTGACCTCACAGCAGAGGGCCCACCTCACAGAAGTGTGAGGTATCCAGACAGGATCAGACTCTCACCAGAGGGCCCACATCACCAAGGGGATGGGAACCAGGCAGGAGTGTCCTCACACCAGTGGGGCCACATCAATAAAGGTGAGGAAACTGGTACATGTGGCCTTAAACAAGAAGACCTACATCACAAATGGGCTGGGAGTGAGTCAGGAAGTAGGAGCATGAAAACACAGGACACAAAGAATAAAAAAGCTAAGGAATCCAGCAGTAGGAACCTCCCAGCAGGCCGCTCAGAGCACAGAGGCTATGGGATCTAGGCCTGGGTGAACTAACACCAGAGAGCCAACATCATGAAACGGTGAACAACACAGGTGTTGGGACCTTAGAGCAGAAGGCCCACATGCCCATGGGGATGGGAACCTCGCAGGAGTGTCCTCGCACCACTTAGCACGTATCAGAAAATGTGGGTACCCAGCAGTTAGGGCCTGAGGCAAGAGGGCCCCCATCACCGAGGGGAGGTTCCCAGCAGGCTCCAACTGCCACAAGAGGGCCGATGTTGCCCAGGTGGGGTGTGCCAGCCAGGCAGGAGTGACCTCACAGCAGAGGGCCCCCCTCACAGAAGGGTGAGGAACCCAGCCAGGATCAGACTCTCACCAGAGGGCCCACATCATCAAGGGGATAGGAACCAGGCAGGAGTGTCCTCACACCAGTGGGGCCACATCATCGAAAGGCGAGGGACCCAGCATACATGGCCTCAAACCAGAGGACACACATCACCAAGGGGCTGGGAGTGAGGCAGGCCGGAGGAGTCTCAAAACAGAGGGCCCATAGAAGAAAAAAGGTGAGGAATCCCGCAGTTGTAACCTCCCAGCAGGTGGCCAGGAGCAGCGAGGCTATGGGATCCAGGCCGGAGAGAACTCACAGCAGAGGGCCCTCATCATGAAACTGAGCAACCCATGGTTGGGACCTCAGAGCAGAAGGCCCACATTCCCATGGGGTTGGGAACCTGGCAGGAGTGTACTCGAACCACAGGGCGCATATCAGAAAATATTGGGAGCCCAGGAGTTAGGGTCTGTCGCCAGAGGGCCCTCATTACCGAGGGGAGGAGACACCCAGCAGGCACCAAATCCCACCAGAGGGCCGACGTCGCCAAGGCGGGGTGTGCCAGCCAGACAGGAGTGACCTCAGAGAAGAGGGCCCACCTCACAGAAGTGTGAGGAACCCAACCAGGATCAGACTCTCACCGGAGGGCCCACATCACCAAGGGGATGGGAACCAGGCAGGAGTGTCTTCACACCAGTGGGGCCACATCAGCCAAAGGTGAGGAACCCAGCACATGTGGCCTCAAACCACAGGACACACATCACCAAGGGGCTAGGAGTGAGGCAGGTGTCTGGAGGGGCACATTTAACTCTAATTTCCCACCAGGAAGTGGAATGAACCAAAGTCTCAGAGTGCCGTGCCGGACACTGATTACGGCCTGAAGCAATCCTGCGATTCTGTGGCCAGTTATCAAGGAAACGAGTTAAGAAAGGAAATCACGGGCACTGTAATTCACAAACCTGCAGTGTTATAAATGACAGTTATTGGCAAAATTATATGGAAGTAAGTCTGCAAAGAGGACTTGAAAACGAGGCAGAATTGCAGGAATCATATTTCAGGAGGTAGATTGGAATTGCATTTAAAGCATGTGAAAAGCGGCAGATCTTTGACAGTGATGCACTTGGACAAAAGTGCGTAAACATTTTTTCCTGAATATATTCAGGAAAAAACACATATGCCCTTTTTGGCCAACCAAGCACTCGAGAAATGGAAATCCGCACTACAATGAAGTCTCATTTCCCATTCGTCAAAAGGGCCATCTGAAAAAAGTGTAAAAACCAGAAACACAGGACAGGCCATGGAGAACAGGGAGCCTTGTTATGCTGATGGGCGGGATGTAAATTGCCAACAGACACTCTGGAGATGTTTATGGTGTATCCTGAAACATCTGAAAAACAAAGCTACAGACCCTAGGGCACTTCCACTTTTGGCCCTATAGCTTAGGAAAATTAAAATCAACAAGACACAGCCAACACAAAATTTAGGGCTGCTGTGTTTACAAGAACCTTGAGTCCAGTACAAATTAAATATCCCAGAAAGAAAAAAATGGATAAAGGAGTTGTGCTACTTACGTACAACGGAATATCACTCAGCAATGAAATCAATGTCATCAGGCCTGTAGCAGCAAAGTGAGTGGATTTAAGTATGATGATTCTAAGAGAAATAGGTCACACAGAGAAAGAGAATTATCATAAGATATCACTAATAGAGAGAGTGTGAACTTGGATACACATAAACTGAATTCCAAAACCGAACAGAGTCTCACATTTAGATAAAAACTTATGCTTGCTTAAGGGGAAAGTTGAGTTGGGGTGCTGTATAAAACCAGAGATTGAAATTAGCACACATACCGTTCCATAAGCCAAATATGTAATAGACAAGACCTACTCTTTGCTCAACGAAATAGACTCATCCATGGTGTATCACCTCACACCTGTTAGAATGGGCATCATCAGAAAATCTACAAACAACAAATGCTGGAAAGGGTGTGGAGATAAGGAACCCTCTTCCACTATTGTTGGGAATGTAAATTGATACAGTCACTGTGGAGAACATTATGGAGTTTCTTATAAAACTAAGAATAGAATTACCATATGATACAGCAATCCCACTACTGGGCATATACCCAGACAAAACCATAAATCAAAAAGAGACATTCACCGCAATGTTCATTGCATCACTATTTACAATATCCAGGTAATGGAAGCAACCTAAATGCCCACAGACAGACGAATGCATAAAGATGTGGTACATATATAAAATGGAATATTACTAAGCCATAAAAAGGAATGAAATTGGGTCATTTGTAGAGACGTTGATGGATCTAGAGACTGTCATACAGAGTGAAGTAAGTCAGAAAGAGAAAAACAAATCTTGTCTATTAATGCATATATGTGGAACCTAGAAAAATTGTACAGATGAACCGTTTTGCCAGGCAGAAATAGAGCAACAGATGTAGACAACAAACGTATGGACACCAAGGGGGGAAAGCTGTTGGGGGGTGGTGGTGGGAGGAGTTGAGAGATTGGGATTGGCATGTATACATTTATATGTATAAAAT
The DNA here is from genome assembly GCF_059928025.1 of Delphinapterus leucas. Lineage (NCBI taxonomy): Eukaryota > Metazoa > Chordata > Mammalia > Artiodactyla > Monodontidae > Delphinapterus > Delphinapterus leucas. The sequence goes on from NW_028322237.1 coordinate 2,597,831, forward strand.
AGATAACCAAAAAGAACCTGCTGTATAAAAAAATAAAATAAAATTCAAATTACAAAAAGTAAAACAGAAAAAATATTCTTCCCTTCACATACATGTATTTATATGAATAAATTATTTCCATGCTTATATCTGTAAATACAAAAAAGAGGAATAAAATCTACCTTGAACCAAAAACGAAAAAAAGAAAAAAACACAGAACCCACCAGTTACACAGAGGAAAACCGTATCAGGGCACTTGCTCCAGTTGTAAACAATTCTGAAGTTGGTCAGTGGTGGGGAATCATCTCCCATTCAGCCAGCAGGCCCCACGCAACAAGCGTCCTCATTGCAAAGCTGGGGGACCGTGCCGAGGCATCTGTGAGTAAACGTGGGCTGAGCCCCAGGCCAGCTGCTGCTGAAATGTTCCCACCCTTCCCAGGTAAAACACCTGAATATGTACAAGGACTTGAAAGCCTAGAGGAAGGGCCATGGAGCCACATGAGTGACAGCATGCCAGCCGACTTGGTGCCTGCAGGCCAGCCAGGATGGTCCTGGCCCTGGGTGCTCTTCTGGAAGCTTTCCATTTCCCTGCCTGAGATACCCCTGCTGTCCCGGCCCCCACTGCTTTCTTCCTCACTCACCTCTGCCCAGGGAGAAATTCCAACGGCAGGTATGGGTGACACATCCTCTTCTTTAGCAGGTGGCATCTTGGCAACTGCTGCAGAAAGTCCAGCAGAGCCCCACTCACACTGGGCCACCCACAAAGCCGTGGCCTCTCACTCCCTACCACCAGTCCAGCCCCAAGACTGCTGACAGGGCAGAGAAAATGGCGTCAGGCACAGCTGAAGGGGCTCTTGCTGCCTGGAGCGGTGTTTATATTGATCTGAACCCAGGCACACCTGGGGAGGGCTGGCCGGCACGGTCGGGCTTCCCAGGCCAGCCAATAATCACCCCTCAGGGTCTCACAGTTGCAGAAACTGGAACTTGCTGAATCGGCCAGGTCCAAGGAACAGGTGTGGGCTCCTGAGAGTCAGGATAGACAAGGGGCTGCAGCTCTGGCTTGTTTTCTAATTATATTATCTGGCCCATGAGTGGGAGACAACTTCAAGAAAACCCTCTCCTAATGAGAGGAACCCAGGAGTCAGGGAGAGGAGGGGTGGCTGGTGGGTGGAGACAGAGGCCTGGTGCCCCGGGTGCAGTGGAAGTCTCTGGAAGACCAGGTGGAGGGAGGCCACACAGAGTGATGCCCAGGGTCACAGACCTGTCGGAGTTGCTGTTTGTTAGTTCAAGTCCTGCTCTGAGGTGCTCTGTGTCAGATCTGAGTGACAGGTGAGCTGGGAGTGCTCTGCAATGAGGGCGATATGCACGGTTCCTGTGTTCCCAGCCCTGCCATGGTACCTGCAAGGGTAGCTCTGTATCCTGGGAGGGGCCTGACCACGAGAGCCCCATGGGCTGCAGGGGAACCTGCCCAGGGAACCCCATATCCTGGGAGGGGCCTGAACACGAGAGCCCCATGGGCTGGGGTGGGGGTGGGGTACCTGCCCAGGTGAGCTCCATATCCTGGGATTGGCCTGACCTCGAGAGCCCCATGGGCTGCTGGAGTCCTGGTAAAGGATGTCAGGACAGTCAGTGAAGCCACCGAGGATATACCTCCAGTAGTTCCTAAATCCTACACCCTGCTGGTCATTCTACCAACCACCAGGACATGGTATTCTGTATTAGTCTTCAATGATGCCTTCTTTTGTATTCTATTAGTCCCAGAGTCACAAGAAATTTTGGCTTGTGAGTGGCAGGACTCAACATACAACTAAAACAATACTTCCGGGCCGTGTTGCCCCAAGGGTTCAAAAATTCCCACACCATCTTTGGGGAAAGCTCAGCTAAAGAACTAAAAGTTCTACCTCTGGAAAAGGAAACACTCCTTCAATATGCAGATGACATTCTGATCGCCAGCCCTACTAAGGAGACCTCTGAACTACCAAGCCAATAAAGGATACAAGTTGTCCAAGAAAAAGCTCAAATATCACAGACTACGGTGACCTGCCTGGGCTTCATTCTCACAGAAGGTCGGAGAAGCCCATCCCAGGAAAGGGAAGAAACAATTTACAGCCTTACCCATTTCTGAAACTAGAAGACAGCTTAGGGGTTCCTGGGGAGGCCAGGGTTTGCTGCTTCTGGATCCCTAACTACAATCTACTAGCTCGGCCTCTATATGAAACACTGAAAGGAAAAGATGATGATCCTTTTGAATAGAATGCAGAAGTGGCCTTTCAAGAATGGAAAGAGCAGTCAATTCAGACCCTTGCCCTGGAACTCCCTAATTTAGCTAAACCCTTTGACCTTTACATTCCTGGTGAACGGTGAATCGCCATTGGAGTATTAGTGCAAAACCTGGGACCACTTGAAATGGAACAATGCAAGAATGCGCTCCAGGTAGGATAAACTACGGTCACCAAGGGGCTTGGCCCACCGCCACATCTGGCCAAGATACTGGCAGTATCTGAAAACCTGGAAATCAGCAGCCCAAAAGGCCACCTCCCTCCGAAGGGAAAAGGACCCCACGTGGTGATCCTAACACCCAACCATGCCCTGAAGTTGCAGGGTTGGCTCCATGGGCACACTGACCTTGAGCGAGGAGGCCCTCCAACTCCAACCTCCATAGAGATAACCGGGGCAAAGTGGCACCATGAAGACTCGTGTGAAGGTGTCTGCACGGGCAAATTTAACGCTCATTTCCCACCAGGAAGAGGAATTAACCAAAGGCTCAGCATGCCGTGCCGGAACCAGATTAGGGCCTGAAGCAATCCTGCGGGTTTGCGGCCAGCTCACAAGAAAGCGAGTTGAAGAAAGGAGCTCAGGGACACTGTAATTCGCAAACCTGCAGAGTTATAAATGACAGCTATCACCCAAAAATATATTGAAGGAAGGCTGCGAAGAGGACTTGAAAGCGGGGCAGAATTACAAGAAAACGATTTCAGGGGGTAGACTGGAATTGCATTTAAAGCATAGGAAAAGAGGCAGAACGTCGACAATGATGCACTTGGCCAAAAAGGGCGTATGCGTTTTTTCCTGAATATATTCAGGAAAAAACGCATACGCCCTTTTTGGCCAACCAAGCAAGCATGTTAAAGAAATCTGCACTACAATGAAGTCTCACTGCTCCCCATTCAAAAGGGCCATCTGAAAAAAGTGTAAAATCCAGAAAGGCAGCACAGGCCATGGAGAACAGGGAGCCTTGTTATGCTGATGGGCGGGATGTAAATTGCCAACAGCCACTCTGGAGATGTGTATGGTGTTTCCTCAAAAACCTAAAAAACAAAGCAACGGAGCCTATGGCATTACCACTTATTTTCCTATAGCTTAGGGAAATTAAAATCAAAAACACACAGCCACCGCAAAGTTTCTGTTTACGGCTCTGTTTACAAGAACCTCGTCTATGGTACAAGTTAAATATCCCAGAAAGCGAAAAATGGATAAAGAAGTGTGGTACGTACGTACAAAGGAATATCACTCACCAATGAAATCTATGTCATCAGGCCCGTCGCGGCATAATGAGTGGATTCACGTACGATGATTCTAAGTGAAATAAGTCACACAGAAAATGAAACATCATAAGATATCACTAATACACCGAATGTAAACTTGGCTACACATGAACTGAATTACAAAACAGAACAGGGTCTCAAATTTAGAAAACCTACTTATGCTTGCTTAAGGGGAAAGGTGAGTTGTGGTGCTGCATAAAACCAGAGATAGAAATTAGCACAGATACCTTTCCATAAGCCAAATATGTAATAGTCAAGACCTAACCCTTGCTCAATGAAATGGACTAAACACCCCATATTCAACGCCTAGGATTACACATGAGTAGTAAGAACCTTCAAACCCATGGATTTATATGTCTCCGTAAGAGACTCAAGTGTGTGTACAGCGGCATGAATGCAGCAGAGAAAATCCGATAAAACCCATTATCAAAATGAATTACAAAAACAAACACAATGACAGTGAAATAGAGAGCAATTCTTAAATAATTCATTCAGGGCTTGTGATGCGACCTGGATTTACCACATCTACACCCAGAGCTGAGTGAGACATAAGGCTGGACACTTCGGGCTGATAGCATTGGTGAGGTTCGATGAGCAAATGCAGACCCTTTGAAGTCATACTGCATGGTACCCATTCCATGGGTCCCAACTCTCCAGGTTTAAGGGATTCTTCCTTCAGCTAAAACATGCATGGGAAACCCACAGTACAGTGCACTGTGTGACCGGGAAACGTTTTCAAATGCATCTCAGTTTTCGTCCCCTTTTACTCGGGTTCACCATTCCAGACCGTTTACTAACACTCTCCCCACTTGGAGAGTCAGTGCCTTTAACCTCCTGTTTGGCACAGTTTGCAATTTCTGCGCAAGATGAACAGGAATAGGGAGAACCAATGAGAGACTAGCTGTAGGTGTCTGGACGGGCAAATGGAACGCTCATTTCCCACCAGGAAGAGGAATTAACCAAAGGCTCAGCATGCCATGCCGGAACCAGATTAGGGCCTGAAGCATTCCTGCGGGTTTGCGGCCAGCTCACAAGAAAGCGAGTTGAAGAAAGGAGCTCAGGGGCACTGTAATTCACAAACCTGCAGAGTTATAAATGACAGCTATCGTCCAAAAATATATTGAAGGAAGGCTGCGAAGAGGACTGGAAAGCGGGGCAGAATTGCAGGAAAACGATTTCAGGGGGTAGACTGGAATTGCATTTAAAGCATAGGAAAAGAGGCAGAACGTCGACAATGATGCACTTGGCCAAAAAGGGCGTATGCGTTTTTTCCTGAATATATTCAGGAAAAAACGCATACGCCCTTTTTGGCCAACCAAGCCAGCATGTTATAGAAATCTGCACTACAAAGAAGTCTCACTGCCCCCAGGTCAAAAGGGCCATCTGAAAAAAGCGTAAAATCCAGAAAGACAGCACAGTCCATGGAGAACAGGGAGCCTTGTTATGCTGATGGGCGGGATGTAAATTGCCAACAGCCACTCTGGAGAAGTGTATGGTGTTTCCTGAAACACCTAAGAAACAAAGCAACGGAGACTACGGCACTTCCACTTATGGTCTTATAGATCACGGAAATTAAAATCAAAAACAGACAGCCACCCCAAAGTTTCAGACGGCTCTGTTTACAGGAATCTCGTCTACGGTACAAGTTAAATATCCCAGAATGTGAAAAATGGATAAAGAAGTTGTGGTACACACATTCAATGGAATATCACTCAGCAATGAAATCTATGTCATCAGGCCCATCGTGGCATAATGAGTGGATTCAGGTACGATGATTCTAAGTGAAATAAGTCACACAGAAAATGAAACATCATAAGATATCACTAATACACGGAATGTAAACTTGGCTACACATGAACTGAATTACAAAACAGAACAGGGTCTCAAATTTAGAAAACCACCTTATGCTTGCTTAAGGGGAAAAGTGAGTTGGGGTGCTGCATAAAACCAGAGATAGAAATTAGCACAGATACCTTTCCATAAGCCAAATATGTAATAGTCAAGACCTAGCCCTTGCTCAACGAAATGGACTAAACACCCCATATTCAACGCCTAGGAATACACCTGACTAGTAAGTATCTTCAAACCCATGGATTTATATGTCTCCATAAGAGACTCAAGTGTGTGTACAGCGGCATGAATGCAGCAGAGAAAATCCGATAAATCCCATTATCAAAATGAATTACAAAAACAAACACAATGACAGTGAAATAGAGAGCAATTCTTAAATAATTCATTCAGGGCTTGTGATGCAACCTGGATTTACCACATCTACAACCAGAGCTGAGTGAGACATAAGGCTGTACACTTCGGCCTGATAGCATTGGTGAGGTTCGTTGCGAAAATGCAGGCCCTTTGGAGTCATACTGCATGGTACCCATTCCATGGGTCCCAACTCTCCAGGTTTAAGGGATTCTTCCTTCAGCTAAAACATGCATGGGAAACCCACAGTATGGTGCACCGTATGACCGGGAAACCTTTTAAAATGCATCTCAGTTTTCGTCCCCTTTTACTCGGGTTCACGATTCAAGACCCTTTATTAATACTCTCCCCACTTAGAGAGTCAGTGCCTTTAACCTCCTGTTTGGCACAGTTTGCAATTTCTGCGCAAGATGAACAAGAATAGGGAGAACCAATGAGAGACTAGCTCTAGGTGTCTGCACGTTCAAATATAACACTCATTTCCCACCAGGAAGAGGAATTTACCAAAGGATCAGCATGCTGTGCCGGAACCAGATTAGGGCATGAAGAAATGCTGCGGGTTTGCGGCCAGCTCACAAGAAAGCGAGTAGAAGAAAGGAGCTCAGGCGCACTGTCATTCACAAACCTGCAGAGTTATAAATGTCAGCTATTGTCCAAAAATGTATTGAAGTAAGGCTGCGTAGAGGACTTGAAAGCGGGGCAGAATTGCAGGAAAACGAGTTCAGGGGCAGACTGGAATTGCATTTAAAGCATAAGGAAAGAGACAGAAAGTCAACAATGATGCACTTGGTCAAAAAGGGCGTATGCGTTTTTTCCTGAATATATTCAAGAAAAAACACATACGCCCTTTGTGGCCAAACAAGCAAGCCTGTAAAGAAATCTGCATTACAATGAAGTCTCACTGCCCCCCTGTCAAAAGGGACATCTGAAAAAAGTGAAAAATCCAGAAAGGCAGGACAGGCCATGGAGAACAGGGAGCCTTGTTATGCTGATGGGCGGGATGTAAATTGCCAACAGCCACTCTGGAGAAGTGTATGGTGTTTCCTCAAACACCTAAAAAACTAAGCAACGGAGCCTACGGCACTTCAACTTATGGTTCTATAGCTTAGGGAAATTAAAATCAAAAAGACACAGCCACCCATAAATTTTGGACGGCTCTGCTTACAAGAACCTCATTTACGGTACAAGTGAAATATCCCAGAAAGCAAAAAATGGATAAAGAAGTTGTTGTACGTACGTACAATGGAATATCACTCAGCAATGAAATCTATGTCATGAGGCCCGTCGCGGCATAATGAGTGGATTCAGGTACGATCATTCTAAGTTAACTAAGTCACACAGAAAAAGAAACACCATAAGATATCTCAAATACACGGAATGCAAACATGGCTGCACATGAACTCAATTACAAAACAGAAAAGGGTCTCAAATTTAGAAAACCAACTTATGCTTGCTTAAGGGGAAAGGTGAGTTGTGGTGCTGCATAAAACCAGAGATTGAAATTAGCACAGATACCTTTCCATAAGCAAATATGTAATAGTCAGGACCTACTCCTTGCTCCACGAAATGGACTCAACACCCCATATTCAATGCCTAGGAATATACCTGACTAGTAAGAATCTGAAAACCCATGGATTTATATGTCTCCATAAGAGAATCAAGCATGTGTACGGCGGCATAAACGCAGCAGTGAAAATCCGATAAATCCCATTATCAAAATAAATTACAAAAACAAAACACAATGACAGTGAAATAGAGAGTAATTCTTAAATAATTCATTCAGGGCTTGTGATGCAACGTGGATTTACGACATCTACACCCCGAGCTGAGTGAGACATAAGGCTGGACACTTCGGGCTGATAGCATTGGTGACGTTCGGTGAGCAAAGGCAACCCTTTGAAGTCATACTGCGTGGTACCCGTTCCATGGGTCCCAACTCTCCAGGTTGAAGGGATTCTTCCTTCAGGTAAAACATGCATGGGCAACCCAGAATATGGTCCACTGTGTGACCGGGAAAACTTTTTAAATGCGTCTCAGTTTTCGTCCCCTCGTACTCGGTTTTACCATTCCAGACGCTTTACTAACACTCTCCCCACTTGGAGAGTCAGTGCCTTTAACCTCCTGTTTGGCACAGTTTGGAATTTCTGCGCAAGATGAACAGGAATAGGGAGAACCAATGAGAGATTAGCTGTAGGTGTCTGCACGAACAAATTTAACGCTCATTTCCCACCAGGAGGAGGAATTAGCCAAAGGCTCAGCATGCCATGTCGGAACCAGATTAGGGCCTGAAGCAATCCTGCGGTTTTGCGGCCAGCTCACAAGAAAGCGAGTTGAAGAAAGGAGCTCAGGGGCACTGTAATTCACAAACCTGCAGAGTTATAAATGACAGCTATCGTCCAAAAATATATTGAAGTAAGGCTGCAAAGAGGACTTGAACGCGGGGCAGAATTCCAGGAATACGATTTCAGGAGGTAGACGGGAAGTCCTCTGAAAGTATAGGAGAAGAGGCAGAACCTCGACAATGATGCACTTGGTCAAAAAGGGCATATGCGTTTCTTCCAGGGCCCTTATTAAAGAGGGTAGGAGGCTCCCAGCATGCTTCAGTGGCCAACAGAGGGCCTACGTCGCCAAGGCGACATGAGCCATCCAGGCAGGAGTGACCTCACATCAGAGGGCCCACCTCACAGAAGGGTAAGGAACCCAGTCAAGATCAGACTCTCACCAGAGTGCCCACATAAGCAAGGGGCTGGGAACCAGGCAGGAGTGTCCTCACACCCGTGGGGCCACATCATCGAAAGTTGAGGTACCCAGCACATGTGGCCTCAAACCAGAGGACCCACATCACCATGGGTCTCGGAGCGAGGCAGGCAGGATTAACCTCAAAACACATGGCCCATTGTATAAAAAAGGTTAGGAATCCAGCAGTTGGAACATCCCAGCAGGCGGCCCAGAGCACCGAGGCTATGGGATCCAGGCAGTGATGAACTCACAACAGAGGGCCCTCATCGTGATACTGTAAGCAACCCAGCCATTGTAACCTCAGAGCACAAGGCCCACATCCCCATGGGGAAGGGAACCAAGCAGGAGTGTCATCGCACCAGTGGGCACACATCAGAAAAGGTGGGGAGCCCAGCAGTTAGGGCCGGACGCCAGAGGGCCCTCATCACTGAGGAGAGGAGGCTCCCAGCAAGCTCCAACTGCTACCAGAAGGCTGACGTCGCCAATGCAGGGTGTGCAGCCAGGCAGGAGTGACCTCAGAGCAGAGGGCCAACCACACAAAAGTGTGAGGAACCCAAAGAGGATCAGACTCTCACCGGAGGGCCCACATCACCAAGGGAATGGAAACCAGGCAGGAGTGTTCTCACACCAGTGTGGTCACATCACCGAAATGTGACGGACCCAGCACACGTGGCCTCAAACTACAGGACACACATCACCAAGGGGCTGGGAGTGAGGCAGGCAGGAGGAGCCTCCAAACAGAGGGCCCATAGCGTAAAAAAGGTGAGGAATCCCGCAGTTGGAACCTCCCAGCAGGTGGCCAGGAGCAGCGAGGCTATGGGATCCAGGCCTGACTGAACTCAAAACAGAGGGCCCTCATTATGAAACTGTGAGCAACCCAGCCGTTGGGACCTTAGAGCAGAAGGCCCACATTCCCATGGGGTTGGGATCCTGGCAGGAGTGTACTCGCACCACAGGGCGCACATCAGAAAATTTTGGGAGCCCAGGAGTTAGGGTCTGACGCCAGAGGGCCCTCATTACCGAGGGGAGGAGACTCCCAGCAGGCACCAACTCCCAACTGAGGGCCCACGTCGCCACGTTGACGTGTGCCAGCCAGGCAGGAGTGACCTCACAGCAGAGGGCCTACCTCACAGAAGGGTGAGGAACCCAGCCAGGATAAGGCTCTCACCAGAGGGCCCACATCACCAAGGGGATCGGAACAAGGCAGGAGTGTCCTCACACCAGTGTGGCCACATTATAGAAAGGTGAGGAACCCAGCACATGTGGCCTAAACCAGAGGACCCACATTTCCAAGGTGCTCCGAGTGAGGCAGGCAGGAGTAGCCTAACAACACAGGGCCCACAGAATAAAAAATGTGAGGAATCCAGCAGTTTGAACCTCCCAGCAGGTGGCCCAGAGCATGGAGTCTATGGGATCCAGGCCACAGTGAACTCACAGCAGAGGGCCCACATCATGAAACTGTGAGCAACCCAGCCAGTGGGACCTCAGAGCAGAAGGCCCACATCCCCATGGGGATGGGAACCTCGCAGGAGTGTCCTCGCACAACTTAGCACGTATCAGAAAATGTGGGAACCCAGCAGTTATGGCCTGGCGCCAGAGGGCCCTCATCACGGAGGAGAGGAGGCTACCAGCAGGCTCCAAATGCCACCAGAGGGCCGACGTCACCAAGGCAATGGGAGCAAGCCAGGCAGGAGTTACCTCACAGCAGAGGGCCCACCTCACAGAAGTGTGAGGAATCCAGACAGGATCAGACTCTCACCAGAGGGCCCACATCACCAAGGGGATGGGAACCAGGCAGGAGTGTCCTCACACCAGTGGGGCCACATCAATAAAGGTGAGGAAACTGGTACATGTGGCCTTAAACAAGAGGACCTACATCACAAATGGGCTGGGAGTGAGTCAGGAAGTAGGAGCATGAAAACACAGGACCCAAAGAATAAAAAAGGTAAGGAATCCAGCAGTAGGAACCTCACAGCAGGCCGCTCAGAGCACAGAGGCTATGGGATCTAGGCCTGGGTGAACTAACACCAGAGAGCCAACATCATGAAACGGTGAACAACACAGGTGTTGGGACCTTAGAGCAGAAGGCCCACATGCCCATGGGGATGGGAACCTCGCAGGAGTGTCCTCGCACCACTTAGCACGTATCAGAAAATGTGGGTACCCAGCAGTTAGGGCCTGAGGCAAGAGGGCCCCCATCACCGAGGGGAGGTTCCCAGCAGGCTCCAACTGCCACAAGAGGGCCGATGTTGCCCAGGTGGGGTGTGCCAGCCAGGCAGGAGTGACCTCACAGCAGAGGGCCCCCCTCACAGAAGGGTGAGGAACCCAGCCAGGATCAGACTCTCACCAGAGGGCCCACATCATCAAGGGGATAGGAACCAGGCAGGAGTGTCCTCACACCAGTGGGGCCACATCATCGAAAGGCGAGGGACCCAGCATACGTGGCCTCAAACCAGAGGACACACATCACCAAGGGGCTGGGAGTGAGGCAGGCAGGAGGAGTCTCAAAACAGAGGGCCCATAGAAGAAAAAAGGTGAGGAATCCCGCAGTTGTAACCTCCCAGCAGGTGGCCAGGAGCAGCGAGGCTATGGGATCCAGGCCAGAGAGAACTCACAGCAGAGGGCCCTCATCATGAAACTGAGCAACCCACGGTTGGGACCTCAGAGCAGAAGGCCCACATTCCCATGGGGTTGGGAACCTGGCAGGAGTGTACTCGAACCACAGGGCGCATATCAGAAAATATTGGGAGCCCAGGAGTTAGGGTCTGACGCCAGAGGGCCCTCATTACCGAGGGGAGGAGACACCCAGCAGGCACCAAATCCCACCAGAGGGCCGACGTCACCAAGGCGGGGTGTGCCAGCCAGGCAGGAGTGACCTCAGAGAAGAGGGCCCACCTCACAGAAGTGTGAGGAACCCAACCAGGATCAGACTCTCACCGGAGGGCCCACAACACCAAGGGGATGGGAACCAGGCAGGAGTGTCCTCACACCAGTGGGGCCACATCAGCCAAAGGTGAGGAACCCAGCACATGTGACCTCAAACCACAGGACACACATCACCAAGGGCCTAGGAGTGAGGCAGGTGTCTGGAGGGGCACATTTAACTCTAATTTCCCACCAGGAAGTGGAATGAACCAAAGTCTCAGAGTGCCGTGCCGGACCCTGATTACGGCCTGAAGCAAACCTGCGGTTCTGTGGCCAGTTTTCAAGGAAACGAGTTAAGAAAGGAAATCACGGGCACTGTAATTCACAAACCTGCAGTGTTATAAATGACAGCTATTGGCAAAATTATATGGAAGTAAGTCTGCAAAGAGGACTTGAAAACGAGGCAGAATTGCAGGAATCATATTTCAGGAGGTAGATTGGAATTGCATTTAAAGCATGTGAAAAGCGGCAGATCTTTGACAGTGATGCACTTGGACAAAAGTGCGTAAACATTTTTTCCTGAATATATTCAGGAAAAAACACATATGCCCTTTTTGGCCAACCAAGCACTCGAGAAATGGAAATCCGCACTACAATGAAGTCTCATTTCCCATTCGTCAAAAGGGCCATCTGAAAAAAGTGTAAAAACCAGAAACACAGGACAGGCCATGGAGAACAGGGAGCCTTGTTATGCTGATGGGCGGGATGTAAATTGCCAACAGACACTCTGGAGATGTGTATGGTGTATCCTGAAACATCTGAAAAACAAAGCTACAGACCCTAGGGCACTTCCACTTTTGGCCCTATAGCTTAGGAAAATTAAAATCAACAAGACACAGCCAACACAAAATTTAGGGCTGCTGTGTTTACAAGAACCTTGAGTCCAGTACAAATTAAATATCCCAGAAAGAAAAAAATGGATAAAGGAGTTGTGCTACTTACGTACAACGGAATATCACTCAGCAATGAAATCAATGTCATCAGGCCTGTAGCAGCAAATTGAGTGGATTTAAGTATGATGATTCTAAGAGAAATAGGTCACACAGAGAAAGAGAATTATCATAAGATATCACTAATAGAGAGAGTGTAAACTTGGCTACACATAAACTGAATTCCAAAACCGAACAGAGTCTCACATTTAGATAAAAACTTATGCTTGCTTAAGGGGAAAGTTGAGTTGGGGTGCTGTATAAAACCAGAGATTGAAATTAGCACACATACCGTTCCATAAGCCAAATATGTAATAGACAAGACCTACTCTTTGCTCAACGAAATAGACTCATCCATGGTGTATCACCTCACACCTGTTAGAATGGGCATCATCAGAAAATCTACAAACAACAAATGCTGGAAAGGGTGTGGAGATAAGGAACCCTCTTCCACTATTGTTGGGAATGTAAATTGATACAGTCACTGTGGAGAACATTATGGAGTTTCTTATAAAACTAAGAATAGAATTACCATATGATACAGCAATCCCACTACTGGGCATATACCCAGACAAAACCATAAATCAAAAAGAGACATTCACCGCAATGTTCATTGCATCACTATTTACAATATCCAGGTAATGGAAGCAACCTAAATGCCCACAGACAGACGAATGCATAAAGACGTGGTACATATATAAAATGGAATATTACTAAGCCATAAAAAGGAATGAAATTGGGTCATTTGTAGAGACGTTGATGGATCTAGAGACTGTCATACAGAGTGAAGTAAGTCAGAAAGAGAAAAACAAATCTTGTCTATTAATGCATATATGTGGAACCTAGAAAAATTGTACAGATGAACCGTTTTGCCAGGCAGAAATAGAGCAACAGATGTAGACAACAAACGTATGGACACCAAGGGGGGAAAGCTGTTGGGGGGTGGTGGTGGGAGGAGTTGAGAGATTGGGATTGGCATGTATACATTTATATGTATAAAATAGATAACCAAAAAGAACCTGCTGTATAAAAAAATAAAATAAAATTCAAATTACAAAAAGTAAAACAGAAAAAATATTCTTCCCTTCACATACATGTATTTATATGAATAAATTATTTCCATGCTTATATCTGTAAATACAAAAAAGAGGAATAAAATCTACCTTGAACCAAAAACGAAAAAAAGAAAAAAAAACAGAACCCACCAGTTACACAGAGGAAAACCGTATCAGGGCACTTGCTCCAGTTGTAAACAATTCTGAAGTTGGTCAGTGGTGGGGAATCATCTCCCATTCAGCCAGCAGGCCCCACGCAACAAGCGTCCTCATTGCAAAGCTGGGGGACCGTGCCGAGGCATCTGTGAGTAAACGTGGGCTGAGCCCCAGGCCAGCTGCTGCTGAAATGTTCCCACCCTTCCCAGGTAAAACACCTGAATATGTACAAGGACTTGAAAGCCTAGAGGAAGGGCCATGGAGCCACATGAGTGACAGCATGCCAGCCGACTTGGTGCCTGCAGGCCAGCCAGGATGGTCCTGGCCATGGGTGCTCTTCTGGAAGCTTTCCATTTCCCTGCCTGAGATACCCCTGCTGTCCCGGCCCCCACTGCTTTCTTCCTCACTCACCTCTGCCCAGGGAGAAATTCCAGCGGCAGGTATGGGTGACACATCCTCTTCTTTAGCAGGTGGCATCTTGGCAACTGCTGCAGAAAGTCCAGCAGAGCCCCACTCACACTGGGCCACCCACAAAGCCGTGGCCACTCACTCCCTCCCACCAGTCCAGCCCCAAGACTGCTGACAGGGCAGAGAAAATGGCGTCAGGCACAGCTGCAGGGGCTCTTGCTGCCTGGAGCGGTGTTTATATTGATCTGAACCCAGGCACACCTGGGGAGGGCTGGCCGGCACGGTCGGGCTTCCCAGGCCAGCCAATAATCACCCCTCAGGGGCTCACAGTTGCAGAAACTGGAAATTGCTGAATCGGCCAGGTCCAAGGAACAGGTGTGGGCTCCTGAGAGTCAGGATAGACAAGGGGCTGCAGTTCTGGCTTGTTTTATAATTATATTATCTGGCCCATGAGTGGGAGACAACTTCAAGAAAACCCTCTCCTAATGAGAGGAACCCAGGAGTCAGGGAGAGGAGGGGTGGCTGGTGGGTGGAGACAGAGGCCTCGTGCCCCGGGTGCAGTGGAAGTCTCTGGAAGACCAGGTGGAGGGAGGCCACACAGAGTGATGCCCAGGGTCACAGACCTGTCGGAGCTGCTGTTTGTTAGTTCAAGTCCTGCTCTGAGGTGCTCTGTGTCAGATCTGAGTGACAGGTGAGCTGGGAGTGCTCTGCAATGAGGGCGATATGCAGGGTTCCTGTGTTCCCAGGCCTGCCATGGTACCTGCAAGGGTAGCTCTGTATCCTGGGAGGGGCCTGACCACGAGAGCCCCATGGGCTGCAGGGGAACCTGCCCAGGGAACCCCATATCCTGGGAGGGGCCTGAACACGAGAGCCCCATGGGCTGGGGTGGGGGTGGGGTACCTGCCCAGGTGAGCTCCATATCCTGGGATTGGCCTGACCTCGAGAGCCCCATGGGCTGCTGGAGTCCTGGTAAAGGATGTCAGGACAGTCAGTGAAGCCACCGAGGATATACCTCCAGTAGTTCCTAAATCCTACACCCTGCTGGTCATTCTACCAACCACCAGGACATGGTATTCTGTATTAGTCTTCAATGATGCCTTCTTTTGTATTCTATTAGTCCCAGAGTCACAAGAAATTTTGGCTTGTGAGTGGCAGGACTCAACATACAACTAAAACAATACTTCCGGGCCGTGTTGCCCCAAGGGTTCAAAAATTCCCACACCATCTTTGGAGAAAGCTCAGCTAAAGAACTAAAAGATCTACCTCTGGAAAAGGAAACACTCCTTCAATATGCAGACGACATTCTGATCGCCAGCCCTACTAAGGAGACCTCTGAACTACCAAGCCAATAAAGGATACAAGTTGTCCAAGAAAAAGCTCAAATATCACAGACTACGGTGACCTGCCTGGGCTTCATTCTCACAGAAGGTCGGAGAAGCCCATCCCAGGAAAGGGAAGAAACAATTTACAGCCTTACCCATTTCTGAACCTAGAAGACAGCTTAGGGGTTCCTGGGGAGGCCAGGGTTTGCTGCTTCTGGATCCCTAACTACAGTCTACTAGCTGGGCCTCTATATGAAACACTGAAAGGAAAAGATGATGATCCTTTTGAATAGAATGCAGAAGTGGCCTTTCAAGAATGGAAAGAGCAGTCAATTCAGACCCTTGCCCTGGAACTCCCTAATTTAGCTAAACCCTTTGACCTTTACATTCCTGGTGAACGGTGAATCGCCATTGGAGTATTAGTGCAAAACCTGGGACCACTTGAAATGGAACAATGCAAGAATGCGCTCCAGGTAGGATAAACTACGGTCACCAAGGGGCTTGGCCCACCGCCACATCTGGCCAAGATACTGGCAGTATCTGAAAACCTGGAAATCAGCAGCCCAAAAGGCCACCTCCCTCCAAAGGGAAAAGGACCCCACGTGGTGATCCTAACACCCAACCATGCCCTGAAGTTGCAGGGTTGGCTCCATGGGCACACTGACATTGAGCGAGGAGGCCCTCCAACTCCAACCTCCATAGAGATACCCGGGGCAAAGTGGCACCATGAAGACTCGTGTGAAGGTGTCTGCACGGGCAAATTTAACGCTCATTTCCCACCAGGAAGAGGAATTAACCAAAGGCTCAGCATGCCGTGCCGGAACCAGATTAGGGCCTGAAGCAATCCTGCGGGTTTGCGGCCAGCTCACAAGAAAGCGAGTTGAAGAAAGGAGCTCAGGGACACTGTAATTCACAAACCTGCAGAGTTATAAATGACAGCTATCACCCAAAAATATATTGAAGGAAGGCTGCGAAGAGGACTTGAAAGCGGGGCAGAATTGCAAGAAAACGATTTCAGGGGGTAGACTGGAATTGCATTTAAAGCATAGGAAAAGAGGCAGAACGTCGACAATGATGCACTTGGCCAAAAAGGGCGTATGCGTTTTTTCCTGAATATATTCAGGAAAAAACGCATACGCCCTTTTTGGCCAACCAAGCAAGCATGTTAAAGAAATCTGCACTACAATGAAGTCTCACTGCTCCCCATTCAAAAGGGCCATTTGAAAAAAGTGTAAAATCCAGAAAGGCAGCACAGGCCATGGAGAACAGGGAGCCTTGTTATGCTGATGGGCGGGATGTAAATTGCCAACAGCCACTCTGGAGATGTGTATGGTGTTTCCTCAAAAACCTAAAAAACAAAGCAACGGAGTCTATGGCATTACCACTTATTTTCCTATAGCTTAGGGAAATTAAAATCAAAAACACACAGCCACCGCAAAGTTTCTGTTTACGGCTCTGTTTACAAGAACCTCGTCTACGGTACAAGTTAAATATCCCAGAAAGCGAAAAATGGATAAAGAAGTGTGGTACGTACGTACAAAGGAATATCACTCACCAATGAAATCTATGTCATCAGGCCCATCGCGGCATAATGAGTGGATTCACGTACGATGATTCTAAGTGAAATAAGTCACACAGAAAATGAAACATCATAAGATATCACTAATACACCGAATGTAAACTTGGCTACACATGAACTGAATTACAAAACAGAACAGGGTCTCAAATTTAGAAAACCTACTTATGCTTGCTTAAGGGGAAAGGTGAGTTGTGGTGCTGCATAAAACCAAAGATAGAAATTAGCACAGATACCTTTCCATAAGCCAAATATGTAATAGTCAAGACCTAACCCTTGCTCAATGAAATGGACTAAACACCCCATATTCAACGCCTAGGATTACACATGAGTAGTAAGAACCTTCAAACCCATGGATTTATATGTCTCCGTAAGAGACTCAAGTGTGTGTACAGCGGCATGAATGCAGCAGAGAAAATCCGATAAAACCCATTATCAAAATGAATTACAAAAACAAACACAATGACAGTGAAATAGAGAGCAATTCTTAAATAATTCATTCAGGGCTTGTGATGCGACCTGGATTTACCACATCTACACCCAGAGCTGAGTGAGACATAAGGCTGGACACTTCGGGCTGATAGCATTGGTGAGGTTCGATGAGAAAATGCAGACCCTTTGAAGTCATACTGCATGGTACCCATTCCATGGGTCCCAACTCTCCAGGTTTAAGGGATTCTTCCTTCAGCTAAAACATGCATGGGAAACCCACAGTACAGTGCACTGTGTGACCGGGAAACGTTTTCAAATGCATCTCAGTTTTCGTCCCCTTGTACTCGGGTTCACCATTCCAGACCGTTTACTAACACTCTCCCCACTTGGAGAGTCAGTGCCTTTAACCTCCTGTTTGGCACAGTTTGCAATTTCTGCGCAAGATGAACAGGAATAGGGAGAACCAATGAGAGACTAGCTGTAGGTGTCTGGACGGGCAAATGGAACGCTCATTTCCCACCAGGAAGAGAAATTAACCAAAGGCTCAGCATGCCGTGCCGGAACCAGATTAGGGCCTGAAGCATTCCTGCGGGTTTGCGGCCAGCTCACAAGAAAGCGAGTTGAAGAAAGGAGCTCAGGGGCACTGTAATTCACAAACCTGCAGAGTTATAAATGACAGCTATCGTCCAAAAATATATTGAAGGATGGCTGCGAAGAGGACTGGAAAGCGGGGCAGAATTGCAGGAAAACGATTTCAGGGGGTAGACTGGAATTGCATTTAAAGCATAGGAAAAGAGGCAGAACGTCGACAATGATGCACTTGGCCAAAAAGGGCGTATGCGTTTTTTCCTGAATATATTCAGGAAAAAACGCATACGCCCTTTTTGGCCAACCAAGCCAGCATGTTAAAGAAATCTGCACTACAAAGAAGTCTCACTGCCCCCAGGTCAAAAGGGCCATCTGAAAAAAGTGTAAAATCCAGAAACACAGCACAGGCCATGGAGAACAGGGAGCCTTGTTATGCTGATGAGTGGGATGTAAATTGCCAACAGCCACTCTGGAGAAGTGTATGGTGTTTCCTGAAACACCTAAGAAACAAAGCAACGGAGACTACGGCACTTCCACTTATGGTCTTATAGATCACGGAAATTAAAATCAAAAACAGACAGCCACCCCAAAGTTTCAGACGGCTCTGTTTACAGGAATCTCGTCTACGCTACAAGTTAAATATCCCAGAATGTGAAAAATGGATAAAGAAGTTGTGGTACACACATTCAATGGAATATCACTCAGCAATGAAATCTATGTCATCAGGCCCATCGTGGCATAATGAGTGGATTCAGGTACGATGATTCTAAGTGAAATAAGTCACACAGAAAATGAAACATCATAAGATATCAC
This sequence comes from Delphinapterus leucas, assembly GCF_059928025.1. NCBI lineage: Eukaryota > Metazoa > Chordata > Mammalia > Artiodactyla > Monodontidae > Delphinapterus > Delphinapterus leucas. The sequence goes on from NW_028322237.1 coordinate 2,616,500, forward strand.
TAATACACGGAATGTAAACTTGGCTACACATGAACTGAATTACAAAACAGAACAGGGTCTCAAATTTAGAAAACCACCTTATGCTTGCTTAAGGGGAAAAGTGAGTTGGGGTGCTGCATAAAACCAGAGATAGAAATTAGCACAGATACCTTTCCATAAGCCAAATATGTAATAGTCAAGACCTAGCCCTTGCTCAACGAAATGGACTAAACACCCCATATTCAACGCCTAGGAATACACCTGACTAGTAAGTATCTTCAAACCCATGGATTTATATGTCTCCATAAGAGACTCAAGTGTGTGTACAGCGGCATGAATGCAGCAGAGAAAATCCGATAAATCCCATTATCAAAATGAATTACAAAAACAAACACAATGACAGTGAAATAGAGAGCAATTCTTAAATAATTCATTCAGGGCTTGTGATGCAACCTGGATTTACCACATCTACAACCAGAGCTGAGTGAGACATAAGGCTGTACACTTCAGCCTGATAGCATTGGTGAGGTTCGTTGAGAAAATGCAGGCCCTTTGAAGTCATACTGCATGGTACCCATTCCATGGGTCCCAACTCTCCAGGTTTAAGGGATTCTTCCTTCAGCTAAAACATGCATGGGAAACCCACAGTATGGTGCACCGTGTGACCGGGAAACCTTTTCAAATGCATCTCAGTTTTCGTCCCCTTTTACTCGGGTTCACGATTGAAGACCCTTTACTAATACTCTCCCCACTTAGAGAGTCAGTGCCTTTAACCTCCTGTTTGGCACAGTTTGCAATTTCTGCGCAAGATGAACAAGAATAGGGAGAACCAATGAGAGACTAGCTCTAGGTGTCTGCACGTTCAAATATAACACTCATTTCCCACCAGGAAGAGGAATTTACCAAAGGATCAGCATGCTGTGCCGGAACCAGATTAGGGCATGAAGCAATGCTGCGGGTTTGCGGCCAGCTCACAAGAAAGCGAGTAGAAGAAAGGAGCTCAGGCGCACTGTCATTCACAAACCTGCAGAGTTATAAATGTCAACTATTGTCCAAAAATGTATTGAAGTAAGGCTGCGTAGAGGACTTGAAAGCGGGGCAGAATTGCAGGAAAACGAGTTCAGGGGCAGACTGGAATTGCATTTAAAGCATAAGGAAAGAGACAGAAAGTCGACAATGATGCACTTGGTCAAAAAGGGCGTATGCGTTTTTTCCTGAATATATTCAAGAAAAAACACATACGCCCTTTTTGGCCAAACAAGCAAGCCTGTAAAGAAATCTGCATTACAATGAAGTCTCACTGCCCCCCTGTCAAAAGGGACATCTGAAAAAAGTGAAAAATCCAGAAAGGCAGGACAGGCCATGGAGAACAGGGAGCCTTGTTATGCTGATGGGCGGGATGTAACTTGCCAACAGCCACTCTGGAGAAGTGTATGGTGTTTCCTCAAACACCTAAAAAACTAAGCAACGGAGCCTACGGCACTTCAACTTATGGTTCTATAGCTTAGGGAAATTAAAATCAAAAAGACACAGCCACCCATAAATTTTGGACGGCTCTGCTTACAAGAACCTCATTTACGGTACAAGTGAAATATCCCAGAAAGCAAAAAATGGATAAAGAAGTTGTTGTACGTACGTACAATGGAATATCACTCAGCAATGAAATCTATGTCATGAGGCCCGTCGCGGCATAATGAGTGGATTCAGGTACGATCATTCTAAGTTAACTAAGTCACACAGAAAAAGAAACACCATAAGATATCTCAAATACACGGAATGCAAACATGGCTGCACATGAACTCAATTACAAAACAGAAAAGGGTCTCAAATTTAGAAAACCAACTTATGCTTGCTTAAGGGGAAAGGTGAGTTGTGGTGCTGCATAAAACCAGAGATTGAAATTAGCACAGATACCTTTCCATAAGCAAATATGTAATAGTCAGGACCTACTCCTTGCTCCACGAAATGGACTCAACACCCCATATTCAATGCCTAGGAATATACCTGACTAGTAAGAATCTGAAAACCCATGGATTTATATGTCTCCATAAGAGAATCAAGCATGTGTACAGCGGCATAAACGCAGCAGTGAAAATCCGATAAATCCCATTATCAAAATAAATTACAAAAACAAAACACAATGACAGTGAAATAGAGAGCAATTCTTAAATAATTCATTCAGGGCTTGTGATGCAACGTGGATTTACCACATCTACACCCCGAGCTGAGTGAGACATAAGGCTGGACACTTCGGGCTGATAGCATTGGTGACGTTTGGTGAGCAAAGGCAACCCTTTGAAGTCATACTGCGTGGTACCCATTCCATGGGTCCCAACTCTCCAGGTTGAAGGGATTCTTCCTTCAGGTAAAACATGCATGGGCAACCCAGAATATGGTCCACCGTGTGACCGGGAAAACTTTTTAAATGCGTCTCAGTTTTCGTCCCCTCGTACTCGGTTTTACCATTCCAGACGCTTTACTAACACTCTCCCCACTTCGAGAGTCAGTGCCTTTAACCTCCTGTTTGGCACAGTTTGGAATTTCTGCGCAAGATGAACAGGAATAGGGAGAACCAATGAGAGATTAGCTGTAGGTGTCTGCACGAACAAATTTAACGCTCATTTCCCACCAGGAAGAGGAATTAGCCAAAGGCTCAGCATGCCGTGTCGGAACCAGATTAGGGCCTGAAGCAATCCTGCGGTTTTGCGGCCAGCTCACAAGAAAGCGAGTTGAAGAAAGGAGCTCAGGGGCAGTGTAATTCACAAACCTGCAGAGTTATAAATGACAGCTATCGTCCAAAAATATATTGAAGTAAGGCTGCAAAGAGGACTTGAACGCGGGGCAGAATTCCAGGAATACGATTTCAGGAGGTAGACGGGAAGTCCTCTGAAAGTATAGGAGAAGAGGCAGAACCTCGACAATGATGCACTTGGTCAAAAAGGGCATATGCGTTTCTTCCAGGGCCCTTATTAAAGAGGGTAGGAGGCTCCCAGCATGCTTCAGTGGCCAACAGAGGGCCTACGTCGCCAAGGCGACATGAGCCATCCAGGCAGGAGTGACCTCACATCAGAGGGCCCACCTCACAGAAGGGTAAGGAACCCAGTCAAGATCAGACTCTCACCAGAGTGCCCACATAAGCAAGGGGCTGGGAACCAGGCAGGAGTGTCCTCACATCCGTGGGGCCACATCATCGAAAGTTGAGGTACCCAGCACATGTGGCCTCAAACCAGAGGACCCACATCATCATGGGTCTCGGAGCGAGGCAGGCAGGATTAACCTCAAAACTCATGGCCCATTGTATAAAAAAGGTTAGGAATCCAGCAGTTGGAACATCCCAGCAGGCGGCCCAGAGCACCGAGGCTATGGGATCCAGGCAGTGATGAACTCACAACAGAGGGCCCTCATCGTGATACTGTAAGCAACCCAGCCGTTGTAACCTCAGAGCACAAGGCCCACATCCCCATGGGGAAGGGAACCAAGCAGGAGTGTCATCGCACCAGTGGGCACACATCAGAAAAGGTGGGGAGCCCAGCAGTTAGGGCCGGACGCCAGAGGGCCCTCATCACTGAGGAGAGGAGGCTCCCAGCAAGCTCCAACTGCTACCAGAAGGCCGACGTCGCCAATGCAGGGTGTGCCAGCCAGGCAGGAGTGACCTCAGAGCAGAGGGCCAACCACACAAAAGTGTGAGGAACACAAAGAGGATCAGACTCTCACCGGAGGGCCCACATCACCAAGGGAATGGAAACCAGGCAGGAGTGTTCTCACACCAGTGTGGTCACATCACCGAAATGTGACGGACCCAGCACACGTGGCCTCAAACTACAGGACACACATCACCAAGGGGCTGGGAGTGAGGCAGGCAGGAGGAGCCTCCAAACAGAGGGCCCATAGCGTAAAAAAGGTGAGGAATCCTGCAGTTGGAACCTCCCAGCAGGTGGCCAGGAGCAGCGAGGCTATGGGATCCAGGCCTGACTGAACTCAAAACAGAGGGCCCTCATTATGAAACTGTGAGCAACCCAGCCGGTGGGACCTTAGAGCAGAAGGCCCACATTCCCATGGGGTTGGGATCCTGGCAGGAGTGTACTCGCACCACAGGGCGCACATCAGAAAATTTTGGGAGCCCAGGAGTTAGGGTCTGACGCCAGAGGGCCCTCATTACCGAGGGGAGGAGACTCCCAGCAGGCACCAACTCCCAACTGAGGGCCCACATCGCCAAGTTGACGTGTGCCAGCCAGGCAGGAGTGACCTCACAGCAGAGGGCCTACCGCACAGAAGGGTGAGGAACCCAGCCAGGATAAGACTCTCACCAGAGGGCCCACATCACCAAGGGGATCGGAACAAGGCAGGAGTGTCCTCACACCAGTGTGGCCACATTATAGAAAGGTGAGGAACCCAGCACATGTGGCCTAAACCAGAGGACCCACATTTCCAAGGTGCTCCGAGTGAGGCAGGCAGGAGTAGCCTAACAACACAGGGCCCACAGAATAAAAAATGTGAGGAATCCAGCAGTTTGAACCTCCCAGCAGGTGGCCCAGAGCATGGAGTCTATGGGATCCAGGCCACAGTGAACTCACAGCAGAGGGCCCACATCATGAAACTGTGAGCAACCCAGCCAGTGGGACCTCAGAGCAGAAGGCCCACATCCCCATGGGGATGGGAACCTCGCAGGAGTGTCCTCGCACAACTTAGCACGTATCAGAAAATGTGGGAACCCAGCAGTTATGGCCTGGCGCCAGAGGGCCCTCATCACGGAGGAGAGGAGGCTACCAGCAGGCTCCAAATGCCACCAGAGGGCCGACGTCACCAAGGCAATGGGAGCAAGCCAGGCAGGAGTTACCTCACAGCAGAGGGCCCACCTCACAGAAGTGTGAGGAGCCCAAACAGGATCAGACTCTAACCAGAGCGCCCACATCACCAAGGGGATGGAAACCAGGCAGGAGTGTCCTCACACCAGTGGGGCCACATCAGCGAAAGGTGAGGAGCACAGCACATGTGGCCTCAAACAAGGGGACACACATCACGAAAGGGCTGGGAGTGAGGCATGCAGGAGGAGACTCACAACAGAGCGCCCATAGAATAAAAAAGGTGAGGAACCCCGCAGTTGGAAGCTCCAAGCAGGTGGCCCAGAGCACCGAGGCTATGGGATCCATGCCGGAGTGAACTCACAGCAGAGGGCCCACATTCTGACACTGTGAGCAACCCAGCCGTTGGGACCTCAGGGCAGAAAGCCCACATCCCCATGGGGATGGGACCCTGGCTGGAGTGTACTCGCACGACAGGGCGCACATCAGAAAATTTTGGGAGCCCATGAGTTAGGGCCTGACGCCAGAGGGCCCTCATTACCGAGGGGAGGAGACTCCCAGCAGGCACCAACTCCCAACTGAGGGCCCACATCGCCAAGGTGACGTGTGCCAGCCAGGCAGGAGTGACCTCACAGCAGAGGGCCCACCTCCCAGAAGTGTGAGGAATCCAGACAGGATCAGACTCTCACCAGAGGGCCCACATCACCAAGGGGATGGGAACCAGGCAGGAGTGTCCTCACACCAGTGGGGCCACATCAATAAAGGTGAGGAAACCGGTACATGTGGCCTTAAACCAGAGGACCTACATCACAAATGGGCTGGGAGTGAGTCAGGAAGTAGGAGCATGAAAACACAGGACACAAAGAATAAAAAAGCTAAGGAATCCAGCAGTAGGAACCTCCCAGCAGGCCGCTCAGAGCACAGAGGCTATGGGATCTAGGCCTGGGTGAACTAACACCAGAGAGCCAACATCATGAAACGGTGAACAACACAGGTGTTGGGACCTTAGAGCAGAAGGCCCACATGCCCATGGGGATGGGAACCTCGCAGGAGTGTCCTCGCACCACTTAGCACGTATCAGAAAATGTGGGTACCCAGCAGTTAGGGCCTGAGGCAAGAGGGCCCCCATCACCGAGGGGAGGTTCCCAGCAGGCTCCAACTGCCACAAGAGGGCCGATGTTGCCCAGGTGGGGTGTGCCAGCCAGGCAGGAGTGACCTCACAGCAGAGGGCCCACCTCACAGAAGGGTGAGGAACCCAGCCAGGATCAGACTCTCACCAGAGGGCCCACATCATCAAGGGGATAGGAACCAGGCAGGAGTGTCCTCACACCAGTGGGGCCACATCATCGAAAGGCGAGGGACCCAGCATACATGGCCTCAAACCAGAGGACACACATCACCAAGGGGCCGGGAGTGAGGCAGGCAGGAGGAGTCTCAAAACAGAGGGCACATAAAAGAAAAAAGGTGAGGAATCCCGCAGTTGTAACCTCCCAGCAGGTGGCCAGGAGCAGCGAGGCTATGGGATCCAGGCCGGAGAGAACTCACAGCAGAGGGCCCTCATCATGAAACTGAGCAACACACGGTTGGGACCTCAGAGCAGAAGGCCCACATTCCCATGGGGTTGGGAACCTTGCAGGAGTGTACTCGAACCACAGGGCGCATATCAGAAAATATTGGGAGCCCAGGAGTTAGGGTCTGACGCCAGAGGGCCCTCATTACCGAGGGGAGGAGACACCCAGCAGGCACCAAATCCCACCAGAGGGCCGACGTCGCCAAGGCGGGGTGTGCCAGCCAGGCAGGAGTGACCTCAGAGAAGAGGGCCCACCTCACAGAAGTGTGAGGAACCCAACCAGGATCAGACTCTCACCGGAGGGCCCACATCACCAAGGGGATTGGAACCAGGCAGGGGTGTCCTCACACCAGTGGGGCCACATCAGCCAAAGGTCAGGAACCCAGCACATGTGGCCTCAAACCACAGGACACACATCACCAAGGGGCTAGGAGTGAGGCAGGTGTCTGGAGGGGCACATTTAACTCTAATTTCCCACCAGGAAGTGGAATGAACCAAAGTCTCAGAGTGCCGTGCCGGACCCTGATTACGGCCTGAAGCAAACCTGCGGTTCTGTGGCCAGTTTTCAAGGAAACGAGTTAAGAAAGGAAATCACGGGCACTGTAATTCACAAACCTGCAGTGTTATAAATGACAGCTATTGGCAAAATTATATGGAAGTAAGTCTGCAAAGAGGCCTTGAAAACGAGGCAGAATTGCAGGAATCATATTTCAGTAGGTAGATTGGAATTGCATTTAAAGCATGTGAAAAGCGGCAGATCTTTGACAGTGATGCACTTGGACAAAAGTGCGTAAACATTTTTTCCTGAATATATTCAGGAAAAAACACATATGCCCTTTTTGGCCAACCAAGCACTCGAGAAATGGAAATCCGCACTACAATGAAGTCTCATTTCCCATTCGTCAAAAGGGCCATCTGAAAAAAGTGTAAAAACCAGAAACACAGGACAGGCCATGGAGAACAGGGAGCCTTGTTATGCTGATGGGCGGGATGTAAATTGCCAACAGACACTCTGGAGATGTTTATGGTGTATCCTGAAACATCTGAAAAACAAAGCTACAGACCCTAGGGCACTTCCACTTTTGGCCCTATAGCTTAGGAAAATTAAAATCAACAAGACACAGCCAACACAAAATTTAGGGCTGCTGTGTTTACAAGAACCTTGAGTCCAGTACAAATTAAATATCCCAGAAAGAAAAAAATGGATAAAGGAGTTGTGCTACTTACGTACAACGGAATATCACTCAGCAATGAAATCAATGTCATCAGGCCTGTAGCAGCAAATTGAGTGGATTTAAGTATGATGATTCTAAGAGAAATAGGTCACACAGAGAAAGAGAATTATCATAAGATATCACTAATAGAGAGAGTGTAAACTTGGCTACACATAAACTGAATTCCAAAACCGAACAGAGTCTCACATTTAGATAAAAACTTATGCTTGCTTAAGGGGAAAGTTGAGTTGGGGTGCTGTATAAAACCAGAGATTGAAATTAGCACACATACCGTTCCATAAGCCAAATATGTAATAGACAAGACCTACTCTTTGCTCAACGAAATAGACTCATCCATGGTGTATCACCTCACACCTGTTAGAATGGGCATCATCAGATAATCTACAAACAACAAATGCTGGAAAGGGTGTGGAGATAAGGAACCCTCTTCCACTATTGTTGGGAATGTAAATTGATACAGTCACTGTGGAGAACATTATGGAGTTTCTTATAAAACTAAGAATAGAATTACCATATGATACAGCAATCCCACTACTGGGCATATACCCAGACAAAACCATAAATCAAAAAGAGACATTCACCGCAATGTTCATTGCATCACTATTTACAATATCCAGGTAATGGAAGCAACCTAAATGCCCACAGACAGACGAATGCATAAAGATGTGGTACATATATAAAATGGAATATTACTAAGCCATAAAAAGGAATGAAATTGGGTCATTTGTAGAGACGTTGATGGATCTAGAGACTGTCATACAGAGTGAAGTAAGTCAGAAAGAGAAAAACAAATCTTGTCTATTAATGCATATATGTGGAACCTAGAAAAATTGTACAGATGAACCGTTTTGCCAGGCAGAAATAGAGCAACAGATGTAGACAACAAACGTATGGACACCAAGGGGGGAAAGCTGTTGGGGGGTGGTGGTGGGAGGAGTTGAGAGATTGGGATTGGCATGTATACATTTATATGTATAAAATAGATAACCAAAAAGAACCTGCTGTATAAAAAAATAAAATAAAATTCAAATTACAAAAAGTAAAACAGAAAAAATATTCTTCCCTTCACATACATGTATTTATATGAATAAATTATTTCCATGCTTATATCTGTAAATACAAAAAAGAGGAATAAAATCTACCTTGAACCAAAAACGAAAAAAAGAAAAAAACACAGAACCCACCAGTTACACAGAGGAAAACCGTATCAGGGCACTTGCTCCAGTTGTAAACAATTCTGAAGTTGGTCAGTGGTGGGGAATCATCTCCCATTCAGCCAGCAGGCCCCACGCAACAAGCGTCCTCATTGCAAAGCTGGGGGACCGTGCCGAGGCATCTGTGAGTAAACGTGGGCTGAGCCCCAGGCCAGCTGCTGCTGAAATGTTCCCACCCTTCCCAGGTAAAACACCTGAATATGTACAAGGACTTGAAAGCCTAGAGGAAGGGCCATGGAGCCACATGAGTGACAGCATGCCAGCCGACTTGGTGCCTGCAGGCCAGCCAGGATGGTCCTGGCCATGGGTGCTCTTCTGGAAGCTTTCCATTTCCCTGCCTGAGATACCCCTGCTGTCCCGGCCCCCACTGCTTTCTTCCTCACTCACCTCTGCCCAGGGAGAAATTCCAGCGGCAGGTATGGGTGACACATCCTCTTCTTTAGCAGGTGGCATCTTGGCAACTGCTGCAGAAAGTCCAGCAGAGCCCCACTCACACTGGGCCACCCACAAAGCCGTGGCCTCTCACTCCCTCCCACCAGTCCAGCCCCAAGACTGCTGACAGGGCAGAGAAAATGGCGTCAGGCACAGCTGCAGGGGCTCTTGCTGCCTGGAGCGGTGTTTATATTGATCTGAACCCAGGCACACCTGGGGAGGTCTGGCCGGCACGGTCGGGCTTCCCAGGCCAGCCAATAATCACCCCTCAGGGGCTCACAGTTGCAGAAACTGGAACTTGCTGAATCGGCCAGGTCTAAGGAACAGGTGTGGGCTCCTGAGAGTCAGGATAGACAAGGGGCTGCAGCTCTGGCTTGTTTTCTAATTATATTATCTGGCCCATGAGTGGGAGACAACTTCAAGAAAACCCTCTCCTAATGAGAGGAACCCAGGAGTCAGGGAGAGGAGGGGTGGCTGGTGGGTGGAGACAGAGGCCTGGTGCCCCGGGTGCAGTGGAAGTCTCTGGAAGACCAGGTGGAGGGAGGCCACACAGAGTGATGCCCAGGGTCACAGACCTGTCGGAGCTGCTGTTTGTTAGTTCAAGTCCTGCTCTGAGGTGCTCTGTGTCAGATCTGAGTGACAGGTGAGCTGGGAGTGCTCTGCAATGAGGGCGATATGCACGGTTCCTGTGTTCCCAGCCCTGCCATGGTACCTGCAAGGGTAGCTCTGTATCCTGGGAGGGGCCTGACCACGAGAGCCCCATGGGCTGCAGGGGAACCTGCCCAGGGAACCCCATATCCTGGGAGGGGCCTGAACACGACAGCCCCATGGGCTGGGGTGGGGGTGGGGTACCTGCCCAGGTGAGCTCCATATCCTGGGATTGGCCTGACCTCGAGAGCCCCATGGGCTGCTGGAGTCCTGGTAAAGGATGTCAGGACAGTCAGTGAAGCCACCGAGGATATACCTCCAGTAGTTCCTAAACCCTACACCCTGCTGGTCATTCTACCAACCACCAGGACATGGTATTCTGTATTAGTCTTCAATGATGCCTTCTTTTGTATTCTATTAGTCCCAGAGTCACAAGAAATTTTGGCTTGTGAGTGGCAGGACTCAACATACAACTAAAACAATACTTCCGGGTCATGTTGCCCCAAGGGTTCAAAAATTCCCACACCATCTTTGGGGAAAGCTCAGCTAAAGAACTAAAAGTTCTACCTCTGGAAAAGGAAACACTCCTTCAATATGCAGACGACATTCTGATCGCCAGCCCTACTAAGGAGACCTCTGAACTACCAAGCCAATAAAGGATACAAGTTGTCCAAGAAAAAGCTCAAATATCACAGACTACAGTGACCTGCCTGGGCTTCATTCTCACAGAAGGTCGGAGAAGCCCATCCCAGGAAAGGGAAGAAACAATTTACAGCCTTACCCATTTCTGAAACTAGAAGACAGCTTAGGGGCTCCTGGGGAGGCCAGGGTTTGCTGCTTCTGGATCCCTAACTACAGTCTACTAGCTGGGCCTCTATATGAAACACTGAAAGGAAAAGATGATGATCCTTTTGAATAGAATGCAGAAGTGGCCTTTCAAGAATGGAAAGAGCAGTCAATTCAGACCCTTGCCCTGGAACTCCCTAATTTAGCTAAACCCTTTGACCTTTACATTCCTGGTGAACGGTGAATCGCCATTGGAGTATTAGTGCAAAACCTGGGACCACTTGAAATGGAACAATGCAAGAACGCGATCCAGGTAGGATAAACTATGGTCACCAAGGGGCTTGGCCCACCGCCACATCTGGCCAAGATACTGGCAGTATCTGAAAACCTGGAAATCAGCAGCCCAAAAGGCCACCTACCTCCGAAGGGAAAAGGACCCCACGTGGTGATCCTAACCCCCAACCATGCCCTGAAGTTGCAGGGTTGGCTCCATGGGCACACTGACCTTGAGTGAGGAGGCCCTCCAACTCCAACCTCCATAGAGATACCCGGGGCAAAGTGGCACCATGAAGACTCGTGTGAAGGTGTCTGCACGGGCAAATTTAACGCTCATTTCCCACCAGGAAGAGGAATTAACCAAAGGCTCAGCATGCCGTGCCGGAACCAGATTAGGGCCTGAAGCAATCCTGCGCGTTTGCGGCCAGCTCACAAGAAAGCGAGTTGAAGAAAGGAGCTCAGGGACACTGTAATTCACAAACCTGCAGAGTTATAAATGACAGCTATCACCCAAAAATATATTGAAGGAAGGCTGCGAAGAGGACTTGAAAGCGGGGCAGAATTGCAAGAAAACGATTTCAGGGGGTAGACTGGAATTGCATTTAAAGCATAGGAAAAGAGGCAGAACGTCGACAATGATGCACTTGGCCAAAATGGGCGTATGCGTTTTTTCCTGAATATATTCAGGAAAAAAACGCATACGCCCTTTTTGGCCAACCAAGCAAGCATGTTAAAGAAATCTGCACTACAATGAAGTCTCACTGCCCCCCGTTCAAAAGGGCCATCTGAAAAAAGTGTAAAATCCAGAAAGGCAGCACAGGCCATGGAGAACAGGGAGCCTTGTTATGCTGATGGGCGAGATGTAAATTGCCAACAGCCACTCTGGAGATGTGTATGGTGTTTCCTCAAAAACCTAAAAAACAAAGCAACGGAGCCTACGGCATTACCACTTTTTTTCCTATAGCTTAGGGAAATTAAAATCAAAAACACACAGCCACCGCAAAGTTTCTGTTTACGGCTCTGTTTACAAGAACCTCGTCTACGGTACAAGTTAAATATCCCAGAAAGCGAAAAATGGATAAAGAAGTGTGGTACGTACGTACAAAGGAATATCACTCACCAATGAAATCTATGTCATCAGGCCCGTCGCGGCATAATGAGTGGATTCAGGTACGATGATTCTAAGTGAAATAAGTCACACAGAAAATGAAACATCATAAGATATCACTAATACACGGAATGTAAACTTGGCTACACATGAACTGAATTACAAAACAGAACAGGGTCTCAAATTTAGAAAACCAACTTATGCTTGCTTAAGGGGAAAGGTGAGTTGTGGTGCTGCATAAAACCAGAGATAGAAATTAGCACAGATACCTTTCCATAAGCCAAATATGTAATAGTCAAGACCTAGCCCTTGCTCAACGAAATGGACTAAACACCCCATATTCAACGCCTAGGATTACACATGACTAGTAAGAATCTTCAAACCCATGGATTTATATATCTCCGTAAGAGACTCAAGTGTGTGTAGAGTGGCATGAATGCAGCAGAGAAAATCCGATAAAACCCATTATCAAAATGAATTACAAAAACAAACACAATGACAGTGAAATAGAGAGCAATTCTTAAATAATTCATTCAGGGCTTGTGATGCGACCTGGATTTACCACATCTACACCCAGAGCTGAGTGAGACATAAGGCTGGACACTTCGGGCTGATAGCATTGGTGAGGTTCGATGAGCAAATGCAGACCCTTTGAAGTCATACTGCATGGTACCCATTCCATGGGTCCCAACTCTCCAGGTTTAAGGGATTCTTCCTTCAGCTAAAACATGCATGGGAAACCCACAGTACAGTGCACTGTGTGACCGGGAAACGTTTTCAAATGCATCTCAGTTTTCGTCCCCTTTTACTCGGGTTCACCATTCCAGACCGTTTACTAACACTCTCCCCACTTGGAGAGTCAGTGCCTTTAACCTGCTGTTTGGCACAGTTTTCAATTTCTGCGCAAGATGAACAGGAATAGGGAGAACCAATGAGAGACTAGCTGTAGGTGTCTGGACGGGCAAATGGAACGCTCATTTCCCACCAGGAAGAGGAATTAACCAAAGGCTCAGCATGCCGTGCCGGAACCAGATTAGGGCCTGAAGCATTCCTGCGGGTTTGCGGCCAGCTCACAAGAAAGCGAGTTGAAGAAAGGAGCTCAGGGGCACTGTAATTCACAAACCTGCAGAGTTATAAATGACAGCTATCGTCCAAAAATATATTGAAGGATGGCTGCGAAGAGGACTGGAAAGCGGGGCAGAATTGCAGGAAAACGATTTCAGGGGGTAGACTGGAATTGCATTTAAAGCATAGGAAAAGAGGCAGAACGTCGACAATGATGCACTTGGCCAAAAAGGGCGTATGCGTTTTTTCCTGAATATATTCAGGAAAAAACGCATACGCCCTTTTTGGCCAACCAAGCCAGCATGTTAAAGAAATCTGCACTACAAAGAAGTCTCACTGCCCCCAGGTCAAAAGGGCCATCTGAAAAAAGTGTAAAATCCAGAAAGACAGCACAGGCCATGGAGAACAGGGAGCCTTGTTATGCTGATGGGCGGGATGTAAATTGCCAACAGCCACTCTGGAGAAGTGTATGGTGTTTCCTGAAACACCTAAGAAACAAAGCAACGGAGACTACGGCACTTCCACTTATGGTCTTATAGATCACGGAAATTAAAATCAAAAACAGACAGCCACCCCAAAGTTTCAGACGGCTCTGTTTACAGGAATCTCGTCTACGGTACAAGTTAAATATCCCAGAATGTGAAAAATGGATAAAGAAGTTGTGGTACACACATTCAATGGAATATCACTCAGCAATGAAATCTATGTCATCAGGCCCATCGTGGCATAATGAGTGGATTCAGGTACGATGATTCTAAGTGAAATAAGTCACACAGAAAATGAAACATCATAAGATATCACTAATACACGGAATGTAAACTTGGCTACACATGAACTGAATTACAAAACAGAACAGGGTCTCAAATTTAGAAAACCACCTTATGCTTGCTTAAGGGGAAAAGTGAGTTGGGGTGCTGCATAAAACCAGAGATAGAAATTAGCACAGATACCTTTCCATAAGCCAAATATGTAATAGTCAAGACCTAGCCCTTGCTCAACGAAATGGACTAAACACCCCATATTCAACGCCTAGGAATACACCTGACTAGTAAGTATCTTCAAACCCATGGATTTATATGTCTCCATAAGAGACTCAAGTGTGTGTACAGCGGCATGAATGCAGCAGAGAAAATCCGATAAATCCCATTATCAAAATGAATTACAAAAACAAACACAATGACAGTGAAATAGAGAGCAATTCTTAAATAATTCATTCAGGGCTTGTGATGCAACCTGGATTTACCACATCTACAACCAGAGCTGAGTGAGACATAAGGCTGTACACTTCGGCCTGATAGCATTGGTGAGGTTCGTTGCGAAAATGCAGGCCCTTTGAAGTCATACTGCATGGTACCCATTCCATGGGTCCCAACTCTCCAGGTTTAAGGGATTCTTCCTTCAGCTAAAACATGCATGGGAAACCCACAGTATGGTGCACCGTGTGACCGGGAAACCTTTTCAAATGCATCTCAGTTTTCGTCCCCTTTTACTCGGGTTCACGATTGAAGACCCTTTACTAATACTCTCCCCACTTAGAGAGTCAGTGCCTTTAACCTCCTGTTTGGCACAGTTTGCAATTTCTGCGCAAGATGAACAAGAATAGGGAGAACCAATGAGAGACTAGCTCTAGGTGTCTGCACGTTCAAATATAACACTCATTTCCCACCAGGAAGAGGAATTTACCAAAGGATCAGCATGCTGTGCCGGAACCAGATTAGGGCATGAAGCAATGCTGCGGGTTTGCGGCCAGCTCACAAGAAAGCGAGTAGAAGAAAGGAGCTCAGGCGCCCTGTCATTCACAAACCTGCAGAGTTATAAATGTCAGCTATTGTCCAAAAATGTATTGAAGTAAGGCTGTGTAGAGGACTTGAAAGCGGGGCAGAATTGCAGGAAAACGAGTTCAGGGGCAGACTGGAATTGCATTTAAAGCATAAGGAAAGAGACAGAAAGTCGACAATGATGCACTTGGTCAAAAAGGGTGTATGCGTTTTTTCCTGAATATATTCAAGAAAAAACACATACGCTCTTTTTGGCCAAACAAGCAAGCCTGTAAAGAAATCTGCATTACAATGAAGTCTCACTGCCCCACTGTCAAAAGGGACATCTGAAAAAAGTGAAAAATCCAGAAAGGCAGGACAGGCCATGGAGAACAGGGAGCCTTGTTATGCTGATGGGCGGGATGTAACTTGCCAACAGCCACTCTGGAGAAGTGTATGGTGTTTCCTCAAACACCTAAAAAACTAAGCAACGGAGCCTACGGCACTTCAACTTATGGTTCTATAGCTTAGGGAAATTAAAATCAAAAAGACACAGCCACCCATAAATTTTGGACGGCTCTGCTTACAAGAACCTCATTTACGGTACAAGTGAAATATCCCAGAAAGCAAAAAATGGATAAAGAAGTTGTTGTACGTACGTACAATGGAATATCACTCAGCAATGAAATCTATGTCATGAGGCCCGTCGCGGCATAATGAGTGGATTCAGGTACGATCATTCTAAGTTAACTAAGTCACACAGAAAAAGAAACACCATAAGATATCTCAAATACACGGAATGCAAACATGGCTGCACATGAACTCAATTACAAAACAGAAAAGGGTCTCAAATTTAGAAAACCAACTTATGCTTGCTTAAGGGGAAAGGTGAGTTGTGGTGCTGCATAAAACCAGAGATTGAAATTAGCACAGATACCTTTCCATAAGCAAATATGTAATAGTCAGGACCTACTCCTTGCTCCACGAAATGGACTCAACACCCCATATTCAATGCCTAGGAATATACCTGACTAGTAAGAATCTGAAAACCCATGGATTTATATGTCTCCATAAGAGAATCAAGCATGTGTACAGCGGCATAAACGCAGCAGTGAAAATCCGATAAATCCCATTATCAAAATAAATTACAAAAACAAAACACAATGACAGTGAAATAGAGAGCAATTCTTAAATAATTCATTCAGGGCTTGTGATGCAACGTGGATTTACCACATCTACACCCCGAGCTGAGTGAGACATAAGGCTGGACACTTCGGGCTGATAGCATTGGTGACGTTCGGTGAGCAAAGGCAACCCTTTGAAGTCATACTGCGTGGTACCCATTCCATGGGTCCCAACTCTCCAGGTTGAAGGGATTCTTCCTTCAGGTAAAACATGCATGGGCAACCCAGAATATGGTCCACCGTGTGACCGGGAAAACTTTTTAAATGCGTCTCAGTTTTCGTCCCCTCGTACTCGGTTTTACCATTCCAGACGCTTTACTAACACTCTCCCCACTTGGAGAGTCAGTGCCTTTAACCTCCTGTTTGGCACAGTTTGGAATTTCTGCGCAAGATGAACAGGAATAGGGAGAACCAATGAGAGATTAGCTGTAGGTGTCTGCACGAACAAATTTAACGCTCATTTCCCACCAGGAAGAGGAATTAGCCAAAGGCTCAGCATGCCGTGTCGGAACCAGATTAGGGCCTGAAGCAATCCTGCGGTTTTGCGGCCAGCTCACAAGAAAGCGAGTTGAAGAAAGGAGCTCAGGGGCACTGTAATTCACAAACCTGCAGAGTTATAAATGACAGCTATCGTCCAAAAATATATTGAAGTAAGGCTGCAAAGAGGACTTGAACGCGGGGCAGAATTCCAGGAATACGATTTCAGGAGGTAGACGGGAAGTCCTCTGAAAGTATAGGAGAAGAGGCAGAACCTCGACAATGATGCACTTGGTCAAAAAGGGCATATGCGTTTCTTCCAGGGCCCTTATTAAAGAGGGTAGGAGGCTCCCAGCATGCTTCAGTGGCCAACAGAGGGCCTACGTCGCCAAGGCGACATGAGCCATCCAGGCAGGAGTGACCTCACATCAGAGGGCCCACCTCACAGAAGGGTAAGGAACCCAGTCAAGATCAGACTCTCACCAGAGTGCCCACATAAGCAAGGGGCTGGGAACCAGGCAGGAGTGTCCTCACACCCGTGGGGCCACATCATCGAAAGTTGAGGTACCCAGCACATGTGGCCACAAACCAGAGGACCCACATCACCATGGGTCTCGGAGCGAGGCAGGCAGGATTAACCTCAAAACACATGGCCCATTGTATAAAAAAGGTGAGGAATCCAGCAGTTGGAACATCCCAGCAGGCGGCCCAGAGCACCGAGGCTATGGGATCCAGGCAGTGATGAACTCACAACAGAGGGCCCTCATCATGATACTGTAAGCAACCCAGCCGTTGTAACCTCAGAGCACAAGGCCCACATCCCCATGGGGAAGGGAACCAAGCAGGAGTGTCATCGCACCAGTGGGCACACATCAGAAAAGGTGGGGAGCCCAGCAGTTAGGGTCGGACGCCAGAGGGCCCTCATCACTGAGGAGAGGAGGCTCCCAGCAAGCTCCAACTGCTACCAGAAGGCCGACGTCGCCAATGCAGGGTGTGCCAGCCAGGCAGGAGTGACCTCAGAGCAGAGGGCCAACCACAAAAAAGTGTGAGGAACCCAAAGAGGATCAGACTCTCACCGGAGGGCCCACATCACCAAGGGGATGGAAACCAGGCAGGAGTGTCCTCACACCAGTGGGGCCACATCAGCGAAAGGTGAGGAACACAGCACATGTGGCCTCAAACAAGGGGACACACATCACGAAAGGGCTGGGATTGAGGCATGCAGGAGGAGACTCACAACAGAGCGCCCATAGAATAAAAAAGGTGAGGAACCCCGCAGTTGGAAGCTCCAAGCAGGTGGCCCAGAGCACCGAGGCTATGGGATCCATGCCGGAGTGAACTCACAGCAGAGGGCCCACATTCTGACACTGTGAGCAACCCAGCCGTTGGGACCTCAGGGCAGAAAGCCCACATCCCCATGGGGATGGGACCCTGGCTGGAGTGTACTCGCACGACAGGGCGCACATCAGAAAATTTTGGGAGCCCATGAGTTAGGGCCTGACGCCAGAGGGCCCTCATTACCGAGGGGAGGAGACTCCCAGCAGGCACCAACTCCCAACTGAGGGCCCACATCGCCAAGGTGACGTGTGCCAGCCAGGCAGGAGTGACCTCACAGCAGAGGGCCCACCTCCCAGAAGTGTGAGGAATCCAGACAGGATCAGACTCTCACCAGAGGGCCCCCATCACCAAGGGGATGGGAACCAGGCAGGAGTGTCCTCACACCAGTGGGGCCACATCAATAAAGGTGAGGAAACTGGTACATGTGGCCTTAAACCAGAGGACCTACATCACAAAGGGGCTGGGAGTGAGTCAGGAAGTAGGAGCATGAAAACACAGGACCCAAAGAATAAAAAAGGTAAGGAATCCAGCATTAGGAACCTCCCAGCAGGCCGCTCAGAGCACAGAGGCTATGGGATCTAGGCCTGGGTGAACTAACACCAGAGAGCCAACATCATGAAACGGTGAACAACACAGGTGTTGGGACCTTAGAGCAGAAGGCCCACATGCCCATGGGGATGGGAACCTCGCAGGAGTGTCCTTGCACCACTTAGCACGTATCAGAAAATGTGGGTACCCAGCAGTTAGGGCCTGAGGCAAGAGGGCCCCCATCACCGAGGGGAGGTTCCCAGCAGGCTCCAACTGCCACAAGAGGGCCGATGTTGCCCAGGTGGGGTGTGCCAGCCAGGCAGGAGTGACCTCACAGCAGAGGGCCCCCCTCACAGAAGGGTGAGGAACCCAGCCAGGATCAGACTCTCACCAGAGGGCCCACATCATCAAGGGGATAGGAACCAGGCAGGAGTGTCCTCACACCAGTGGGGCCACATCATCGAAAGGCGAGGGACCCAGCATACATGGCCTCAAACCAGAGGACACACATCACCAAGGGGCTGGGAGTGAGGCAGGCAGGAGGAGTCTCAAAACAGAGGGTCCATAGAAGAAAAAAGGTGAGGAATCCCGCAGTTGTAACCTCCCAGCAGGTGGCCAGGATCAGCGAGGCTATGGGATCCAGGCCGGAGAGAACTCACAGCAGAGGGCCCTCATCATGAAACTGAGCAACCCACGGTTGGGACCTCAGAGCAGAAGGCCCACATTCCCATGCGGTTGGGAACCTGGCAGGAGTGTACTCGAACCACAGGGCGCATATCAGAAAATATTGGGAGCCCAGGAGTTAGGGCCTGACACCAGAGGGCCCTCATTACCGAGGGGAGGAGACACCCATCAGGCACCAAATCCCACCAGAGAGCCGACGTCGCCAAGGCGGGGTGTGCCAGCCAGGCAGGAGTGACCTCAGAGAAGAGGGCCCACCTCACAGAAGTGTGAGGAACCCAACCAGGATCAGACTCTCACCGGAGGGCCCACATCACCAAGGGGATGGGAACCAGGCAGGAGTGTCCTCACACCAGTGGGGCCACATCAGCCAAAGGTGAGGAACCCAGCACATTTGGCCTCAAACCAGAGGACACACATCACCAAGGGGCTAGGAGTGAGGCAGGTGTCTGGAGGGGCACATTTAACTCTAATTTCCCACCAGGAAGTGGAATGAACCAAAGTCTCAGAGTGCCGTGCCAGACCCTGATTACGGCCTGAAGCAAACCTGTGGTTCTGTGGCCAGTTTTCAAGGAAACGAGTTAAGAAAGGAAATCACGGGCACTGTAATTCACAAACCTGCAGTGTTATAAATGACAGTTATTGGCAAAATTATATGGAAGTAAGTCTGCAAAGAGGACTTGAAAACGAGGCAGAAT
Organism: Delphinapterus leucas; assembly: GCF_059928025.1. Taxonomy (NCBI): domain Eukaryota; kingdom Metazoa; phylum Chordata; class Mammalia; order Artiodactyla; family Monodontidae; genus Delphinapterus; species Delphinapterus leucas. The sequence continues at coordinate 2,636,278 of NW_028322237.1, forward strand.
TGCAGGAATCATATTTCAGGAGGTAGATTGGAATTGCATTTAAAGCATGTGAAAAGCGGCAGATCTTTGACAGTGATGCACTTGGACAAAAGTGCGTAAACATTTTTTCCTGAATATATTCAGGAAAAAACACATATGCCCTTTTTGGCCAACCAAGCACTCGAGAAATGGAAATCCGCACTACAATGAAGTCTCATTTCCCATTCGTCAAAAGGGCCATCTGAAAAAAGTGTAAAAACCAGAAACACAGGACAGGCCATGGAGAACAGGGAGCCTTGTTATGCTGATGGGCGGGATGTAAATTGCCAACAGACACTCTGGAGATGTTTATGGTGTATCCTGAAACATCTGAAAAACAAAGCTACAGACCCTAGGGCACTTCCACTTTTGGCCCTATAGCTTAGGAAAATTAAAATCAACAAGACACAGCCAACACAAAATTTAGGGCTGCTGTGTTTACAAGAACCTTGAGTCCAGTACAAATTAAATATCCCAGAAAGAAAAAAATGGATAAAGGAGTTGTGCTACTTACGTACAACGGAATATCACTCAGCAATGAAATCAATGTCATCAGGCCTGTAGCAGCAAATTGAGTGGATTTAAGTATGATGATTCTAAGAGAAATAGGTCACACAGAGAAAGAGAATTATCATAAGATATCACTAATAGAGAGAGTGTAAACTTGGCTACACATAAACTGAATTCCAAAACCGAACAGAGTCTCACATTTAGATAAAAACTTATGCTTGCTTAAGGGGAAAGTTGAGTTGGGGTGCTGTATAAAACCAGAGATTGAAATTAGCACACATACCGTTCCATAAGCCAAATATGTAATAGACAAGACCTACTCTTTGCTCAACGAAATAGACTCATCCATGGTGTATCACCTCACACCTGTTAGAATGGGCATCATCAGAAAATCTACAAACAACAAATGCTGGAAAGGGTGTGGAGATAAGGAACCCTCTTCCACTATTGTTGGGAATGTAAATTGATACAGTCACTGTGGAGAACATTATGGAGTTTCTTATAAAACTAAGAATAGAATTACCATATGATACAGCAATCCCACTACTGGGCATATACCCAGACAAAACCATAAATCAAAAAGAGACATTCACCGCAATGTTCATTGCATCACTATTTACAATATCCAGGTAATGGAAGCAACCTAAATGCCCACAGACAGACGAATGCATAAAGATGTGGTACATATATAAAATGGAATATTACTAAGCCATAAAAAGGAATGAAATTGGGTCATTTGTAGAGACGTTGATGGATCTAGAGACTGTCATACAGAGTGAAGTAAGTCAGAAAGAGAAAAACAAATCTTGTCTATTAATGCATATATGTGGAACCTAGAAAAATTGTACAGATGAACCGTTTTGCCAGGCAGAAATAGAGCAACAGATGTAGACAACAAACGTATGGACACCAAGGGGGGAAAGCTGTTGGGGGGTGGTGGTGGGAGGAGTTGAGAGATTGGGATTGGCATGTATACATTTATATGTATAAAATAGATAACCAAAAAGAACCTGCTGTATAAAAAAATAAAATAAAATTCAAATTACAAAAAGTAAAACAGAAAAAATATTCTTCCCTTCACATACATGTATTTATATGAATAAATTATTTCCATGCTTATATCTGTAAATACAAAAAAGAGGAATAAAATCTACCTTGAACCAAAAACGAAAAAAAGAAAAAAACACAGAACCCACCAGTTACACAGAGGAAAACCGTATCAGGGCACTTGCTCCAGTTGTAAACAATTCTGAAGTTGGTCAGTGGTGGGGAATCATCTCCCATTCAGCCAGCAGGCCCCACGCAACAAGCGTCCTCATTGCAAAGCTGGGGGACCGTGCCGAGGCATCTGTGAGTAAACGTGGGCTGAGCCCCAGGCCAGCTGCTGCTGAAATGTTCCCACCCTTCCCAGGTAAAACACCTGAATATGTACAAGGACTTGAAAGCCTAGAGGAAGGGCCATGGAGCCACATGAGTGACAGCATGCCAGCCGACTTGGTGCCTGCAGGCCAGCCAGGATGGTCCTGGCCCTGGGTGCTCTTCTGGAAGCTTTCCATTTCCCTGCCTGAGATACCCCTGCTGTCCCGGCCCCCACTGCTTTCTTCCTCACTCACCTCTGCCCAGGGAGAAATTCCAGCGGCAGGTATGGGTGACACATCCTCTTCTTTAGCAGGTGGCATCTTGGCAACTGCTGCAGAAAGTCCAGCAGAGCCCCACTCACACTGGGCCACCCACAAAGCCGTGGCCTCTCACTCCCTCCCACCAGTCCAGCCCCAAGACTGCTGACAGGGCAGAGAAAATGGCGTCAGGCACAGCTGCAGGGGCTCTTGCTGCCTGGAGCGGTGTTTATATTGATCTGAACCCAGGCACACCTGGGGAGGTCTGGCCGGCACGGTCGGGCTTCCCAGGCCAGCCAATAATCACCCCTCAGGGGCTCACAGTTGCAGAAACTGGAACTTGCTGAATCGGCCAGGTCTAAGGAACAGGTGTGGGCTCCTGAGAGTCAGGATAGACAAGGGGCTGCAGCTCTGGCTTGTTTTCTAATTATATTATCTGGCCCATGAGTGGGAGACAACTTCAAGAAAACCCTCTCCTAATGAGAGGAACCCAGGAGTCAGGGAGAGGAGGGGTGGCTGGTGTGTGGAGACAGAGGCCTGGTGCCCCGGGTGCAGTGGAAGTCTCTGGAAGACCAGGTGGAGGGAGGCCACACAGAGTGATGCCCAGGGTCACAGACCTGTCGGAGCTGCTGTTTGTTAGTTCAAGTCCTGCTCTGAGGTGCTCTGTGTCAGATCTGAGTGACAGGTGAGCTGGGAGTGCTCTGCAATGAGGGCGATATGCACGGTTCCTGTGTTCCCAGCCCTGCCATGGTACCTGCAAGGGTAGCTCTGTATCCTGGGAGGGGCCTGACCACGAGAGCCCCATGGGCTTCAGGGGGACCTGCCCAGGGAACACCATATCCTGGGAGGGTCCTGAACATGAGAGCCCCGTGGGCTGGGTTGGGGTACCTGCCCAGGTGAGCTTCATATCCTGGGATTGGCCTGACCTCGAGAGCCCCATGGGCTGCTGGAGTCCTGGTAAAGGATGTCAGGACAGTCAGTTAAGCCACCGAGGATATACCTCCATTAGTTACTAAACCCTACACCCTGCTGGTCATTCTACCAACCACCAGGACATGGTATTCTGTATTAGTCTTCAATGATGCCTTCTTTTGTATTCTATTAGTCCCAGAGTCACAAGAAATTTTGGCTTGTGAGTGGCAGGACTCAACATACAACTAAAACAATACTTCCGGGCCGTGTTGCCCCAAGGGTTCAAAAATTCCCACACCATCTTTGGGGAAAGCTCAGCTAAAGAACTAAAAGTTCTACCTCTGGAAAAGGAAACACTCCTTCAATATGCAGACGACATTCTGATCGCCAGCCCTACTAAGGAGACCTCTGAACTACCAAGCCAATAAAGGATACAAGTTGTCCAAGAAAAAGCTCAAATATCACAGACTACGGTGACCTGCCTGGGCTTCATTCTCACAGAAGGTCGGAGAAGCCCATCCCAGGAAAGGGAAGAAACAATTTACAGCCTTACCCATTTCTGAAACTAGAAGACAGCTTAGGGGTTCCTGGGGAGGCCAGGGTTTGCTGCTTCTGGATCCCTAACTACAATCTACTAGCTCGGCCTCTATATGAAACACTGAAAGGAAAAGATGATGATCCTTTTGAATAGAATGCAGAAGTGGCCTTTCAAGAATGGAAAGAGCAGTCAATTCAGACCCTTGCCCTGGAACTCCCTAATTTAGCTAAACCCTTTGACCTTTACATTCCTGGTGAACGGTGAATCGCCATTGGAGTATTAGTGCAAAACCTGGGACCACTTGAAATGGAACAATGCAAGAATGCGCTCCAGGTAGGATAAACTACTGTCACCAAGGGGCTTGGCCCACCGCCACATCTGGCCAAGATACTGGCAGTATCTGAAAACCTGGAAATCAGCAGCCCAAAAGGCCACCTCCCTCCGAAGGGAAAAGGACCCCACGTGGTGATCCTAACACCCAACCATGCCCTGAAGTTGCAGGGTTGGCTCCATGGGCACACTGACATTGAGCGAGGAGGCCCTCCAACTCCAACCTCCATAGAGATAACCGGGGCAAAGTGGCACCATGAAGACTCGTGTGAAGGTGTCTGCACGGGCAAATTTAACGCTCATTTCCCACCAGGAAGAGGAATTAACCAAAGGCTCAGCATGCCGTGCCGGAACCAGATTAGGGCCTGAAGCAATCCTGTGGGTTTGCGGCCAGCTCACAAGAAAGCGAGTTGAAGAAAGGAGCTCAGGGACACTGTAATTCACAAACCTGCAGAGTTATAAATGACAGCTATCACCCAAAAATATATTGAAGGAAGGCTGCGAAGAGGACTTGAAAGCGGGGCAGAATTGCAAGAAAACGATTTCAGGGGGTAGACTGGAATTGCATTTAAAGCATAGGAAAAGAGGCAGAACGTCGACAATGATGCACTTGGCCAAAAAGGGCGTATGCGTTTTTTCCTGAATATATTCAGGAAAAAACGCATACGCCCTTTTTGGCCAACCAAGCAAGCATGTTAAAGAAATCTGCACTACAATGAAGTCTCACTGCTCCCCGTTCAAAAGGGCCATCTGAAAAAAGTGTAAAATCCAGAAAGGCAGCACAGGCCATGGAGAACAGGGAGCCTTGTTATGCTGATGGGCGGGATGTAAATTGCCAACAGCCACTCTGGAGATGTGTATGGTGTTTCCTCACAAACCTAAAAAACAAAGCAACGGAGTCTATGGCATTACCACTTATTTTCCTATAGCTTAGGGAAATTAAAATCAAAAACACACAGCCACCGCAAAGTTTCTGTTTACGGCTCTGTTTACAAGAACCTCGTCTACGGTACAAGTTAAATATCCCAGAAAGCGAAAAATGGATAAAGAAGTGTGGTACGTACGTACAAAGGAATATCACTCACCAATGAAATCTATGTCATCAGGCCCGTCGCGGCATAATGAGTGGATTCAGGTACGATGATTCTAAGTGAAATAAGTCACACAGAAAATGAAACATCATAAGATATCACTAATACACGGAATGTAAACTTGGCTACACATGAACTGAATTACAAAACAGAACAGGGTCTCAAATTTAGAAAACCTACTTATGCTTGCTTAAGGGGAAAGGTGAGTTGTGGTGCTGCATAAAACCAGAGATAGAAATTAGCACAGATACCTTTCCATAAGCCAAATATGTAATAGTCAAGACCTAACCCTTGCTCAATGAAATGGACTAAACACCCCATATTCAACGCCTAGGATTACACATGAGTAGTAAGAACCTTCAAACCCATGGATTTATATGTCTCCGTAAGAGACTCAAGTGTGTGTACAGCGGCATGAATGCAGCAGAGAAAATCCGATAAAACCCATTATCAAAATGAATTACAAAAACAAACACAATGACAGTGAAATAGAGAGCAATTCTTAAATAATTCATTCAGGGCTTGTGATGCGACCTGGATTTACCACATCTACACCCAGAGCTGAGTGAGACATAAGGCTGGACACTTCGGGCTGATAGCATTGGTGAGGTTCGATGAGCAAATGCAGACCCTTTGAAGTCATACTGCATGGTACCCATTCCATGGGTCCCAACTCTCCAGGTTTAAGGGATTCTTCCTTCAGCTAAAACATGCATGGGAAACCCACAGTACAGTGCACTGTGTGACCGGGAAACGTTTTCAAATGCATCTCAGTTTTCGTCCCCTTTTACTCGGGTTCACCATTCCAGACCGTTTACTAACACTCTCCCCACTTGGAGAGTCAGTGCCTTTAACCTGCTGTTTGGCACAGTTTTCAATTTCTGCGCAAGATGAACAGGAATAGGGAGAACCAATGAGAGACTAGCTGTAGGTGTCTGGACGGGCAAATGGAACGCTCATTTCCCACCAGGAAGAGGAATTAACCAGAGGCTCAGCATGCCGTGCCGGAACCAGATTAGGGCCTGAAGCATTCCTGCGGGTTTGCGGCCAGCTCACAAGAAAGCGAGTTGAAGAAAGGAGCTCAGGGGCACTGTAATTCACAAACCTGCAGAGTTATAAATGACAGCTATCGTCCAAAAATATATTGAAGGATGGCTGCGAAGAGGACTGGAAAGCGGGGCAGAATTGCAGGAAAACGATTTCAGGGGGTAGACTGGAATTGCATTTAAAGCATAGGAAAAGAGGCAGAACGTCGACAATGATGCACTTGGCCAAAAAGGGCGTATGCGTTTTTTCCTGAATATATTCAGGAAAAAACGCATACGCCCTTTTTGGCCAACCAAGCCAGCATGTTAAAGAAATCTGCACTACAAAGAAGTCTCACTGCCCCCAGGTCAAAAGGGCCATCTGAAAAAAGTGTAAAATCCAGAAAGACAGCACAGGCCATGGAGAACAGGGAGCCTTGTTATGCTGATGGGCGGGATGTAAATTGCCAACAGCCACTCTGGAGAAGTGTATGGTGTTTCCTGAAACACCTAAGAAACAAAGCAACGGAGACTACGGCACTTCCACTTATGGTCTTATAGATCACGGAAATTAAAATCAAAAACAGACAGCCACCCCAAAGTTTCAGACGGCTCTGTTTACAGGAATCTCGTCTACGGTACAAGTTAAATATCCCAGAATGTGAAAAATGGATAAAGAAGTTGTGGTACACACATTCAATGGAATATCACTCAGCAATGAAATCTATGTCATCAGGCCCATCGTGGCATAATGAGTGGATTCAGGTACGATGATTCTAAGTGAAATAAGTCACACAGAAAATGAAACATCATAAGATATCACTAATACACGGAATGTAAACTTGGCTACACATGAACTGAATTACAAAACAGAACAGGGTCTCAAATTTAGAAAACCACCTTATGCTTGCTTAAGGGGAAAAGTGAGTTGGGGTGCTGCATAAAACCAGAGATAGAAATTAGCACAGATACCTTTCCATAAGCCAAATATGTAATAGTCAAGACCTAGCCCTTGCTCAACGAAATGGACTAAACACCCCATATTCAACGCCTAGGAATACACCTGACTAGTAAGTATCTTCAAACCCATGGATTTATATGTCTCCATAAGAGACTCAAGTGTGTGTACAGCGGCATGAATGCAGCAGAGAAAATCCGATAAATCCCATTATCAAAATGAATTACAAAAACAAACACAATGACAGTGAAATAGAGAGCAATTCTTAAATAATTCATTCAGGGCTTGTGATGCAACCTGGATTTACCACATCTACAACCAGAGCTGAGTGAGACATAAGGCTGTACACTTCAGCCTGATAGCATTGGTGAGGTTCGTTGAGAAAATGCAGGCCCTTTGAAGTCATACTGCATGGTACCCATTCCATGGGTCCCAACTCTCCAGGTTTAAGGGATTCTTCCTTCAGCTAAAACATGCATGGGAAACCCACAGTATGGTGCACCGTGTGACCGGGAAACCTTTTCAAATGCATCTCAGTTTTCGTCCCCTTTTACTCGGGTTCACGATTGAAGACCCTTTACTAATACTCTCCCCACTTAGAGAGTCAGTGCCTTTAACCTCCTGTTTGGCACAGTTTGCAATTTCTGCGCAAGATGAACAAGAATAGGGAGAACCAATGAGAGACTAGCTCTAGGTGTCTGCACGTTCAAATATAACACTCATTTCCCACCAGGAAGAGGAATTTACCAAAGGATCAGCATGCTGTGCCGGAACCAGATTAGGGCATGAAGCAATGCTGCGGGTTTGCGGCCAGCTCACAAGAAAGCGAGTAGAAGAAAGGAGCTCAGGCGCACTGTCATTCACAAACCTGCAGAGTTATAAATGTCAGCTATTGTCCAAAAATGTATTGAAGTAAGGCTGCGTAGAGGACTTGAAAGCGGGGCAGAATTGCAGGAAAACGAGTTCAGGGGCAGACTGGAATTGCATTTAAAGCATAAGGAAAGAGACAGAAAGTCGACAATGATGCACTTGGTCACAAAGGGCGTATGCGTTTTTTCCTGAATATATTCAAGAAAAAACACATACGCCCTTTTTGGCCAAACAAGCAAGCCTGTAAAGAAATCTGCATTACAATGAAGTCTCACTGCCCCCCTGTCAAAAGGGACATCTGAAAAAAGTGAAAAATCCAGAAAGGCAGGACAGGCCATGGAGAACAGGGAGCCTTGTTATGCTGATGGGCGGGATGTAACTTGCCAACAGCCACTCTGGAGAAGTGTATGGTGTTTCCTCAAACACCTAAAAAACTAAGCAACGGAGCCTACGGCACTTCAACTTATGGTTCTATAGCTTAGGGAAATTAAAATCAAAAAGACACAGCCACCCATAAATTTTGGACGGCTCTGCTTACAAGAACCTCATTTACGGTACAAGTGAAATATCCCAGAAAGCAAAAAATGGATAAAGAAGTTGTTGTACGTACGTACAATGGAATATCACTCAGCAATGAAATCTATGTCATGAGGCCCGTCGCGGCATAATGAGTGGATTCAGGTACGATCATTCTAAGTTAACTAAGTCACACAGAAAAAGAAACACCATAAGATATCTCAAATACACGGAATGCAAACATGGCTGCACATGAACTCAATTACAAAACAGAAAAGGGTCTCAAATTTAGAAAACCAACTTATGCTTGCTTAAGGGGAAAGGTGAGTTGTGGTGCTGCATAAAACCAGAGATTGAAATTAGCACAGATACCTTTCCATAAGCAAATATGTAATAGTCAGGACCTACTCCTTGCTCCACGAAATGGACTCAACACCCCATATTCAATGCCTAGGAATATACCTGACTAGTAAGAATCTGAAAACCCATGGATTTATATGTCTCCATAAGAGAATCAAGCATGTGTACAGCGGCATAAACGCAGCAGTGAAAATCCGATAAATCCCATTATCAAAATAAATTACAAAAACAAAACACAATGACAGTGAAATAGAGAGCAATTCTTAAATAATTCATTCAGGGCTTGTGATGCAACGTGGATTTACCACATCTACACCCCGAGCTGAGTGAGACATAAGGCTGGACACTTCGGGCTGATAGCATTGGTGACGTTTGGTGAGCAAAGGCAACCCTTTGAAGTCATACTGCGTGATACCCATTCCATGGGTCCCAACTCTCCAGGTTTAAGGGATTCTTCCTTCAGGTAAAACATGCATGGGCAACCCAGAATATGGTCCACCGTGTGACCGGGAAAACTTTTTAAATGCGTCTCAGTTTTCGTCCCCTCGTACTCGGTTTTACCATTCCAGACGCTTTACTAACACTCTCCCCACTTGGAGAGTCAGTGCCTTTAACCTCCTGTTTGGCACAGTTTGGAATTTCTGCGCAAGATGAACAGGAATAGGGAGAACCAATGAGAGATTAGCTGTAGGTGTCTGCACGAACAAATTTAACGCTCATTTCCCACCAGGAAGAGGAATTAGCCAAAGGCTCAGCATGCCGTGATGGAACCAGATTAGGGCCTGAAGCAATCCTGCGGTTTTGCGGCCAGCTCACAAGAAAGCGAGTTGAAGAAAGGAGCTCAGGGGCAGTGTAATTCACAAACCTGCAGAGTTATAAATGACAGCTATCGTCCAAAAATATATTGAAGTAAGGCTGCAAAGAGGACTTGAACGCGGGGCAGAATTCCAGGAATACGATTTCAGGAGGTAGACGGGAAGTCCTCTGAAAGTATAGGAGAAGAGGCAGAACCTCGACAATGATGTACTTGGTCAAAAAGGGCATATGCGTTTCTTCCAGGGCCCTTATTAAAGAGGGTAGGAGGCTCCCAGCATGCTTCAGTGGCCAACAGAGGGCCTACGTCACCAAGGCGACATGAGCCATCCAGGCAGGAGTGACCTCACATCAGAGGGCCCACCTCACAGAAGGGTAAGGAACCCAGTCAAGATCAGACTCTCACCAGAGTGCCCACATAAGCAAGGGGCTGGGAACCAGGCAGGAGTGTCTTCACACCCGTGGGGCCACATCATCGAAAGTTGAGGTACCCAGCACATGTGGCCTCAAACCAGAGGACCCACATCACCATGGGTCTTGGAGCGAGGCAGGCAGGATTAACCTCAAAACCCAAGGCCCATTGTATAAAAAAGGTGAGGAATCCAGCAGTTGGAACATCCCAGCAGGCGGCCCAGAGCACCGAGGCTATGGGATCCAGGCAGTGATGAACTCACAACAGAGGGCCCTCATCGTGATACTGTAAGCAACCCAGCCGTTGTAACCTCAGAGCACAAGGCCCACATCCCCATGGGGAAGGGAACCAAGCAGGAGTGTCATCGCACCAGTGGGCACACATCAGAAAAGGTGGGGAGCCCAGCAGTTAGGGCCGGACGCCAGAGGGCCCTCATCACTGAGGAGAGGAGGCTCCCAGCAAGCTCCAACTGCTACCAGAAGGCCGACGTCGCCAATGCAGGGTGTGCCAGCCAGGCAGGAGTGACCTCAGAGCAGAGGGCCAACCACAAAAAAGTGTGAGGAACCCAAAGAGGATCAGACTCTCACCGGAGGGCCCACATCACCAAGGGAATGGAAACCAGGCAGGAGTGTTCTCACACCAGTGTGGTCACATCACCGAAATGTGACGGACCCAGCACACGTGGCCTCAAACTACAGGACACACATCACCAAGGGGCTGGGAGTGAGGCAGGCAGGAGGAGCCTCCAAACAAAGGGCCCATAGCGTAAAAAAGGTGAGGAATCCTGCAGTTGGAACCTCCCAGCAGGTGGCCAGGAGCAGCGAGGCTATGGGATCCAGGCCTGACTGAACTCAAAACAGAGGGCCCTCATTATGAAACTGTGAGCAACCCAGCCGGTGGGACCTTAGAGCAGAAGGCCCACATTCCCATGGGGTTGGGATCCTGGCAGGAGTGTACTCGCACCACAGGGCGCACATCAGAAAATTTTGGGAGCCCAGGAGTTAGGGTCTGACGCCAGAGGGCCCTCATTACCGAGGGGAGGAGACTCCCAGCAGGCACCAACTCCCAACGGAGGGCCCACATCGCCAAGTTGACGTGTGCCAGCCAGGCAGGAGTGACCTCACAGCAGAGGGCCTACCGCACAGAAGGGTGAGGAACCCAGCCAGGATAAGACTCTCACCAGAGGGCCCACATCACCAAGGGGATCGGAACAAGGCAGGAGTGTCCTCACACCAGTGTGGCCACATTATAGAAAGGTGAGGAACCCAGCACATGTGGCCTAAACCAGAGGACCCACATTTCCAAGGTGCTCCGAGTGAGGCAGGCAGGAGTAGCCTAACAACACAGGGCCCACAGAATAAAAAATGTGAGGAATCCAGCAGTTTGAACCTCCCAGCAGGTGGCCCAGAGCATGGAGTCTATGGGATCCAGGCCACAGTGAACTCACAGCAGAGGGCCCACATCATGAAACTGTGAGCAACCCAGCCAGTGGGACCTCAGAGCAGAAGGCCCACATCCCCATGGGGATGGGAACCTCGCAGGAGTGTCCTCGCACAACTTAGCACGTATCAGAAAATGTGGGAACCCAGCAGTTATGGCCTGGCGCCAGAGGGCCCTCATCACGGAGGAGAGGAGGCTACCAGCAGGCTCCAAATGCCACCAGAGGGCCGACGTCACCAAGGCAATGGGAGCAAGCCAGGCAGGAGTTACCTCACAGCAGAGGGCCCACCTCACAGAAGTGTGAGGAATCCAGACAGGATCAGACTCTCACCAGAGGGCCCCCATCACCAAGGGGATGGGAACCAGGCAGGAGTGTCCTCACACCAGTGGGGCCACATCAATAAAGGTGAGGAAACCGGTACATGTGGCCTTAAACCAGAGGACCTACATCACAAATGGGCTGGGAGTGAGTCAGGAAGTAGGAGCATGAAAACACAGGACACAAAGAATAAAAAAGGTAAGGAATCCAGCAGTAGGAACCTCCCAGCAGGCCGCTCAGAGCACAGAGGCTATGGGATCTAGGCCTGGGTGAACTAACGCCAGAGAGCCAACATCATGAAACGGTGAACAACACAGGTGTTGGGACCTTAGAGCAGAAGGCCCACATGCCCATGGGGATGGGAACCTCGCAGGAGTGTCCTCGCACCACTTAGCACGTATCAGAAAATGTGGGTACCCAGCAGTTAGGGCCTGAGGCAAGAGGGCCCCCATCACCGAGGGGAGGTTCCCAGCAGGCTCCAACTGCCACAAGAGGGCCGATGTTGCCCAGGTGGGGTGTGCCAACCAGGCAGGAGTGCCCTCACAGCAGAGGGCCCACCTCACAGAAGGGTGAGGAACCCAGCCAGGATCAGACTCTCACCAGAGGGCCCACATCATCAAGGGGATAGGAACCAGGCAGGAGTGTCCTCACACCAGTGGGGCCACATCATCGAAAGGCGAGGGACCCAGCATACATGGCCTCAAACCAGAGGACACACATCACCAAGGGGCTGGGAGTGAGGCAGGCAGGAGGAGTCTCAAAACAGAGGGCCCATAGAAGAAAAAAGGTGAGGAATCCCGCAGTTGTAACCTCCCAGCAGGTGGCCAGGAGCAGCGAGGCTATGGGATCCAGGCCGGAGAGAACTCACAGCAGAGGGCCCTCATCATGAAACTGAGCAACACACGGTTGGGACCTCAGAGCAGAAGGCCCACATTCCCATGGGGTTGGGAACCTTGCAGGAGTGTACTCGAACCACAGGGCGCATATCAGAAAATATTGGGAGCCCAGGAGTTAGGGCCCGACGCCAGAGGGCCCTCATTACCGAGGGGAGGAGACACTCAGCAGGCACCAAATCCCACCAGAGAGCCGACGTCGCCAAGGCGGGGTGTGCCAGCCAGGCAGGATTGACCTCAGAGAAGAGGGCCCACCTCACAGAAGTGTGAGGAACCCAACCAGGATCAGACTCTCACCGGAGGGCCCACATCACCAAGGGGATTGGAACCAGGCAGGGGTGTCCTCACACCAGTGGGGCCACATCAGCCAAAGGTGAGGAACCCAGCACATGTGGCCTCAAACCACAGGACACACATCACCAAGGGGCTAGGAGTGAGGCAGGTGTCTGGAGGGGCACATTTAACTCTAATTTCCCACCAGGAATTGGAATGAACCAAAGTCTCAGAGTGCCGTGCCGGACCCTGATTACGGCCTGAAGCAAACCTGCGGTTCTGTGGCCAGTTTTCAAGGAAACGAGTTAAGAAAGGAAATCACGGGCACTGTAATTCACAAACCTGCAGTGTTATAAATGACAGCTATTGGCAAAATTATATGGAAGTAAGTCTGCAAAGAGGCCTTGAAAACGAGGCAGAATTGCAGGAATCATATTTCAGTAGGTAGATTGGAATTGCATTTAAAGCATGTGAAAAGCGGCAGATCTTTGACAGTGATGCACTTGGACAAAAGTGCGTAAACATTTTTTCCTGAATATATTCAGGAAAAAACACATACGCCCTTTTTGGCCAACCAAGCCAGCATGTTAAAGAAATCTGCACTACAAAGAAGTCTCACTGCCCCCAGGTCAAAAGGGCCATCTGAAAAAAGTGTAAAATCCAGAAAGACAGCACAGGCCATGGAGAACAGGGAGCCTTGTTATGCTGATGGGCGGGATGTAAATTGCCAACAGCCACTCTGGAGAAGTGTATGGTGTTTCCTGAAACACGTAGGAAACAAAGCAACACAACCTATGGCACTTCCACTTATGGTCCTATAGATTATGGAAATTAAAATCAAAAACACACAGCCACCCCAATGTTTGGGACGTCTCTGTTTACAAGAACCTCGTCTACGGTACAAGTTAAATATCCGAGAAAGCAAAAAATTCATAAAGAAGTTGTGGTATGCAAGTACAATGGAATATCACTCAGCAATGAAATCTACGTCATCAGGCCCGTAGCGGCATAATGAGTGGATTCAGGTATGATGATTCTACGAGAAATAAGTCACACAGAAAAAGAAACCTCATAAGATATCACTAATACACGGAATGTAAACTTGGCTACACATGAACAGAAATACCAACAGAACAGGGTCTCAAATTTAGAAAACCAACTTATGCTTGCTTATGGGGAAAGGTGAGTTGGGGTGCTGTATAAAACCAGAGATTGAAATTAGCACAGATACCTTTCCATAAGCCAAATATATAATAGACAAGACCTACTCCTTGCTCAACGAAATGGACTCAACACTCCATATTCAACGCTTGGGAATATACCTGACAAGTAAGAATCTTAAAACCCATGGATTTATATGTCTCCACAAGGAAATAAAGCGTGTGTACAGCGGCATAAACGCAGCAGTGAAAATCCAATAAATCCCATGATCAAAATAAATGTCAAAAAAACCCACAATGACAGTGAAATAGAGAGCAATTCTTAAATAATTCATTCAGGGCTTGTGATGAAACCTGGATTTACCACATCTACACCCAGAGCTGGGTGACACATAAGGCTGGACACTTCGGGCTGATAGCTTTGGTGAGGTTCGGTGAGCAAACGGAGACCCTTTGAAGTCATACTGCATGGTACCCATTCCATGGGTCCCAACTCTCCAGGTTTAAGGGATTCTTCCTTCAGCTAAAATATGCATGGGAAACCCAGGGTATGGTCCACCGTGTGATTGGGAAACGTTTTCAAATGCATCTCAGTTTTCGAACGCTGGTACTCGGGTTCACCATTCCAGACGCTTTACTAACACTCTCCCCACTTGGAGAGTCAGTGCCTTTAAACTCCTGTTTCGCACAGTTTGCAATTTCTGCGCAAGATGAACAGGAATAGGGAGAACCAATGAGAGATTAGCTGTAGGTGTCTGCACGGGCAAATGGAACGCTCATTTCCCACCAGGAAGACGAATTAACCAAAGGCTCAGCGTGCCCTGCTGGAAACAGATTAGGGCCGGAAGCAATCCTGCGGTTTTGCAGCCAGCTCACAAGAAAGTGAGTTGAAGAAAGGAGCTCAGGGCCACTGAAATTCACAAACCTGCAGAGTTATGAATGACAGCTATCGTCCAAAAATGTATTGAAGTAAGTCTTCGAAGAGGACTTGAAAGCGGGACAGAATTTCAGGAAAACGATTTCAGGGGGTAGACTGGAATTGCACTTAAAGCATAGGAAATGAGGCAGAATGTCGACAATGATGCACTTGGCCAAAAAGGGCGTATGTGTTTTTTCCTGAATATATTCAGGAAAAAACGCATACGCACTTTTTGGTCAACAAAGCAAGCATGTAAAGGAAATCTGCACTACAATGAAGTCTAACTGCCCGCCGGTCAAAAGGGCTATCTGAAAAATGTGTAAAATCCAGAAAGGAAGGACAGGTCATGGAGAACAGGGAGCCTTGTTATGCTGATGGGCAGGATGTAAAATGCCAACAGCCACTCTGGAGAAGTGTATGGTGTTTCCTGAAACACGTAGGAAACAAAACAACACAGCCTATGGCACTTCCACTTATGGATCTATAGCTTAGGGAAATTAAAATCAAAAACACACAGCCACCCCAAAGTTTGGGACGGCTCCGTTTACAGGAACCTCGTCTACGGTACAAGTTAAATATCCGAGAAAGCCAAAAATGGATAAAGAAGTAGTGCTACGTACGTACAATGGAATATCACACAGCAATGAAATCTACGTCATCAGGCCCGTAGCGCCATAATGAGTGGATTCAAGTATGCTGATTCTACGAGAAATAAGTCACACAGAAAAAGAAACATCATAAGATATCACTAATACACGGAACGTAAACTTGACTACACATAAACTGAATTACAAAACAGAAAAGGGTCTCAAATTGAGACAACCAACTTATACTTGCTTATGGGGAAAGGTGAGTTGGGGTGCTGCATAAAAACAGAGATTGAAATTAGCACAGATACCGTTCCATAAGCCAAATATATAATAGACAAGACCTACTCCTAGCTCAGCGAAATAGACTCAACACCCCATATTCAACGCCTGGGAATATACCTGACAAGTAAGAATTTTAAAACCCATGGATTTATATGTCTCCATAAGGAAATCATATGTCTGTACATCGGCCTAAACGCAGCAGTGAAAATACGATAAATCCCATTATCAAAATAAATTTCAAAAACAAAACACAATGACAGTGAAATAGAGAGCATTTCTTAAATAATTGATTCAGGGCTTGTGATGCAACCTGGATTTACCACATGTACACCCAGAGCTGGGTGAGACATAAGGCTGGGCACTTCGGGCTGATAGCATTGGTGAGGTTCGGTGAGCAAACGCAGACCCTTTGAAGTCATACTGCATGGTACCCATTCTATGGGTCCCAACTCTCCAGGTTTAAGGGATTCTTCCTTCAGCTAAAACATGCATGGGAAACCCAGAGTATGGACCACCGTGTGATTGGGAAACGTTTTCAAATGCATCTCAGTTTTTGCCCCTGGTACTCGGGTTCACCATTCCAGACGCTTTACTAACACTCTCCCCACTTGGAGAGTCAGTGCCTTTAACCTCCTGTTTGGCCCAGTTTGCAATTTCTGCGCAAGATTAACAGGAATAGGGAGAAGCAATGAGAGACTAGATGTAGGTGTCTGCACGTGCAAATGGAACGCTCATTTCCCACCAGGAAGAGGAATTAACCAAAGGCTCAGCGTGCCCTGCCAGAAAGAGATTATGGCGTGAAGCAATCCTGCGGTTTTGCGGCGAGCTCACAAGAAAGCGAGTTGAAGAACGGAGCTCAGGGGCAGTGTAATTCAGAAACCTGCAGAGTTATGAATGACAGCTATCGTCCAAAAATGTATTGAAGTAAGTCTTCGAAGAGGACTTGAAAGCGGGGCAGAATTTCAGGAACACAATTTCAGGGGGTAGACAGGAATTGCACTTAAAGCATAGGAAAAGAGGCAGAATGTCGAAAATGATGCACTTGGCCAAAAAGGACGTATGCGTTTTTTCCTGAATATATTCAGGAAAAAACGCATACGCGGTTTATGGCCAAACAAGCAAGCGTGTAAAGGAAATCTGCACTAAAATGAAGTCACACTGCCCACCGGTCAAAAGGCACATCTGAACAAAGTGTAAAATCCAGAAAGGCAGGACAGGTCATGGAGAACAGGGAGCCTTGTTATGCTGATGGGCGGGATGTAAATTGCCAACAGCCACTCTGGAGAAGTGTATGGTGTTTCCTGAAACACGTAGGAAACAAAGCAACACAGCCTATGGCACTTCCACTTATGGTCCTATAGCTTAGGGAAATTAAAATCAAAAACACACAGCCACCCCAAAGTTTGGGACGGCTCTGTTTACAAGAACCTTGTCTACGGTATAAGTTAACTATCCGAGAAAGCAAAAAATGGATAAAGAAGTTGTGGTACGCACGTACAATGGAATATCACTCAGTAATGAAATCTACGTCATCAGGCCCGTAGCGGCATAATGAGTGGATTCAGGTACGATGATTCTACGAGAAATAAGTCACACAGAAAAAGAAACATCATAAGCTATCACTAATACACCGAATGTAATCTTGGCTACACACGAACTGAATTACAAAACAGAACAGGGTCTCAAATTTAGAAAACCAACTTATGTTTGCATATGGGGAACGGTGAGTTGGGGTGCTTCATAAAACCAGAGATTGAAATTAGCACAGATACCGTTCCATAAGCCAAATATATAATAGACAAGACCTACTCCTTGCTCAACGAAATGGACTCAACACCCCATATTCAACGCCTGGGAAGATACCTGACAAGTAAGAATCTTAAAACCCATGGATTTATATGTCTCCATAAGGAAATCAAGCATGTGTACAGCGGCCTAAACGCAGCAGTGAAAATCCGATAAATCCCATTATCAACATAAATTTCAAAAACAAAACACAATGACAGTGAAATAGAGAGCAATTCTTAAATAATTCATTGAGGGCTTGTGATGCAACCTGGATTTACCACATCTACACCCAGAGTTGGGTGAGACATAAGGCTGGACACTTCGGGCTGATAGCATTGGTGAGGTTCGGTGAGCAAACGCAGACCCTTTGAAGTCATACTGCATGGTACCCATTCCATGGGTCCCAACTCTCAACGTTTAAGGGATTCTTCCTTCAGCTAAAACATGCATGGGAAACCCAGAGTATGGTCCACCGTGTGATTGGGAAACGTTTTCAAATGCATCTCAATTTTCGAACCCTGGTACTCGGGTTCACCATTCCAGACGCTTTACTAACACTCTCCCCACTTGGAGAGTCAGGGACTTTAACCTCCTGTTTGGCACAGTTTGCAATTTCTGCGCAAGATGAACAGGAATAGGGAGAACCAATGAGAGACTAGCTGTAGGTGTCTGCACGGCCAAATGGAACGCTCATTTCCCACTAGGAAGAGGAATTAACCAAAGGCTCAGCGTGCCCTGCCAGAAACAGTTTAGGGCCTGAAGCAATCCTGCGGTTTTGCGGCCAGCTCAGGAGAAAGCGAGTTGAGGAAAGGAGCTCAGGGGCACTGTAATTCACAAACCTGCAGAGTTATGAATGACAGCTATCGTCCAAAAATGTATTGAAGTAAGTCGTCCAAGACGACTTGAAAGCGGGGAAGAATTTCCGGAAAACGATTTCAGGGGGTAGACTGGAATTGCACTTAAAGCATAGGAAAAGAGGCAGAATGTCGACAATGATGCACTTGGCCAAAAAGGGCGTATGCGTTTTTTCCTGAATATATTCAGGAAAAAACGCATACGCACTTTTTCGACAACCAAGCAAGCGTGTAAAGGAAATGTGCACTACAATGAAGTCTCACTGCCCCCCGGTCAAAAGGGCCATCTGAAAAATGTGTAAAATCCAGAAAGGCAGGACAGGTTTTGGAGAACAGGGAGCCTTGTTATGCTGATGGGCGGGATGTAAATTGCCAACAGCCACTCTGGAGAAATGTATGGTGTATCCTGAAACACGTAGGAAACAAAGCAACACAGCCTATGTCACTTCCACTTATGGTCCTATAGCTTAAAGAAATTAAAATCAAAAACACACAGCCACCCCAAAGTTTGGGATGGCTCTGTTTACAAGAACCTTGTCTACGGTACAAGTTAAATATCCGAGAAAGGAAAAAATGGATAAAGAAGTTCTGGTACGCACGTACAATGGAATATCATTCAGCAATTAAATCTACGTCTTCAGGCCCGTAGCGGTATAATGAGTGGATTCAGGTACGATGATTCGTGGAGAAATAAGTCACACAGAAAAATAAACATCATAAGATATCAGTAATACACGGAATGTAAACTTGGCTACACATAAACTGAATTACAAAACAGAACAGGGTCTCAAATTTAGAAAACCAACTTATGCTTGCTTATGGGGAAAGGTGAGTTGGGGTGCTGCATAAAACCAGAGATTGGAATTAGCACAGGTACCGTTCCATAAGCCAAATATATTATAGACAAGACCTACTACTTGCTCAACGAAATGGACTCAACAGCCCATATTCAACGCCTTGCAAGATACCTGACAAGTAAGAATCTTAAAAACCATGGATTTATATGTCTCCATAAGGAAAACAAGCGTGTGTACAGCAGCCTAAACGGAACAGTGAAATTCCGGTAAATCCCATTATCAAAATAAATTTCAAAAAAAAAAACACAATGACAGTGAAATAGAGAGCAATTCTTAAATAATTCATTCAGGGCTTGTGATGCAAGCTGGATTTCCCACATCTACACCCAGAGCTGGGTGAGACATAAGGCTGGACACTTCGGGCTGATAGCATTGGTGAGGTTCGGTGAGCAGACGCAGACCCTTTGAAGTCATACTGCATGGTACCCATTCCATGGGTCCCAACTCTCCAGGTTTAAGGGACTCTTCCTTCAGCTAAAACATGCATGGGAAACCCAGACTATCGTCCGCCGTGTGATTGGGAAACGTTTTCAAATGCATCTCAGTTTTCGTCCCCTCGTACTCGGTTTTACCATTCCAGACGCTTTACTAACACTCTCCCCACTTGGAGAGTCAGTGCCTTTAACCTCCTGTTTGGCACAGTTTGGAATTTCTGCGCAAGATGAACAGGAATAGGGAGAACCAATGAGAGATTAGCTGTAGGTGTCTGCACGAACAAATTTAACGCTCATTTCCCACCAGGAAGAGGAATTCACCAAAGGCTCAGCGTGCCCTGACGGAAACAGATTAGGGCCTGCAGCAATCCTGCGGTTTTGCGGCCAGCTCACAAGAAAGCGAGTTGAGGAAACGAGCTCAGGGGTACTGTAATTCACAGACCTGCAGAGTTATGAATGACAGCTATCGTCCAAAAATGTATTGAAGTAAGTCTTCGAAGAGGACTTGAAAGCGGGGCAAAATTTCAGGAAAACGATTTCAGGGGGTAGACTGGAATTGCACTTAAAGCATAGGAATAGAGGCAGAATGTCGACAATGATGCACTGGCCAAAAAGTGCGTATGCGTTTTTTCCTGAATATATTCAGGAAAAAACGCATACGCCATTTTTGGCCAAGCAAGCAAGCAGGTAAATGAAATCTGCACTACAATGAAGTCTCACTGCCCCCCGGTTAAAAGGGGCATCTGAAAAAGTGTAAAATCCAGAAAGGCAGGACAGGTCATGGAGAACAGGGAGCCTTGTTATGCTGATGGGGGGGATGTAAATTGCAAACAGCCACTCTGGAGAAGTGTATGGGGTTTCCTGAAACACGTAGGAAACAAAGCAACAGAGCCTATGGCACTTCCACTTATGGTCCTATAGCTTAGGGAAATTAAAATCAAAAACACACAGCCACCCCAAAGTTTGGGACGGCTCTGTTTACAAGAACGTCGTCTACGGTACAAGTTAAATATCCCAGAATGTGAAAAATGGTTAAAGAAGTTGTGGTACGCACGTACAATGGAATATCACTCACCAATGAAATCTATGTCATCAGGCCCGTCGCGGCATATTGAGTGGATCCAGGTACGATGATTCTAAGTGAAATAAGTCACACAGAAAATGAAACATCATAAGATATCACTAATACACGGAATGTAAACTTGGCTACACATGAACTGAATTACAAAACAGAACAGGGTCTCAAATTTAGAACACCAACTTATGCTTGCTTATGGGGAAAGGTGAGGTGGGGTGCTGCATAAAACCAGAGATAGAAATTAGCACACATACCTCTCCATAAGCCAAATATGTAATAGTCAAGACCTACACCTTGCTCAACGAAATGGACTAAACACACCATATTCAACTCCTAGGATTACACATGACTAGTAAGAATCTTCAAACCCATGGATTTATATGTCTCCGTAAGAGAATCAAGTGTGTGTACAGCTGCATGAAGGCAGCAGAGAAAATCCGATAAATCCCATTATCAAAATAAACTACAAAAACAAACACAATGACAGTGAAATAGAGAGCAATTCTTAAATAATTCATTCAGGGCTTGTGATGCAACCTGGATTTACCACATCTACACCTAGAGCTGAGTGAGACATAAGGTTCGACACTTTGGGCTGATAGCATTGGTGAGGTTCGGTGAGAAAATGCAGGCCCTTAGAAGTCATACTGCATGGTACCCATTGCATGGGTCCCACCTCTCCAGGTTTAAGGGATTCTTCCTTCAGGTAAAACACGCATGGGAAACCCAGAATATGGTCCACCGTGTGACCGGAAAACCTTTTTACATGCATCTCAGTTTTCTTCCCCTCATACTCGGTTTTACCATTCCAGACACTTTACTAACTCTTTCCCCAATTGGAGAGTCAGTGCCTTTAACCTCCTGTTTGGCACAGTTTGGAATTTCTGAGCAAGATGAACAGGAATAGGGAGAACCAATGAGAGATTAGCTGTAGGTGTCTGCACGAGCAAATTTAACGCTCATTTCCCATCAGGAAGAGGAATTAGCCAAAGGCTCAACATGCCGTGCCGGAACCAGATTAGGGCCTGAAGCAATCCTGCGGTTTTGCGGCCAGCTCACAAGAAAGCGAGTTGAAGAATGGAGCTCAGGGGCACTGTAATTCACAAACCTGCAGAGTTATAAATGACAGCTATCGTCCAAAAATATATTGAAGTAAGGCTGCAAAGAGGACTTGAACGCGGGGCAGAATTCCAGGAATACGATTTCAGGAGGTAGACGGGAAGTCCTCTGAAAGTATAGGAGAAGAGGCAGAACTTCGACAATGATGCACTTGGTCAAAAAGGGCATATGCGTTTCTTCCAGGGCCCTCATTAAAGAGGGTAGGAGGCTCCCAGCATGCTTCAGTGGCCAACAGAGGGCCTACGTCGCCAAGGCGACGTGAGCCATCCAGGCAGGAGTGACCTCACATCAGAGCGCCCACCTCACAGAAGGGTAAGGAACCCAGTCATGATCAGACTCTCACCAGAGTGCCCACATAAGCAAGGGGCTGGGAATCAGGCACGAGTGTCCTCACACCCGTGGGGCCACATCATCGAAAGTTGAGGTACCCAGCACATGTGGCCTCAAACCAGAAGTCCCACATCACCATGGGTCTCAGAGCGAGGCAGGCAGGATTAACCTCAAAACACATGGCCCATTGTATAAAAAGGTGAGGAATCCAGCAGTTGGAACATCCCAGCAGGCGGCCCAGAGCACCGAGGCTATGGGATCCAGGCAGTGATGAACTCACAACAGAGGGCCCTCATCGTGATACTGTAAGCAACCCAGCCGTTGTGACCTCAGAGCACAAGGCCCACATCCCCATGGGGAAGGGAACCAAGCAGGAGTGTCATCGCACCAGTGGGCACACAACAGAAAATGTGGGGAGCCCAGCAGTTAGGGCCGGATGCCAGAGGGCCCTCATCACTGAGGAGAGGAGGCTCCCAGCAAGCTCCAACTGCTACCAGAGGGCCGACGTCGCCAATGCGGGGTGTGCCAGCCAGGCAGGAGTGACCTCAGAGCAGAGGGCCAACCACACAAAAGTGTGAGGAACCCAAAGAGGATCAGACTCTCACCAGAGGGCCCACATCACCAAGGGAATGGAAACCAGGCAGGAGTGTCCTCACACCAGTGGGGCCACATCACCGAAATGTGCGGACCCAGCACACGTGGCCTCAAACTACAGGACACACATCACCAAGGGGCTGGGAGTGAGGCAGGCAGGAGGAGCCTCAAAACAGAGGGCCCATTGCGTAAAAAAGGTGAGGAATCCCGCAGTTGGAACCTCCCAGCAGGCGGCCAGGAGCAGCGAGGCTATGGGATCCAGGCCTGACTGAACTCAAAACAGAGGGCCCTCATCATGAAACTGTGAGCAACCCAGCCGTTGGGACTTTAGAGCAGAAGGCCCACATTCCCATGTGGTTGGGAACTTGGCAGAAGTGTACTCGCACCACAGGGCGCACATCAGAGAATTTTGGGAACCCAGAAATTAGGGCCTGATGCCAGAGGGCCCTCATTACCAAGGGGAGGAGACCCCAAGCAGGCACCAATTCCCTATGGAGGGACCATGTCGCCAAGGTGACGTGCAACAGCCAGGCAGGAGTGACCTCACAGCTGAGGGCCTACCTCACAGAATGGTGAGGAACCCAGCCAGGATTAGACTCTCACCAGAGGGCCCACATCACCAAGGGCATCAGAACCAGGCAGGACTGTCTTCACACCAGGGTGACCACATCATAGAAAGGTGAGGAACCCAGCACATGTGGCCTAAACCAGCGGACCCAGATCTCCAAGGGGTTCGGAGTGAGGCAGGCATGAGTAGCCTCACAACACAGGGTGAATAGAATAAAAAAGCTGAGGAATCCTGCAGTGGGAACCTCCCAGTGGGCGGCCCAGAGCACCGAGTCTATGCGATCCAGGCCACAGTGAACTCAGAGCAGAGGGCCCACATCATGAAACTGTGAGCAACCCAGCCGTTTGGACCTCAGAGCAGAAGGCCCACATCACCATGGGGTTGGGAACATGGCACGAGTGTCCTCGCACAACTTAGCACGTATCAGAAAATGTGGGTACCCAGCAGTTAGGGCCTGACGCCAGAGGGCCCTCATCACCGAGGGGAGGAGGCTCCCAGTAGGCTCCAACTGCCACAAGAGGGCCGACATTGCCAAGGCGGGGTGTGCCAGCCAGGCAGGAGTGACCTCACAGCAGAGGGCCCACCTCACAGAAGTGTGAGGAACCCAGCCAGGATCAGACTCTCACCAGAGGGCCCACATCACCAAGGGGATAGGAACCAGGCAGGAGTGTCCTCACACCAGTGGGGCCACATCATCGAAAGGTGAGGGACCCAGCACACGTGGCCTCAAACCAGAGGACACACATCACCAAGGGGCTGGGAGTGAGGCAGGCAGGAGGAGTCTCAAAACAGAGGGCCCATAGAAGGAAAAAGGTGAGGAATCCCGCAGTTGGAACTTCCCCGCAGGTGGCCAGGAGCAGCGAGGCTATGGGATCCATGCTGGAGTGAACTCACACCAGAGGGCCCTCATCAAGAAACTGAGCAACCCACGGTTGGGACCTCAGAGCAGAAGGCCCACATTCCCATGGGGTTGGGAACCTGGCAGGAGTGTACTAGCACCACAGGGCGCACAACAGAAAATTTTGGGAGCCCAGGAGTTAGGGTCTGACGCCAGAGGGCCCTCATTACCGAGGGGAGGAGACTCCCAGCAGGCACCAACTCCCAACTGAGGGCCCACGTCGCCAAGGTGACCTGGGCCAGCCAGGCAGGAGTGACCTCACAGCAGAGGGCCTACCTCACAGAAGGGTGAGGAACCCAGCCAGGATAAGACTCTCACCAGAGGGCCCACATCACCAAGGGGATCAGAACAAGGCAGGAGTGTCCTCACACCAGTGGGGCCACATCAGCGAAAGGTGAGGAACCCAGCACATGTGGCCTAAACCAGAGGACCCACATTTCCAAGGTGCTCCAAGTGAGGCAGGCAGGAGTAGCCTAACAACACAGGGTCCACAGAATAAAAAATGTGAGGAATCCAGCAGTTTGAACCTCCTAGCAGGTGGCCCAGAGCATGGAGTCTATGGGATCCAGGCCACAGTGAACTCACAGCAGAGGGCCCACATCATGAAACTGTGAGCAACCCAGCCAGTGGGACCTCAGAGCAGAAGGCCCACATCCCCATGGGGATGGGAACCTCTCAGGAGTGTCCTCGCACAACTTAGCATGTATCAGAAAATGTGGGAACCCAGCAGTTATGGCCTGACGCCAGAGGGCCCTCATCACTGAGGAGAGGAGGCTA
Organism: Delphinapterus leucas; assembly: GCF_059928025.1. NCBI lineage: Eukaryota > Metazoa > Chordata > Mammalia > Artiodactyla > Monodontidae > Delphinapterus > Delphinapterus leucas. The sequence continues at coordinate 2,661,420 of NW_028322237.1, forward strand.
CCAGCAGGCTCCAAATGCCACCAGAGGGCCGACGTCACCAAGGCAATGGGAGTAAGCCAGGCAGGAGTTACCTCACAGCAGAGGGCCCACCTCACAGAAGTGTGAGGAGCCCAAACAGGATCAGACTCTAACCAGAGCGCCCACATCACCAATGGGATGGAAACCAGGCAGGAGTGTCCTCACACCTGTGGGGCCACATCAGCGAAAGGTGAGGAACACAGCACATGTGGCCTCAAACAAGGGGACACACATCACGAAAGGGCTGGGAGTGAGGCATGCAGGAGGAAACTCACAACAGAGCGCCCATAGAATAAAAAAGGTGAGGAACCCCGCAGTTGGAAGCTCCAAGCAGGTGGCCCAGAGCACCGAGGCTATGGGATCCATGCCGGAGTGAACTCACAGCAGAGGGCCCACATTCTGACACTGTGAGCAACCCAGCCGTTGGGACCACAGAGCAGAAAGCCCACATACCCATGGGGATGGGACCCTGGCTGGAGTGTACTTGCACGACAGGGCGCACATCAGAAAATTGTGGGAGCCCATGAGTTAGGGCCTGACGCCAGAGGGCTCTCATTACCGAGGGGAGGAGACTCCCAGCAGGCACCAACTCCCAACTGAGGGCCCACATCGCCAACGTGACGTGTGCCAGCCAGGCAGGAGTGACCTCACAGCAGAGGGCCCACCTCCCAGAAGTGTGAGGAATCCAGACAGGATCAGACTCTCACCAGAGTGCCCCCATCACCAAGGGGATGGGAACCAGGCAGGAGTGTCCTCACACCAGTGGGGCCACATCAATAAAGGTGAGGAAACCGGTACATGTGGCCTTAAACCAGAGGACCTACATCACAAATGGGCTGGAAGTGAGTCAGGAAGTAGGAGCATGAAAACACAGGACCCAAAGAATAAAAGAGTTAAGGAATCCAGCAGTAGGAACCTCCCAGCAGGCCGCTCAGAGCACAGAGTCTATGGGATCTAGGCCTGGGTGAACTAACACCAGAGAGCCAACATCATGAAACGGTGAACAACACAGGTGTTGGGACCTTAGATCAGAAGGCCCACATGCCCATGGGGATGGGAACCTCGCAGGAGTGTCCTCGCACCACTTAGCACGTATCAGAAAATGTGGGTACCCAGCAGTTAGGGCCTGAGGCAAGAGGGACCCCATCACCGAGGGGAGGTTCTCAGCAGGCTCCACCTGCCACAAGAGGGCCGATGTTGCCCAGGTGGGGTGTGCCAGCCAGGCAGGAGTGACCTCACAGCAGAGGGCCCCCCTCACAGAAGGGTGAGGAACCCAGCCAGGATCAGACTCTCACCAGAGGGCCCAAATCATCAAGGGGATAGGAACCAGGCAGGAGTGTCCTCACATCAGTGGGGCCACATCATCGAAAGGCGAGGGACCCAGCATACGTGGCCTCAAACCAGAGGACACACATCACCAAGGGGCTGGGAGTGAGGCAGGCAGGAGGAGTCTCAAAACAGGGGGCCCATAGAAGAAAAAAGGTGAGGAATCCCGCAGTTGTAACCTCCCAGCAGGTGGCCAAGAGCAGCGAGGCTATGGGATCCAGGCCGGAGAGAACTCGCAGCAGAGGGCCCTCATCATGAAACTGAGTAACCCACGGTTGGGACCTCAGAGCAGAAGGCCCACATTCCCATGGGGTTGGGAACCTGGCAGGAGTGTACTCGAACCACAGGGCGCATATCAGAAAATATTGGGAGCCCAGGAGTTAGGGCCTGACGCCAGAGGGCCCTCATTACCGAGGGGAGGAGACACCCAGCAGGCACCAAATCCCACCAGAGGGCCGACGTCGCCAAGGCGGGGTGTGCCAGCCAGGCAGGAGTGACCTCAGAGAAGAGGGCCCACCTCACAGAAGTGTGAGGAACCCAACCAGGATCAGACTCTCACCGGAGGGCCCACATCACCAAGGGGATGGGAACCAGGCAGGAGTGTCCTCACACCAGTGGGGCCACATCAGCCAAAGGTGAGGAACCCAGCACATGTGGCCTCAAACCAGAGGACACACATCACCAAGGGGCTAGGAGTGAGGCAGGTGTCTGGAGGGGCACATTTAACTCTAATTTCCCACCAGGAAGTGGAATGAACCAAAGTCTCAGAGTGCCGTGCCGGACCCTGATTACGGCCTGAAGCAAACCTGCGGTTCTGTGGCCAGTTTTCAAGGAAACGAGTTAAGAAAGGAAATCACGGGCACTGTAATTCACAAACCTGCAGAGTTATAAATGACAGCTATTGGCAAAAATATATGGAAGTAAGTCTGCAAAGAGGACTTGAAAACGAGGCAGAATTGCAGGAATCATATGTCAGGAGGTAGATTGGAATTGCATTTAAAGCATGTGAAAAGCGGCAGATCGTTGACAGTGATGCACTTGGACCAAAGTGCGTAAACATTTTTTCCTGAATATATTCAGGAAAAAACACATATGCCCTTTTTGGCCAACCAAGCACTCGAGCAATGGAAATCCGCACTACAATGAAGTCTCATTTCCCATTCGTCAAAAGGGCCATCTGAAAAAAGTGTAAAAACCAGAAACACAGGACAGGCCATGGAGAACAGGGAGCCTTGTTATGCTGATGGGCGGGATGTAAATGCCAACAGCCACTCTGGAGAAGTGTATGGTGTTTCCTGAAACACCTAAGAAACAAAGCAACGGAGACTACGGCACTTCCACTTATGGTCTTATAGATCACGGAAATTAAAATCAAAAACAGACAGCCACCCCAAAGTGTCGGACGGCTCTGTTTACAAGAACCTCGTCTACGGAACAAGTTAAATATCCCAGAAAGCGAAAAATTGATAAAGAAGTGTGGTACGTACGTACAAATGAATATCACTCACCAATGAAATCTATTTCATCAGGCCCGTCGCGGCATAATGAGTGGATTCAGGTACGATGATTCTAAGTGAAATAAGTCACACAGAAAATGAAACATCATAAGTTATCACTAATACACGGAATGTAAACTTGGCTACACATGAACTGAATTACAAAACAGAACAGGGTCTCAAATTTAGAAAACCAACTTATGCTTGCTTAAGGGGAAAAGTGAGTTGGGGTGCTGCATAAAAGCAGAGATAGAAATTAGCACAGATACCTTTCCATAAGCCAAATATGTAATAGTCAAGACCTACGCCTTGCTCAACGAAATGGACTCAACACCTCATATTCAACGCCTAGGAATACACCTGACTAGTAAGAATCTTCAAACCCATGGATTCATATGTCTCCTTAAGACAATCAAGCGTGTGTACAGCTGCATGAAGGCAGCAGAGAAAATCCAATAAATCCCATTATCAAAATGAATTAGAAAAACAAAACACAATGAGAGTGAAATAGAGAGCAATTCTTAAATAATTCATTCAGGGCATGTGATGCAACCTGGATTTACCACATCTACATCCAGAGCTGGGTGAGACATAAGGCTGGACACTTCGGGCTGATAGCATTGGTGAGGTTCGGTGAGCAAACGCAGACCCTTTGAAGTCATACTGCATGGTACCCATTCCATGGGTCCCAACTCTCCAGGTTTAAGGGATTCTTCCTTCAGCTAAAACATGCATGGGAAACCCACAGAACTGTACACTGTGTGACCGGGAAACGTTTTCAAATGCATCTCAGTTTTCGTCCCCTGGTACTCGGGTTCATCATTCCAGACGCTTTACTAACACTCTCCCCACTTGGAGAGTCAGTGCCATTAACCTCCTGTTGGCACAGTTTGCAATTTCTGCGCAAGATGTACAGGAATAGTGAGAACCAATGAGAGACTAGCTGTAGGTGCCTGCATGGGCAAATGGAACGCTCATTTCCGACCAGGAAGAGGAATTAAACAAAGGCTCAGCGTTCCCCCCCGGAAAGAGATTATGGCCTGAAGCAATCCTGCGGTTTTGCGGCCAGCTCACAAGAAAGAGAGTTGAAGAAAGGAGCTCAGGGGCACTGCAATTCACAAACCTGCAGAGTTATGAATGACAGCTATCGTCCACAAATGTATTGAAGTAAGTCTTAGAAGAGGACTTGAAAGCGGGGCAGAATTTCAGGAAAACGATTTCAGGGGGTAGACTGGAATTGCACTTAAAGCATAGGAAAAGAGGCAGAATGTCGACAATGATGCACTTGGCCAAAAAGGGCGTATGCGTTTTTTCCTGAATATATTCAGGAAAAAACGCATACGCACTTTTTCGACAACCAAGCAAGCGTGTAAAGGAAATGTGCACTACAATGAAGTCTCACTGCCCCCCGGTCAAAAGGGCCATCTGAAAAATGTGTAAAATCCAGAAAGGCAGGACAGGTTTTGGAGAACAGGGAGCCTTGTTATGCTGATGGGCGGGATGTAAATTGCCAACAGCCACTCTGGAGAAATGTATGGTGTATCCTGAAACACGTAGGAAACAAAGCAACACAGCCTATGTCACTTCCACTTATGGTCCTATAGCTTAAAGAAATTAAAATCAAAAACACACAGCCACCCCAAAGTTTGGGATGGCTCTGTTTACAAGAACCTTGTCTACGGTACAAGTTAAATATCCGAGAAAGGAAAAAATGGATAAAGAAGTTCTGGTACGCACGTACAATGGAATATCATTCAGCAATTAAATCTACGTCTTCAGGCCCGTAGCGGTATAATGAGTGGATTCAGGTACGATGATTCGTGGAGAAATAAGTCACACAGAAAAATAAACATCATAAGATATCAGTAATACACGGAATGTAAACTTGGCTACACATAAACTGAATTACAAAACAGAACAGGGTCTCAAATTTAGAAAACCAACTTATGCTTGCTTATGGGGAAAGGTGAGTTGGGGTGCTGCATAAAACCAGAGATTGGAATTAGCACAGGTACCGTTCCATAAGCCAAATATATTATAGACAAGACCTACTACTTGCTCAACGAAATGGACTCAACAGCCCATATTCAACGCCTGGCAAGATACCTGACAAGTAAGAATCTTAAAAACCATGGATTTATATGTCTCCATAAGGAAAACAAGCGTGTGTACAGCAGCCTAAACGGAACAGTGAAAATCCGGTAAATCCCATTATCAAAATAAATTTCAAAAAAAAAAACACAATGACAGTGAAATAGAGAGCAATTCTTAAATAATTCATTCAGGGCTTGTGATGCAACCTGGATTTACCACATCTACACCCAGAGCTGGGTGAGACATAAGGCTGGACACTTCGGGCTGATAGCATTGGTGAGGTTCGGTGAGCAGACGCAGACCCTTTGAAGTCATACTGCATGGTACCCATTCCATGGGTCCCAACTCTCCAGGTTTAAGGGACTCTTCCTTCAGCTAAAACATGCATGGGAAACCCAGACTATCGTCCGCCGTGTGATTGGGAAACGTTTTCAAATGCATCTCAGTTTTCGTCCCCTCGTACTCGGTTTTACCATTCCAGACGCTTTACTAACACTCTCCCCACTTGGAGAGTCAGTGCCTTTAACCTCCTGTTTGGCACAGTTTGGAATTTCTGCGCAAGATGAACAGGAATAGGGAGAACCAATGAGAGATTAGCTGTAGGTGTCTGCACGAACAAATTTAACGCTCATTTCCCACCAGGAAGAGGAATTCACCAAAGGCTCAGCGTGCCCTGACGGAAACAGATTAGGGCCTGCAGCAATCCTGCGGTTTTGCGGCCAGCTCACAAGAAAGCGAGTTGAGGAAACGAGCTCAGGGGTACTGTAATTCACAAACCTGCAGAGTTATGAATGACAGCTATCGTCCAAAAATGTATTGAAGTAAGTCTTCGAAGAGGACTTGAAAGCGGGGCAAAATTTCAGGAAAACGATTTCAGGGGGTAGACTGGAATTGCACTTAAAGCATAGGAATAGAGGCAGAATGTCGACAATGATGCACTGGCCAAAAAGTGCGTATGCGTTTTTTCCTGAATATATTCAGGAAAAAACGCATACGCCATTTTTGGCCAAGCAAGCAAGCAGGTAAATGAAATCTGCACTACAATGAAGTCTCACTGCCCCCCGGTTAAAAGGGCCATCTGAAAAAGTGTAAAATCCAGAAAGGCAGGACAGGTCATGGAGAACAGGGAGCCTTGTTATGCTGATGGGGGGGATGTAAATTGCAAACAGCCACTCTGGAGAAGTGTATGGGGTTTCCTGAAACACGTAGGAAACAAAGCAACAGAGCCTATGGCACTTCCACTTATGGTCCTATAGCTTAGGGAAATTAAAATCAAAAACACACAGCCACCCCAAAGTTTGGGACGGCTCTGTTTACAAGAACGTCGTCTACGGTACAAGTTAAATATCCCAGAATGTGAAAAATGGTTAAAGAAGTTGTGGTACGCACGTACAATGGAATATCACTCACCAATGAAATCTATGTCATCAGGCCCGTCGCGGCATATTGAGTGGATCCAGGTACGATGATTCTAAGTGAAATAAGTCACACAGAAAATGAAACATCATAAGATATCACTAATACACGGAATGTAAACTTGGCTACACATGAACTGAATTACAAAACAGAACAGGGTCTCAAATTTAGAACACCAACTTATGCTTGCTTATGGGGAAAGGTGAGGTGGGGTGCTGCATAAAACCAGAGATAGAAATTAGCACACATACCTCTCCATAAGCCAAATATGTAATAGTCAAGACCTACACCTTGCTCAACGAAATGGACTAAACACACCATATTCAACTCCTAGGATTACACATGACTAGTAAGAATCTTCAAACCCATGGATTTATATGTCTCCGTAAGAGAATCAAGTGTGTGTACAGCTGCATGAAGGCAGCAGAGAAAATCCGATAAATCCCATTATCAAAATAAACTACAAAAACAAACACAATGACAGTGAAATAGAGAGCAATTCTTAAATAATTCATTCAGGGCTTGTGATGCAACCTGGATTTACCACATCTACACCTAGAGCTGAGTGAGACATAAGGTTCGACACTTTGGGCTGATAGCATTGGTGAGGTTCGGTGAGAAAATGCAGGCCCTTAGAAGTCATACTGCATGGTACCCATTGCATGGGTCCCACCTCTCCAGGTTTAAGGGATTCTTCCTTCAGGTAAAACACGCATGGGAAACCCAGAATATGGTCCACCGTGTGACCGGGAAACCTTTTTACATGCATCTCAGTTTTCTTCCCCTCATACTCGGTTTTACCATTCCAGACACTTTACTAACTCTTTCCCCAATTGGAGAGTCAGTGCCTTTAACCTCCTGTTTGGCACAGTTTGGAATTTCTGAGCAAGATGAACAGGAATAGGGAGAACCAATGAGAGATTAGCTGTAGGTGTCTGCACGAGCAAATTTAACACTCATTTCCCATCAGGAAGAGGAATTAGCCAAAGGCTCAACATGCCGTGCCGGAACCAGATTAGGGCCTGAAGCAATCCTGCGGTTTTGCGGCCAGCTCACAAGAAAGCGAGTTGAAGAATGGAGCTCAGGGGCACTGTAATTCACAAACCTGCAGAGTTATAAATGACAGCTATCGTCCAAAAATATATTGAAGTAAGGCTGCAAAGAGGACTTGAACGCGGGGCAGAATTCCAGGAATACGATTTCAGGAGGTAGACGGGAAGTCCTCTGAAAGTATAGGAGAAGAGGCAGAACTTCGACAATGATGCACTTGGTCAAAAATGGCATATGCGTTTCTTCCAGGGCCCTCATTAAAGAGGGTAGGAGGCTCCCAGCATGCTTCAGTGGCCAACAGAGGGCCTACGTCGCCAAGGCGACGTGAGCCATTCAGGCAGGAGTGACCTCACATCAGAGCGCCCACCTCACAGAAGGGTAAGGAACCCAGTCATGATCAGACTCTCACCAGAGTGCCCACATAAGCAAGGGGCTGGGAATCAGGCACGAGTGTCCTCACACCCGTGGGGCCACATCATCGAAAGTTGAGGTACCCAGCACATGTGGCCTCAAACCAGAAGTCCCACATCACCATGGGTCTCAGAGCGAGGCAGGCAGGATTAACCTCAAAACACATGGCCCATTGTATAAAAAGGTGAGGAATCCAGCAGTTGGAACATCCCAGCAGGCGGCCCAGAGCACCGAGGCTATGGGATCCAGGCAGTGATGAACTCACAACAGAGGGCCCTCATCGTGATACTGTAAGCAACCCAGCCGTTGTGACCTCAGAACACAAGGCCCACATCCCCATGGGGAAGGGAACCAAGCAGGAGTGTCATCGCACCAGTGGGCACACAACAGAAAATGTGGGGAGCCCAGCAGTTAGGGCCGGATGCCAGAGGGCCCTCATCACTGAGGAGAGGAGGCTCCCAGCAAGCTCCAACTGCTACCAGAGGGCCGACGTCGCCAATGCGGGGTGTGCCAGCCAGGCAGGAGTGACCTCAGAGCAGAGGGCCAACCACACAAAAGTGTGAGGAACCCAAAGAGGATCAGACTCTCACCAGAGGGCCCACATCACCAAGGGAATGGAAACCAGGCAGGAGTGTCCTCACACCAGTGGGGCCACATCACCGAAATGTGCGGACCCAGCACACGTGGCCTCAAACTACAGGACACACATCACCAAGGGGCTGGGAGTGAGGCAGGCAGGAGGAGCCTCAAAACAGAGGGCCCATTGCGTAAAAAAGGTGAGGAATCCCGCAGTTGGAACCTCCCAGCAGGCGGCCAGGAGCAGCGAGGCTATGGGATCCAGGCCTGACTGAACTCAAAACAGAGGGCCCTCATCATGAAACTGTGAGCAACCCAGCCGTTGGGACTTTAGAGCAGAAGGCCCACATTCCCATGTGGTTGGGAACTTGGCAGAAGTGTACTCGCACCACAGGGCGCACATCAGAGAATTTTGGGAACCCAGAAATTAGGGCCTGATGCCAGAGGGCCCTCATTGCCAAGGGGAGGAGACCCCAAGCAGGCACCAATTCCCTATGGAGGGACCATGTCGCCAAGGTGACGTGCAACAGCCAGGCAGGAGTGACCTCACAGCTGAGGGCCTACCTCACAGAATGGTGAGGAACCCAGCCAGGATTAGACTCTCACCAGAGGGCCCACATCACCAAGGGCATCAGAACCAGGCAGGACTGTCTTCACACCAGGTTGACCACATCATAGAAAGGTGAGGAACCCAGCACATGTGGCCTAAACCAGCGGACCCAGATCTCCAAGGGGTTCGGAGTGAGGCAGGCATGAGTAGCCTCACAACACAGGGTGAATAGAATAAAAAAGCTGAGGAATCCTGCAGTGGGAACCTCCCAGTGGGCGGCCCAGAGCACCGAGTCTATGCGATCCAGGCCACAGTGAACTCAGAGCAGAGGGCCCACATCATGAAACTGTGAGCAACCCAGCCGTTTGGACCTCAGAGCAGAAGGCCCACATCACCATGGGGTTGGGAACATGGCACGAGTGTCCTCGCACAACTTAGCACGTATCAGAAAATGTGGGTACCCAGCAGTTAGGGCCTGACGCCAGAGGGCCCTCATCACCGAGGGGAGGAGGCTCCCAGTAGGCTCCAACTGCCACAAGAGGGCCGACATTGCCAAGGCGGGGTGTGCCAGCCAGGCAGGAGTGACCTCACAGCAGAGGGCCCACCTCACAGAAGTGTGAGGAACCCAGCCAGGATCAGACTCTCACCAGAGGGCCCACATCACCAAGGGGATAGGAACCAGGCAGGAGTGTCCTCACACCAGTGGGGCCACATCATCGAAAGGTGAGGGACCCAGCACACGTGGCCTCAAACCAGAGGACACACATCACCAAGGGGCTGGGAGTGAGGCAGGCAGGAGGAGTCTCAAAACAGAGGGCCCATAGAAGGAAAAAGGTGAGGAATCCCGCAGTTGGAACTTCCCCGCAGGTGGCCAGGAGCAGCGAGGCTATGGGATCCATGCTGGAGTGAACTCACACCAGAGGGCCCTCATCAAGAAACTGAGCAACCCACGGTTGGGACCTCAGAGCAGAAGGCCCACATTCCCATGGGGTTGGGAACCTGGCAGGAGTGTACTAGCACCACAGGGCGCACAACAGAAAATTTTGGGAGCCCAGGAGTTAGGGTCTGACGCCAGAGGGCCCTCATTACCGAGGGGAGGAGACTCCCAGCAGGCACCAACTCCCAACTGAGGGCCCACGTCGCCAAGGTGACCTGGGCCAGCCAGGCAGGAGTGACCTCACAGCAGAGGGCCTACCTCACAGAAGGGTGAGGAACCCAGCCAGGATAAGACTCTCACCAGAGGGCCCACATCACCAAGGGGATCAGAACAAGGCAGGAGTGTCCTCACACCAGTGGGGCCACATCAGCGAAAGGTGAGGAACCCAGCACATGTGGCCTAAACCAGAGGACCCACATTTCCAAGGTGCTCCAAGTGAGGCAGGCAGGAGTAACCTAACAACACAGGGCCCACAGAATAAAAAATGTGAGGAATCCAGCAGTTTGAACCTCCTAGCAGGTGGCCCAGAGCATGGAGTCTATGGGATCCAGGCCACAGTGAACTCACAGCAGAGGGCCCACATCATGAAACTGTGAGCAACCCAGCCAGTGGGACCTCAGAGCAGAAGGCCCACATCCCCATGGGGATGGGAACCTCGCAGGAGTGTCCTCGCACAACTTAGCATGTATCAGAAAATGTGGGAACCCAGCAGTTATGGCCTGACGCCAGAGGGCCCTCATCACTGAGGAGAGGAGGCTACCAGCAGGCTCCAAATGCCACCAGAGGGCCGACGTCACCAAGGCAATGGGAGTAAGCCAGGCAGGAGTTACCTCACAGCAGAGGGCCCACCTCACAGAAGTGTGAGGAGCCCAAACAGGATCAGACTCTAACCAGAGCGCCCACATCACCAATGGGATGGAAACCAGGCAGGAGTGTCCTCACACCTGTGGGGCCACATCAGCGAAAGGTGAGGAACACAGCACATGTGGCCTCAAACAAGGGGACACACATCACGAAAGGGCTGGGAGTGAGGCATGCAGGAGGAAACTCACAACAGAGCGCCCATAGAATAAAAAAGGTGAGGAACCCCGCAGTTGGAAGCTCCAAGCAGGTGGCCCAGAGCACCGAGGCTATGGGATCCATGCCGGAGTGAACTCACAGCAGAGGGCCCACATTCTGACACTGTGAGCAACCCAGCCGTTGGGACCACAGAGCAGAAAGCCCACATACCCATGGGGATGGGACCCTGGCTGGAGTGTACTTGCACGACAGGGCGCACATCAGAAAATTGTGGGAGCCCATGAGTTAGGGCCTGACGCCAGAGGGCCCTCATTACCGAGGGGAGGAGACTCCCAGCAGGCACCAACTCCCAACTGAGGGCCCACATCGCCAACGTGACGTGTGCCAGCCAGGCAGGAGTGACCTCACAGCAGAGGGCCCACCTCCCAGAAGTGTGAGGAATCCAGACAGGATCAGACTCTCACCAGAGGGCCCCCATCACCAAGGGGATGGGAACCAGGCAGGAGTGTCCTCACACCAGTGGGGCCACATCAATAAAGGTGAGGAAACCGGTACATGTGGCCTTAAACCAGAGGACCTACATCACAAATGGGCTGGAAGTGAGTCAGGAAGTAGGAGCATGAAAACACAGGACCCAAAGAATAAAAGAGTTAAGGAATCCAGCAGTAGGAACCTCCCAGCAGGCCGCTCAGAGCACAGAGTCTATGGGATCTAGGCCTGGGTGAACTAACACCAGAGAGCCAACATCATGAAACGGTGAACAACACAGGTGTTGGGACCTTAGATCAGAAGGCCCACATGCCCATGGGGATGGGAACCTCGCAGGAGTGTCCTCGCACCACTTAGCACGTATCAGAAAATGTGGGTACCCAGCAGTTAGGGCCTGAGGCAAGAGGGACCCCATCACCGAGGGGAGGTTCTCAGCAGGCTCCAACTGCCACAAGAGGGCCGATGTTGCCCAGGTGGGGTGTGCCAGCCAGGCAGGAGTGACCTCACAGCAGAGGGCCCCCCTCACAGAAGGGTGAGGAACCCAGCCAGGATCAGACTCTCACCAGAGGGCCCACATCATCAAGGGGATAGGAACCAGGCAGGAGTGTCCTCACATCAGTGGGGCCACATCATCGAAAGGCGAGGGACCCAGCATACGTGGCCTCAAACCAGAGGACACACATCACCAAGGGGCTGGGAGTGAGGCAGGCAGGAGGAGTCTCAAAACAGGGGGCCCATAGAAGAAAAAAGGTGAGGAATCCCGCAGTTGTAACCTCCCAGCAGGTGGCCAAGAGCAGCGAGGCTATGGGATCCAGGCCGGAGAGAACTCGCAGCAGAGGGCCCTCATCATGAAACTGAGTAACCCACGGTTGGGACCTCAGAGCAGAAGGCCCACATTCCCATGGGGTTGGGAACCTGGCAGGAGTGTACTCGAACCACAGGGCGCATATCAGAAAATATTGGGAGCCCAAGAGTTAGGGCCTGACGCCAGAGGGCCCTCATTACCGAGGGGAGGAGACACCCAGCAGGCACCAAATCCCACCAGAGGGCCGACGTCGCCAAGGCGGGGTGTGCCAGCCAGGCAGGAGTGACCTCAGAGAAGAGGGCCCACCTCACAGAAGTGTGAGGAACCCAACCAGGATCAGACTCTCACCGGAGGGCCCACATCACCAAGGGGATGGGAACCAGGCAGGAGTGTCCTCACACCAGTGGGGCCACATCAGCCAAAGGTGAGGAACCCAGCACATGTGGCCTCAAACCAGAGGACACACATCACCAAGGGGCTAGGAGTGAGGCAGGTGTCTGGAGGGGCACATTTAACTCTAATTTCCCACCAGGAAGTGGAATGAACCAAAGTCTCAGAGTGCCGTGCCGGACCCTGATTACGGCCTGAAGCAAACCTGCGGTTCTGTGGCCAGTTTTCAAGGAAACGAGTTAAGAAAGGAAATCACGGGCACTGTAATTCACAAACCTGCAGAGTTATAAATGACAGCTATTGGCAAAAATATATGGAAGTAAGTCTGCAAAGAGGACTTGAAAACGAGGCAGAATTGCAGGAATCATATTTCAGGAGGTAGATTGGAATTGCATTTAAAGCATGTGAAAAGCGGCAGATCTTTGACAGTGATGCACTTGGACCAAAGTGCGTAAACATTTTTTCCTGAATATATTCAGGAAAAAACACATATGCCCTTTTTGGCCAACCAAGCACTCGAGCAATGGAAATCCGCACTACAATGAAGTCTCATTTCCCATTCGTCAAAAGGGCCATCTGAAAAAAGTGTAAAAACCAGAAACACAGGACAGGCCATGGAGAACAGGGAGCCTTGTTATGCTGATGGGCGGGATGTAAATGCCAACAGCCACTCTGGAGAAGTGTATGGTGTTTCCTGAAACACCTAAGAAACAAAGCAACGGAGACTACGGCACTTCCACTTATGGTCTTATAGATCACGGAAATTAAAATCAAAAACAGACAGCCACCCCAAAGTGTCGGACGGCTCTGTTTACAAGAACCTCGTCTACGGAACAAGTTAAATATCCCAGAAAGCGAAAAATTGATAAAGAAGTGTGGTACGTACGTACAAATGAATATCACTCACCAATGAAATCTATTTCATCAGGCCCGTCGCGGCATAATGAGTGGATTCAGGTACGATGATTCTAAGTGAAATAAGTCACACAGAAAATGAAACATCATAAGTTATCACTAATACACGGAATGTAAACTTGGCTACACATGAACTGAATTACAAAACAGAACAGGGTCTCAAATTTAGAAAACCAACTTATGCTTGCTTAAGGGGAAAAGTGAGTTGGGGTGCTGCATAAAAGCAGAGATAGAAATTAGCACAGATACCTTTCCATAAGCCAAATATGTAATAGTCAAGACCTACGCCTTGCTCAACGAAATGGACTCAACACCTCATATTCAATGCCTAGGAATACACCTGACTAGTAAGAATCTTCAAACCCATGGATTCATATGTCTCCTTAAGACAATCAAGCGTGTGTACAGCTGCATGAAGGCAGCAGAGAAAATCCAATAAATCCCATTATCAAAATGAATTAGAAAAACAAAACACAATGAGAGTGAAATAGAGAGCAATTCTTAAATAATTCATTCAGGGCATGTGATGCAACCTGGATTTACCACATCTACATCCAGAGCTGGGTGAGACATAAGGCTGGACACTTCGGGCTGATAGCATTGGTGAGGTTCGGTGAGCAAACGCAGACCCTTTGAAGTCATACTGCATGGTACCCATTCCATGGGTCCCAACTCTCCAGGTTTAAGGGATTCTTCCTTCAGCTAAAACATGCATGGGAAACCCACAGAACTGTACACTGTGTGACCGGGAAACGTTTTCAAATGCATCTCAGTTTTCGTCCCCTGGTACTCGGGTTCATCATTCCAGACGCTTTACTAACACTCTCCCCACTTGGAGAGTCAGTGCCATTAACCTCCTGTTGGCACAGTTTGCAATTTCTGCGCAAGATGTACAGGAATAGTGAGAACCAATGAGAGACTAGCTGTAGGTGCCTGCATGGGCAAATGGAACGCTCATTTCCGACCAGGAAGAGGAATTAAACAAAGGCTCAGCGTTCCCCCCCGGAAAGAGATTATGGCCTGAAGCAATCCTGCGGTTTTGCGGCCAGCTCACAAGAAAGAGAGTTGAAGAAAGGAGCTCAGGGGCACTGCAATTCACAAACCTGCAGAGTTATGAATGACAGCTATCGTCCACAAATGTATTGAAGTAAGTCTTAGAAGAGGACTTGAAAGCGGGGCAGAATTTCAGGAAAACGATTTCAGGGGGTAGACTGGAATTGCACTTAAAGCATAGGAAAAGAGGCAGAATGTCGACAATGATGCACTTGGCCAAAAAGGGCGTATGCGTTTTTTCCTGAATATATTCAGGAAAAAACGCATACGCACTTTTTCGACAACCAAGCAAGCGTGTAAAGGAAATGTGCACTACAATGAAGTCTCACTGCCCCCCGGTCAAAAGGGCCATCTGAAAAATGTGTAAAATCCAGAAAGGCAGGACAGGTTTTGGAGAACAGGGAGCCTTGTTATGCTGATGGGCGGGATGTAAATTGCCAACAGCCACTCTGGAGAAATGTATGGTGTATCCTGAAACACGTAGGAAACAAAGCAACACAGCCTATGTCACTTCCACTTATGGTCCTATAGCTTAAAGAAATTAAAATCAAAAACACACAGCCACTCCAAAGTTTGGGATGGCTCTGTTTACAAGAACCTTGTCTACGGTACAAGTTAAATATCCGAGAAAGGAAAAAATGGATAAAGAAGTTCTGGTACGCACGTACAATGGAATATCATTCAGCAATTAAATCTACGTCTTCAGGCCCGTAGCGGTATAATGAGTGGATTCAGGTACGATGATTCGTGGAGAAATAAGTCACACAGAAAAATAAACATCATAAGATATCAGTAATACACGGAATGTAAACTTGGCTACACATAAACTGAATTACAAAACAGAACAGGGTCTCAAATTTAGAAAACCAACTTATGCTTGCTTATGGGGAAAGGTGAGTTGGGGTGCTGCATAAAACCAGAGATTGGAATTAGCACAGGTACCGTTCCATAAGCCAAATATATTATAGACAAGACCTACTACTTGCTCAACGAAATGGACTCAACAGCCCATATTCAACGCCTTGCAAGATACCTGACAAGTAAGAATCTTAAAAACCATGGATTTATATGTCTCCATAAGGAAAACAAGCATGTGTACAGCAGCCTAAACGGAACAGTGAAAATCCGGTAAATCCCATTATCAAAATAAATTTCAAAAAAAAAAACACAATGACAGTGAAATAGAGAGCAATTCTTAAATAATTCATTCAGGGCTTGTGATGCAAGCTGGATTTCCCACATCTACACCCAGAGCTGGGTGAGACATAAGGCTGGACACTTCGGGCTGATAGCATTGGTGAGGTTCGGTGAGCAGACGCAGACCCTTTGAAGTCATACTGCATGGTACCCATTCCATGGGTCCCAACTCTCCAGGTTTAAGGGACTCTTCCTTCAGCTAAAACATGCATGGGAAACCCAGACTATCGTCCGCCGTGTGATTGGGAAACGTTTTCAAATGCATCTCAGTTTTCCTCCCCTCGTACTCGGTTTTACCATTCCAGACGCTTTACTAACACTCTCCCCACTTGGAGAGTCAGTGCCTTTAACCTCCTGTTTGGCACAGTTTGGAATTTCTGCGCAAGATGAACAGGAATAGGGAGAACCAATGAGAGATTAGCTGTAGGTGTCTGCACGAACAAATTTAACGCTCATTTCCCACCAGGAAGAGGAATTCACCAAAGGCTCAGCGTGCCCTGACGGAAACAGATTAGGGCCTGCAGCAATCCTGCGGTTTTGCGGCCAGCTCACAAGAAAGCGAGTTGAGGAAACGAGCTCAGGGGTACTGTAATTCACAGACCTGCAGAGTTATGAATGACAGCTATCGTCCAAAAATGTATTGAAGTAAGTCTTCGAAGAGGAATTGAAAGCGGGGCAAAATTTCAGGAAAACGATTTCAGGGGGTAGACTGGAATTGCACTTAAAGCATAGGAATAGAGGCAGAATGTCGACAATGATGCACTGGCCAAAAAGTGCGTATGCGTTTTTTCCTGAATATATTCAGGAAAAAACGCATACGCCATTTTTGGCCAAGCAAGCAAGCAGGTAAATGAAATCTGCACTACAATGAAGTCTCACTGCCCCCCGGTTAAAAGGGGCATCTGAAAAAGTGTAAAATCCAGAAAGGCAGGACAGGTCATGGAGAACAGGGAGCCTTGTTATGCTGATGGGGGGGATGTAAATTGCAAACAGCCACTCTGGAGAAGTGTATGGGGTTTCCTGAAACACGTAGGAAACAAAGCAACAGAGCCTATGGCACTTCCACTTATGGTCCTATAGCTTAGGGAAATTAAAATCAAAAACACACAGCCACCCCAAAGTTTGGGACGGCTCTGTTTACAAGAACGTCGTCTACGGTACAAGTTAAATATCCCAGAATGTGAAAAATGGTTAAAGAAGTTGTGGTACGCACGTACAATGGAATATCACTCACCAATGAAATCTATGTCATCAGGCCCGTCGCGGCATATTGAGTGGATCCAGGTACGATGATTCTAAGTGAAATAAGTCACACAGAAAATGAAACATCATAAGATATCACTAATACACGGAATGTAAACTTGGCTACACATGAACTGAATTACAAAACAGAACAGGGTCTCAAATTTAGAACACCAACTTATGCTTGCTTATGGGGAAAGGTGAGGTGGGGTGCTGCATAAAACCAGAGATAGAAATTAGCACACATACCTCTCCATAAGCCAAATATGTAATAGTCAAGACCTACACCTTGCTCAACGAAATGGACTAAACACACCATATTCAACTCCTAGGATTACACATGACTAGTAAGAATCTTCAAACCCATGGATTTATATGTCTCCGTAAGAGAATCAAGTGTGTGTACAGCTGCATGAAGGCAGCAGAGAAAATCCGATAAATCCCATTATCAAAATAAACTACAAAAACAAACACAATGACAGTGAAATAGAGAGCAATTCTTAAATAATTCATTCAGGGCTTGTGATGCAACCTGGATTTACCACATCTACACCTAGAGCTGAGTGAGACATAAGGTTCGACACTTTGGGCTGATAGCATTGGTGAGGTTCGGTGAGAAAATGCAGGCCCTTAGAAGTCATACTGCATGGTACCCATTGCATGGGTCCCACCTCTCCAGGTTTAAGGGATTCTTCCTTCAGGTAAAACACGCATGGGAAACCCAGAATATGGTCCACCGTGTGACCGGGAAACCTTTTTATATGCATCTCAGTTTTCTTCCCCTCATACTCGGTTTTACCATTCCAGACACTTTACTAACTCTTTCCCCAATTGGAGAGTCAGTGCCTTTAACCTCCTGTTTGGCACAGTTTGGAATTTCTGAGCAAGATGAACAGGAATAGGGAGAACCAATGAGAGATTAGCTGTAGGTGTCTGCACGAGCAAATTTAACACTCATTTCCCATCAGGAAGAGGAATTAGCCAAAGGCTCAACATGCCGTGCCGGAACCAGATTAGGGCCTGAAGCAATACTGCGGTTTTGCGGCCAGCTCACAAGAAAGCGAGTTGAAGAATGGAGCTCAGGGGCACTGTAATTCACAAACCTGCAGAGTTATAAATGACAGCTATCGTCCAAAAATATATTGAAGTAAGGCTGCAAAGAGGACTTGAACGCGGGGCAGAATTCCAGGAATACGATTTCAGGAGGTAGACGGGAAGTCCTCTGAAAGTATAGGAGAAGAGGCAGAACTTCGACAATGATGCACTTGGTCAAAAAGGGCATATGCGTTTCTTCCAGGGCCCTCATTAAAGAGGGTAGGAGGCTCCCAGCATGCTTCAGTGGCCAACAGAGGTTCTACGTCACCAAGGCGACGTGAGCCATTCAGGCAGGAGTGACCTCACATCAGAGCGCCCACCTCACAGAAGGGTAAGGAACCCAGTCATGATCAGACTCTCACCAGAGTGCCCACATAAGCAAGGGGCTGGGAATCAGGCACGAGTGTCCTCACACCCGTGGGGCCACATCATCGAAAGTTGAGGTACCCAGCACATGTGGCCTCAAACCAGAAGTCCCACATCACCATGGGTCTCAGAGCGAGGCAGGCAGGATTAACCTCAAAACACATGGCCCATTGTATAAAAAGGTGAGGAATCCAGCAGTTGGAACATCCCAGCAGGCGGCCCAGAGCACCGAGGCTATGGGATCCAGGCAGTGATGAACTCACAACAGAGGGCCCTCATCGTGATACTGTAAGCAACCCAGCCGTTGTGACCTCAGAGCACAAGGCCCACATCCCCATGGGGAAGGGAACCAAGCAGGAGTGTCATCGCACCAGTGGGCACACAACAGAAAATGTGGGGAGCCCAGCAGTTAGGGCCGGATGCCAGAGGGCCCTCATCACTGAGGAGAGGAGGCTCCCAGCAAGCTCCAACTGCTACCAGAGGGCCGACGTCGCCAATGCGGGGTGTGCCAGCCAGGCAGGAGTGACCTCAGAGCAGAGGGCCAACCACACAAAAGTGTGAGGAACCCAAAGAGGATCAGACTCTCACCAGAGGGCCCACATCACCAAGGGAATGGAAACCAGGCAGGAGTGTCCTCACACCAGTGGGGCCACATCACCGAAATGTGCGGACCCAGCACACGTGGCCTCAAACTACAGGACACACATCACCAAGGGGCTGGGAGTGAGGCAGGCAGGAGGAGCCTCAAAACAGAGGGCCCATTGCGTAAAAAAGGTGAGGAATCCCGCAGTTGGAACCTCCCAGCAGGCGGCCAGGAGCAGCGAGGCTATGGGATCCAGGCCTGACTGAACTCAAAACAGAGGGCCCTCATCATGAAACTGTGAGCAACCCAGCCGTTGGGACTTTAGAGCAGAAGGCCCACATTCCCATGTGGTTGGGAACTTGGCAGAAGTGTACTCGCACCACAGGGCGCACATCAGAGAATTTTGGGAACCCAGAAATTAGGGCCTGATGCCAGAGGGCCCTCATTGCCAAGGGGAGGAGACCCCAAGCAGGCACCAATTCCCTATGGAGGGACCATGTCGCCAAGGTGACGTGCAACAGCCAGGCAGGAGTGACCTCACAGCTGAGGGCCTACCTCACAGAATGGTGAGGAACCCAGCCAGGATTAGACTCTCACCAGAGGGCCCACATCACCAAGGGCATCAGAACCAGGCAGGACTGTCTTCACACCAGGGTGACCACATCATAGAAAGGTGAGGAACCCAGCACTTGTGGCCTAAACCAGCGGACCCAGATCTCCAAGGGGTTCGGAGTGAGGCAGGCATGAGTAGCCTCACAACACAGGGTGAATAGAATAAAAAAGCTGAGGAATCCTGCAGTGGGAACCTCCCAGTGGGTGGCCCAGAGCACCGAGTCTATGCGATCCAGGCCACAGTGAACTCACAGCAGAGGGCCCACATCATGAAACTGTGAGCAACCCAGCCGTTTGGACCTCAGAGCAGAAGGCCCACATCACCATGGGGTTGGGAACATGGCACGAGTGTCCTCGCACAACTTAGCACGTATCAGAAAATGTGGGTACCCAGCAGTTAGGGCCTGACGCCAGAGGGCCCTCATCACCGAGGGGAGGAGGCTCCCAGTAGGCTCCAACTGCCACAAGAGGGCCGACATTGCCAAGGCGGGGTGTGCCAGCCAGGCAGGAGTGACCTCACAGCAGAGGGCCCA
Organism: Delphinapterus leucas; assembly: GCF_059928025.1. Lineage (NCBI taxonomy): Eukaryota > Metazoa > Chordata > Mammalia > Artiodactyla > Monodontidae > Delphinapterus > Delphinapterus leucas. Next base: position 2,681,594 of record NW_028322237.1, read on the forward strand.
CCTCACAGAAGTGTGAGGAACCCAGCCAGGATCAGACTCTCACCAGAGGGCCCACATCACCAAGGGGATAGGAACCAGGCAGGAGTGTCCTCACACCAGTGGGGCCACATCATCGAAAGGTGAGGGACCCAGCACACGTGGCCTCAAACCAGAGGACACACATCACCAAGGGGCTGGGAGTGAGGCAGGCAGGAGGAGTCTCAAAACAGAGGGCCCATAGAAGGAAAAAGGTGAGGAATCCCGCAGTTGGAACTTCCCCGCAGGTGGCCAGGAGCAGCGAGGCTATGGGATCCATGCTGGAGTGAACTCACACCAGAGGGCCCTCATCAAGAAACTGAGCAACCCACGGTTGGGACCTCAGAGCAGAAGGCCCACATTCCCATGGGGTTGGGAACCTGGCAGGAGTGTACTAGCACCACAGGGCGCACAACAGAAAATTTTGGGAGCCCAGGAGTTAGGGTCTGACGCCAGAGGGCCCTCATTACCGAGGGGAGGAGACTCCCAGCAGGCACCAACTCCCAACTGAGGGCCCACGTCGCCAAGGTGACCTGGGCCAGCCAGGCAGGAGTGACCTCACAGCAGAGGGCCTACCTCACAGAAGGGTGAGGAACCCAGCCAGGATAAGACTCTCACCAGAGGGCCCACATCACCAAGGGGATCGGAACAAGGCTGGAGTGTCCTCACACCAGTGGGGCCACATCAGCGAAAGGTGAGGAACCCAGCACATGTGGCCTAAACCAGAGGACCCACATTTCCAAGGTGCTCCGAGTGAGGCAGGCAGGAGTAGCCTAACAACACAGGGCCCACAGAATAAAAAATGTGAGGAATCCAGCAGTTTGAACCTCCCAGCAGGTGGCCCAGAGCATGGAGTCTATGGGATCCAGGCCACAGTGAACTCACAGCAGAGGGCCCACATCATGAAACTGTGAGCAACCCAGCCAGTGGGACCTCAGAGCAGAAGGCCCACATCCCCATGGGGATGGGAACCTCGCAGGAGTGTCCTCGCACAACTTAGCACGTATCAGAAAATGTGGGAACCCAGCAGTTATGGCCTGACGCCAGAGGGCCCTCATCACTGAGGAGAGGAGGCTACCAGCAGGCTCCAAATGCCACCAGAGGGCCGACGTCACCAAGGCAATGGGAGTAAGCCAGGCAGGAGTTACCTCACAGCAGAGGGCCCACCTCACAGAAGTGTGAGGAGCCCAAACAGGATCAGACTCTAACCAGAGCGCCCACATCACCAATGGGATGGAAACCAGGCAGGAGTGTCCTCACACCAGTGGGGCCACATCAGCGAAAGGTGAGGAACACAGCACATGTGGCCTCAAACAAGGGGACACACATCACGAAAGGGCTGGGAGTGAGGCATGCAGGAGGAAACTCACAACAGAGCGCCCATAGAATAAAAAAGGTGAGGAACCCCGCAGTTGGAAGCTCCAAGCAGGTGGCCCAGAGCACCGAGGCTATGGGATCCATGCCGGAGTGAACTCACAGCAGAGGGCCCACATTCTGACACTGTGAGCAACCCAGCCGTTGGGACCACAGAGCAGAAAGCCCACATACCCATGGGGATGGGACCCTGGCTGGAGTGTACTCGCACGACAGGGCGCACATCAGAAAATTGTGGGAGCCCATGAGTTAGGGCCTGACGCCAGAGGGCCCTCATTACCGAGGGGAGGAGACTCCCAGCAGGCACCAACTCCCAACTGAGGGCCCACATCGCCAACGTGACGTGTGCCAGCCAGGCAGGAGTGACCTCACAGCAGAGGGCCCACCTCCCAGAAGTGTGAGGAATCCAGACAGGATCAGACTCTCACCAGAGGGCCCCCATCACCAAGGGGATGGGAACCAGGCAGGAGTGTCCTCACACCAGTGGGGCCACATCAATAAAGGTGAGGAAACCGGTACATGTGGCCTTAAACCAGAGGACCTACATCACAAATGGGCTGGAAGTGAGTCAGGAAGTAGGAGCATGAAAACACAGGACCCAAAGAATAAAAGAGTTAAGGAATCCAGCAGTAGGAACCTCCCAGCAGGCCGCTCAGAGCACAGAGTCTATGGGATCTAGGCCTGGGTGAACTAACACCAGAGAGCCAGCATCATGAAACGGTGAACAACACAGGTGTTGGGACCTTAGATCAGAAGGCCCACATGCCCATGGGGATGGGAACCTCGCAGGAGTGTCCTCGCACCACTTAGCACGTATCAGAAAATGTGGGTACCCAGCAGTTAGGGCCTGAGGCAAGAGGGACCCCATCACCGAGGGGAGGTTCTCAGCAGGCTCCAACTGCCACAAGAGGGCCGATGTTGCCCAGGTGGGGTGTGCCAGCCAGGCAGGAGTGACCTCACAGCAGAGGGCCCCCCTCACAGAAGGGTGAGGAACCCAGCCAGGATCAGACTCTCACCAGAGGGCCCACATCATCAAGGGGATAGGAACCAGGCAGGAGTGTCCTCACATCAGTGGGGCCACATCATCGAAAGGCGAGGGACCCAGCATACGTGGCCTCAAACCAGAGGACACACATCACCAAGGGGCTGGGAGTGAGGCAGGCAGGAGGAGTCTCAAAACAGGGGGCCCATAGAAGAAAAAAGGTGAGGAATCCCGCAGTTGTAACCTCCCAGCAGGTGGCCAAGAGCAGCGAGGCTATGGGATCCAGGCCGGAGAGAACTCGCAGCAGAGGGCCCTCATCATGAAACTGAGTAACCCACGGTTGGGACCTCAGAGCAGAAGGCCCACATTCCCATGGGGTTGGGAACCTGGCAGGAGTGTACTCGAACCACAGGGCGCATATCAGAAAATATTGGGAGCCCAGGAGTTAGGGCCTGACGCCAGAGGGACCTCATTACCGAGGGGAGGAGACACCCAGCAGGCACCAAATCCCACCAGAGGGCCGACGTCGCCAAGGCGGGGTGTGCCAGCCAGGCAGGAGTGACCTCAGAGAAGAGGGCCCACCTCACAGAAGTGTGAGGAACCCAACCAGGATCAGACTCTCACCGGAGGGCCCACATCACCAAGGGGATGGGAACCAGGCAGGAGTGTCCTCACACCAGTGGGGCCACATCAGCCAAAGGTGAGGAACCCAGCACATGTGGCCTCAAACCAGAGGACACACATCACCAAGGGGCTAGGAGTGAGGCAGGTGTCTGGAGGGGCACATTTAACTCTAATTTCCCACCAGGAAGTGGAATGAACCAAAGTCTCAGAGTGCCGTGCCGGACCCTGATTACGGCCTGAAGCAAACCTGCGGTTCTGTGGCCAGTTTTCAAGGAAACGAGTTAAGAAAGGAAATCACGGGCACTGTAATTCACAAACCTGCAGAGTTATAAATGACAGCTATTGGCAAAAATATATGGAAGTAAGTCTGCAAAGAGGACTTGAAAACGAGGCAGAATTGCAGGAATCATATTTCAGGAGGTAGATTGGAATTGCATTTAAAGCATGTGAAAAGCGGCAGATCTTTGACAGTGATGCACTTGGACCAAAGTGCGTAAACATTTTTTCCTGAATATATTCAGGAAAAAACACATATGCCCTTTTTGGCCAACCAAGCACTCGAGCAATGGAAATCCGCACTACAATGAAGTCTCATTTCCCATTCGTCAAAAGGGCCATCTGAAAAAAGTGTAAAAACCAGAAACACAGGACAGGCCATGGAGAACAGGGAGCCTTGTTATGCTGATGGGCGGGATGTAAATGCCAACAGCCACTCTGGAGAAGTGTATGGTGTTTCCTGAAACACCTAAGAAACAAAGCAACGGAGACTACGGCACTTCCACTTATGGTCTTATAGATCACGGAAATTAAAATCAAAAACAGACAGCCACCCCAAAGTGTCGGACGGCTCTGTTTACAAGAACCTCGTCTACGGAACAAGTTAAATATCCCAGAAAGCGAAAAATGGATAAAGAAGTGTGGTACGTACGTACAAATGAATATCACTCACCAATGAAATCTATTTCATCAGGCCCGTCGCGGCATAATGAGTGGATTCAGGTACGATGATTCTAAGTGAAATAAGTCACACAGAAAATGAAACATCATAAGTTATCACTAATACACGGAATGTAAACTTGGCTACACATGAACTGAATTACAAAACAGAACAGGGTCTCAAATTTAGAAAACCAACTTATGCTTGCTTAAGGGGAAAAGTGAGTTGGGGTGCTGCATAAAAGCAGAGATAGAAATTAGCACAGATACCTTTCCATAAGCCAAATATGTAATAGTCAAGACCTACCCCTTGCTCAACGAAATGGACTAAACACCTCATATTCAACGCCTAGGAATACACCTGACTAGTAAGAATCTTCAAACCCATGGATTTATATGTCTCCATAATGAAATCAAGCGTGTGTACAGCGGCCTAAACGCAGCAGTGAACATCCGATAAATCCCATTATCAAAATGAATTTCAAAAACAAAACACAATGACAGTGAAATAGAGAACAATTCTTAAATGATTCATTCAGGGCTTGTGATGCAACCTGGATTTACCACATCTACACCCAGAGCTGGGTGAGACATAAGGCTGGACACTTCGGGCTGATAGCATTGGTGAGGTTCGGTGAGCAAACGCAGACCCTTTGAAGTCATCCTGCATGGTACCCATTCCATGGGTCCCAACTCTCCAGGTTTAAGGGATTCTTCCTTCAGCTAAAACATGCATGGGAAACCCACAGTACAGTGCACTGTGTGACCGGGAAATGTTTTCAAATGCATCTCAGTTTTCGTCCCCTGGTACTCGGGTTCATCATTTCAGACGCTTTACTAACACTCTCCCCACTTAGAGAGTCAGTGCCTTTAACCTCCTGTTTGGCACAGTTTGCAATTTCTGCGCAAGATGAACAGGAATAGGGAGAACCAATGAGAGATTAGCTGAAGGTGTCTGCACGGGCAAATGGAACGCTCATTTCCCACCAGGAAGAGGAATTAAGCAAAGGCTCAGCGTTCCCCCCCTGGAAAGAGATTATGGCCTGAAGCAATCCTGCGGTTTTGCTGCCAGCTCACAAGAAAGAGAGTTGAAGAAAGGAGCTCAGGGGCACTGCAATTCACAAACCTGCAGAGTTATGAATGACAGCTATCATCCAAAAATGTATTGAAGTAAGTCTTCAAAGAGGACATGAAAGCGGGGCAGAATTTCAGGAAAACGATTTCAAGGGGTAGACTGGAATTGCACTTAAAGCATACGAAAAGAGGCAGAATGTCGACAATGATGCACTTGGCCATAAAGGGCGTATGCGGTTTTTCCTGAATATATTCAGGTAAAAACGCATACGCCCATTTTGGCCAACGAAGCAAGCGTGTAAAGGAAATTTGCACTACAATGAAGTCTCACTGCCCCCCGGTCAAAAGGGCCATCTGAAAAATGTGTAAAATCCAGAAAGGCACAACAGGTCATGGAGAAGAGGGAGCCTTGTTATGCTGATGGGCGGGATGTAAATTGCCAACAGCCACTTTGGAGAAGTGTATGGTGTTTCCTGAAACACGTAGGAAACAAAGCAACACAGCCTATGGCACTTCCACTTATGGTCCTATAGCTTAGGGAAATTAAAATCAAAAACACACAGCCACCCCAATGTTTGGGACGGCTCTGTTTACAAGTACCTCGTCTACGGTACAAGTTAAATACCCGAGAAAGCAAAAACTGGATAAAGCAGTTGTGGTACGCACGTACAATGGAATATCACTCAGCAATGAAATCTACGTCATCAGGCCCGTAGCGGCATAATTAGTGGATTCAGGTATGATGATTCTACGAGAAATAAGTCACACAGATAAAGAAACATCATAAGATATCACTAATACACGGAATGTAACCTTGGCTACACGTGAACTGAAATACAAAACAGAACAGGGTCTCAAATTTAGAAAACCAACTTATGCTTGATTATGGGGAAAGGTGAGTTGGGGTGCTGCATAAAACCAGAGATTGAAATTAGCACAGATACCGTTCCATAAGCCAAATATATAATAGACAAGACCTACACCTTGCTCAACGAAATGGACTCAACACCCCATATTCAACGCCTGGGAAGATACCTGACAAGTAAGAATTTTAAAACCCATGGATTTATATGTCTCCATAAGGAAATCAAGCGTGTGTACAGCAGCCTGAACACAGCAGAGAAAATCCGATAAATCCCATTATCAAAATAAATTTCAAAAACAAAACACAATGACAGTGAAATAGAGATCAATTCTTAAATAATTCATTCAGGGCTTGTGATGCAACCTGGATTTACCACATCTACACACAGAGCTGCGTGAGACATAATGCTGGACACTTCGGGCTGATAGCATTGGTTAGGTTGGGTGAGCAAATGCAGAGCCTTTGAAGTCATACTGCATGGTACCCATTCCATGGGTCGCAACTCTCCAGGTTTAAGGGATTCTTCCTTCAGCTAAACATGCATGGGAAACCCAGAGTATGGTCCACCGTGTGATTGGGAAACGTTTTCAAGTGCATCTCAGTTTTCATCCCCTGGCACTCGGGTTCACTATTCCAGACGCTTTACTAACACTCTCCCCACTTGGAGAGTCAGTGCCTTTAACCTCCTGTTTGGCACAGTTTGCAATTTCTGCGCAAGATGAACAGGAATAGGGAGAACCAATGAGAGACTAGCTGTAGGTGTCTGCACGGGCAAATGGAACGCTCATTTCCCACCAGGAAGAGGAATTAACCAAAAGCTCAGCGTTCCCTGCCAAAAAGAGGTTATGGCCTGAAGAAATCCTGCGGTTTTGCGGCCACCTCACAAGAAAGCGAGTTGAAGAATGGAGCTCAGGGGCAGTGTAATTCAGAAACATGCAGAGTTATGAATGACAGCTATCGTCCAAAAATGTATTGAAGTAAGTCTTTGAAGAGGACTTGAAAGCGGGGCAGAATTTCAGGAAAACAATTTCAGGGGGTAGACTGGAATTGTACTAAAAGCATACGAAAAGAGGCAGAATGTCGACAATGATGCACTTGGCCAAAAAGGGCGTATGCGGTTTTTCCTGAATATATTCAGATAAAAACGCATACTCACTTTTTTGCCAACGAAGCAAGTGTTTAAAGGAAATCTGCACTACAATGAAGTCTCACTGCCCCCCGGTCAAAAGGGCCATCTGAAAAATGTGTAAAATCCAGAAAGGCACGACAGGTCATGGAGAACAGGGAGCCTAGTTATGCTGATGGGCGTGATGTAAATTGCCAACAGCCACTCTGGAGAAGTTTATGGTGTTTCCTGAAACACGTAGGAAACAAAGCAACACAGCCTATGGCACTTCCACTTATGGTCCTATAGCTTAGGGAAATTAAAGTCAAAAACACAGCCACCCCAAAGTTTGGGACGGCTCTGTTTACAAGAACCTCGTCTACGGTACAAGTTAAATATCCGAGAAAGCAAAAACTGTATAAAGCAGTTGTGGTACGCACGTACAATGGAATATCACTCAGCAATGAAATCTACGTCATCAGGCCCGTAGCGGCATAATGAGTGGATTCAGGTATGATGATTCTACGAGAAATAAGTCACACAGAAAAAGAAACATCATAAGATATCACTAATACACGGAATGTAAACTTGGCTACACATGAACTGAATTACAAAACAGAACAGGGTCTCAAATTGAGAAAACCAACTTATGCTTGCTTATGGGGAAAGGTGAGTTGGCGTGCTGCATAAAACCAGAGATTGAAATTAGCACAGATACCGTTCCATAAGCCAAACATATAATAGACAAGACCTACTCCTTGCTCAACGAAATGGACTCAACACCCCATATTCAACGCCTTGCAAGATACCTGACAAGTAAGAATCTTAAAAGCCATGGATTTATATGTCTCCATAAGGGAATCAAGCGAGTGTACAGCGGCCTAAACGCAGCAGTGAAAATCCGATAAATCCCATTATCAAAATAAATTTCAAAAACAAAACACAATGACAGTGAAATACAGAGCAATTCTTAAATAATTCATTCAGGGCTTGTGATGCAACCTGGATTTACCACATCTACACCCAGAGCTGGGTGAGACATAAGGCTGGACACTTCAGGCTGATAGCATTGGTGAGGTTCGGTGAGCAAACGCAGACCCTTTGAAGTCACCCTGCATGGTATCCATTCCATGGGTCCCAAATCTCCATGTTTAAGGGATTCTTCCTTCAGCTAAAACATGCGTGGGAAACCCAGAGTATGGTCCACCGTGTGATTGGGAAACGTTTTCAAATGCATCTCAGTTTTCGTCCCCTGGTACTCGGGTTCACCATTCCAGACGCTTTACTAACACTATCCCCACTTGGAGAGTCAGTGCCTTTAACCTCCTGTTTGGCACAGTTTGCAATTTCTGCGCAAGATGAACAGGAATAGGGAGAACCAATGAGAGACTAGCTGTAGTTGTCTGCACGGGCAATTGGAACGCTCATTTACCACCAGGAAAAGGAATTTACCAAAGGCTCAGCGTGCCCTGCGGGAAACAGATTAGTCCCTGAAGCAATCCTGCAGTTTTGCGGCCAGCTCACAAGAAAGCGAGTTGAAGAAAGGAGCTCTGGGACACCGTAATTCACAAACCTGCAGAGTTATGAATGACAGCTATCATCCAAAAATGTACTGAAGTAAGTCTTCGAAGAGGACTTGAAAGCGGGACAGAATTTCAGGAAAACTATTTCAGGGGGCAGACTGGAATTGCACTTACAGCATAGGAAACGAGGCAGAATGTCGACAATGATGCACTTGGCCAAAAAGAGCGTATGCGTTTTTTCCTGAATATATTCAGGAAAAAACGCATATGCCGTTTTTGGACAACCAAGCAAGCGTGTAAAGGAAATCTGCACTACAATGAAGTCTCACTGCCCCCCGGTCAAAAGGGCCATCTGAAAAAAGTTTAAAATCCAGAAAGGCAGGACAGGTCATGGAGAACAGGGAGCCTTGTTATGCTGATGTGCGGGATGTAAATTGCCAACAGCCACTCTGGAGAAGTGTATGGTGTTTCCTGAAACGCCTAAAAAACAAAGCAACGGAGCCTATGGCACTTCCACTTATGGTCCGACAGCTTAGGGAAATTAAAATCAAAAACACAAAGCAACCCCAAAGTTTGGAACGGCTCTGTTTACAAAAACGTCGTCTACGGTACAAGTTAAATATCCGAGAAAGCAAAAAATGGATAAAGAAATTGTGGTACGTACGTACAATGGAATATCACTCAGCAATGAAATCTACGTCATCAGGCCCGTAGCAGCATAATGAGTGGATTCAGGTACGATGATTCTACGAGAAATAAGTCACACAGAAAAAGAAACATCATAAGATATCACTAATACACGGAATGTAAACTTGGCTACACGTGAAATGAATTACAAAACAGGACAGGGTTTCAAATTTAGAAAACCAACTTATGCTTGCTTATGGGGAAAGGTGAGTTGGGGTGCTGCATAAAACCAGAGATTGAAATTAGCACAGATACCGTTCCATAAGCCAAATATATAATAGACAAGACCTACTCCTTGCTCAACGAAATGGACTCAACACCCCATATTCAACGCCTGGGAAGATACCTGACAATTAAGAATCTTAAAACCCATGGATTTATATGTCTCCATAAGGAAATCAAGCATGTGTACAACGGCCTAAATGCAGCAGTGAAGATCCGAAAAATCCCATTATCAAAATTAATTTCAAAAACAAAACACAGAGGGGGGACCTTGAAGATGGCGGAAGAGTAAGACGCGGAGATCGCCTTCCTCCCCACGGATACACCAGAAATACATCTACACGTGGAACAACTCCTACAGAACACCTACTGAAGGCTGGCAGAAGACCTCAGACGTCCCAAAAGGCAAGAAACTCCCCACGTACCTGGGTAGGGCAAAAGAAAAAACAGAGACAGAAGAATAAGGATGGCACCTGCGCCAGTAGGAGGGAGCTGTGAAGGAGGAAAAGTTTCCACACACTTGGAAGCCCCTCCGCGGGCGGAGACTGCGGGAGGCGGAGGGGGGGGCTTCGGGACCGAGGAGTAGTGCACAGCGACGGGTGCGGAGGGCAAAGCGGGGAGATTCCCGCACAGAGGATCGGTGCCGACCGGCACTCACCAGCCCGAGAGGCTTGTCTGCTCACCAGCCCGGGCGGGCGGGGCTGCGAGCTGAAGCTCGGGTTTCGGTTTTGGACGGAGCGCAGGGAGAGGACTGGGGTTGGCGGCTTGAACATAGCCTGAAGGGGTTAGTGCACCACGACTAGCCGGGAGGGAGTTCGGGGAAAAGCCTGCACCTGCCGAAGAGGCAAGAGACTTTTTCTTCCCTCTTTGTTTCCTGGTGCGCGAGGAGAGGGGTTTAAGAGCGCTGCTTATAGGAACTCCAGAGACGGGCGCGAGCCGCGGCTAAAAGCGCGAACCCCAGAGACGGGCGCGAGCCGCGGCTAAAAGCGCGAACCCCAGAGACGGGCGCGAGCCGCGGCTAAAAGCGCGGACCCCAGAGACGGGCGGGAGACGCTAGGGCTGCTGCTGCCGCCACCAAGGGGCCTGTGCAGCCCGCCCCTGCCAGGTTCCCGGGAACCTCCACACCCCTCTTCCGCGGAGCCTGTGCAGCCCGCCACTGCCAGGTTCCCGGGAACCAGGGACAACTTCCCCGGGAGAACGCACGGCGGGCCTCAGGCTGGTGCAACGTCACGCCGGCCTCTGCCACAACGTCACGCCGCCTCTGACGCCGCAGGCCCGCCCCGCACGCAGTGCCCCTCCTTCCCCCCCCTCACCCCCGACCTGAGTGAGCCTGAGCCCCCGAATTAGCGGCCCCTTTAACCCTTTCCTGTCTGAGCAAAAAACAGACGCCCTCCAGCGACCTACACGCAGAGGCAGGGCCAAATCCAAAGCTGAGCTCCTGTGAGCTGTGAGAACAAAGAAGAGAAAGGGAAATCTCCCCCAGCAGCCTCAGAAGCAGCGGATTAAAGCTCCACAATCAACTTGATATACCCTGCATCTGTGGAATACCTGAATAGACAAGAAATGATCCCAAATTGAAGAGGTGGAATTTAGGAGCGAGATCTATGATTTTTTTCCCTTTTCCTCTTTTTGTGAATGTGTACGTGTATGCTTATGTGTGAGATCTTGTCTGTATACTCTTGCTTCCACCATTTGTCCTAGGGCTCTATCCGTCCATGGTTTTTAAAAAAAAAAATTTTTTTTCTCAATAATTTTAATTGTAATAACTTTATTATACTTTACCGTCGTTCCTTCTTTCTTTCTTTCTTTCTTTCCGTCCTTCCCTCCTTTAGACAACGAATCACCCCAAATTGAGGAGGTGGTCTCTGAGAGCAAGATTTATGATTTTTCCCCCTTTACCTCTTTTTGTGAAGGTGTATGTGTATGCTTCTGTATAAGATTTTCTCTGTATAGCTTTGCTTCCAACATTTGTCCTAAGGTTCTATCCGTCCCTCTTTTTTTTTTTTTCTAAATATTTTTTAATTCAATAAATATATTATACTTTATTTTATTTTTACTGTATCTTCTTTCTTTCTGTCTTTTTTCCTTCTTTCCCTCCTTCCTTCCTTCCTTCCTTCCTTCCTCCCTCCCTCCCTCCTTTCTTTCCTTCTTTGCTTCTTTCTTCCTTCCTTCCTTTCCTCCTTTCCTTCTTTCTTTCCTCATACATCTACTAATTCTCTCTACTTTTTCTCCCTTTTATTCTGAGCCGTGTGGATGAAAGGCTCTTGGTGCTCCAGCCAGGAGTCAGGGCTCTGCCTCTGAGGTAGGAGAGCCAACTTCAGGACACTGGTCCAAAGAGACCTCCCAGCTCCACATAATATTAAACGGTGGAAATCTCCCAGTGACCTCCATCTTAACACCAGCACCCAGCTTCACTCAACGACCAGCAAGCCACAGTGCTAGACAACCTATGCCAAACAACTAGCAAAACAGGAACACAACCCCACCCATTAGCAGAGAGGCTGCCTAAAATCATAATAAGGCCACAGACACCCCAAAACACACCACCAGACGTGAACCTGCCCACTAGAGAGACAAGATCCAGCCTCATCCACCACAACACAGGCACTAGTCCCCTCCACCAGGAAGCCTACACAACCCACTGAAACAACCTTAGCCACTGGAGACAGACATCAAAAACAACGGGAACTACGAACGTGCAGCCTGCAAAAAGGAGACCCCAAACACAGTAAGATAAGCAAAATGAGAAGACAGAAAAACACACAGCAGATGAAGGAGCAAGATAAAAATGCACCAGACCTAACAAATGAAGAGGAAATAGGCAGTCTACCTGAAAAAGAATTCAGAATAATGATAGTAAGGATGATCCGAAATCTTGGAAGTAGAATGGACAAAATGCAAGAAGCAGTTAACAAGGACCTAGAAGAAATAAAGGTGAAACAAGCAATGATGAACAACGCAATAAATGAAATTAAAAGTACTCTAGATGGGATCAATAACAGAATAACTGAGGCAGAAGAACGGATAAGTGACCTGGAAGATAAAATAGTGGAAATAACTACTGCAGAGCAGAATAAAGAAAAAAGAATGAAAAGAACTGAGGACAGTCTCAGAGACCTCTGGGACAACATTAAACGCACCAACATTCGAATTATAGGGGTTCCAGAAGAAGAAGAGAAAAAGAAAGGGACTGAGAAAATATTTGAAGAGATTATAGTTGAAAACTTCCCTAATATGGGAAAGGAAATAGTTAATCAAGTCCAGGAAGCACAGAGAGTCCCATACAGGATAAATACAAGGAGAAATACGCCAAGACACATATTAATCAAACTGTCAAAAATTAAATACAAAGAAAGCATATTAAAAGCAGCAAGGGAAAAACAGCAAATAACACACAAGGGAATCCCCATAAGGTTAACAGCTGATCTCTCAGCAGAAACCCTACAAGCCAGAAGGGAGTGGCAGGACATACTGAAAGTGATGAAGGAGAAAAACCTGCAACCAAGGCTACTTTACCCAGCAAGGATCTCATTCAGATTTGATGGAGAAATTAAAACCTTTACAGACAAGCAAAAGCTGAGAGAGTTTAGCACCACCAAACCAGCTTTACAGCAAATGCTAAAGGAACTTCTCTAGACAAGGAACACAAGAGAAGGAAAAGACCTATAATAACGAACCCAAAACAATATAGAAAATGGGAATAGGAACATACATATCGATAATTACCTTAAATGTAAATGGACTAAATGCTCCCACCAAAAGACACAGATTGGCTGAATGGATACAAAAACAAGACCCTTATATATGCTGTCTACAAGAGACCCACTTCAGACCTAGAGACACATACAGACTGAAAATAAGGGGATGGAAAAAGATATTCCATGCAAATGGAAACCAAAAGAAAGCTGGAGTAGCAATTCTCATATCAGACAAAATAGACTTTAAAATAAGGACTATCACAAGAGACAAAGAAGGACACTACATAATGATCAAGGGATCGATTCAAGAAGAAGATATAACAATTGTAAATATTTATGCACCCAACATAGGAGCACCTCAATACATAAGGCAAATACTAACAGCCATAAAAGGGGAGATTGACAGTAACACATTCATAGTAGGGGACTTTAACACCCCACTTTCACCCATGGACAGATCATCCAAAATGAAAATAAATAAGGAAACACAAGCTTTAAATGGTACATTAAACAAGATGGACTTAATTGATATTTATAGGACACTCCATCCAAAAACAACAGAATACACATTTTTCTCAAGTGCTCATGGAACATTCTCCAGGATAGATCATATCTTGGGTCACAAATCAAGCCTTGGTAAATTTAAGAAAATTGAAATTGTATCAAGTATCTTTTCTGACCACAACGCCATGAGACTAGATATCAATTACAGGAAAAGATCTGTAAAAAATACAAACACATGGAAGCTAAACAATACACTACTTAATAATGAAGTGATCACTGAAGAAATCAAAGAGGAAATAAAAAAATACCTAGAAACAAATGACAATGGAGACACAACGACCCAAAACCTATGGGATGCAGCAAAAGCAGTTCTAAGGGGGAAGTTTATAGCAATACAAGCCCACCTTAAGAAGCAGGAAACATCTCGAATAAACAACCTAACCTTGCACCTCAAGCAATTAGAGAAAGAAGAACAAAAAAACCCCAAAGCTAGCAGAAGGAAAGAAATCATAAAAATCAGATCAGAAATAAATGAAAAGAAATGAAGGAAACGATAGCAAAGATCAATAAAACTAAAAGCTGGTTCTTTGAGAAGATAAACAAAATAGATAAACCACTAGCCAGACTCATCAAGAAAAAAAGGGAGAAGACTCAAATCAATAGAATTAGAAATGAAAAAGGAGAAGTAACAACTGACACTGCAGAAATAAAAAAAATCATAAGAGATTACTACAAGCAACTCTATGCCAATAAAATGGACAATCTGGAAGAAATGGACAAATTCTTAGAAATGCACAACCTGCCAAGACTGAATCAGGAAGAAATAGAAAATATGAACAGACCAATCACAAGCACTGAAATTGAAACTGTCATTAAAAATCTTCCAACAAACAAAAGCCCAGGACCAGATGGCTTCACAGGTGAATTCTATCAAACGTTTAGAGAAGAGCTAACACCTATCCTTCTCAAACTCTTCCAAAATATAGCAGAGGGAGGAACACTCCCAAATTCCTTCTACGAGGCCACCATCACCTTGATACCAAAACCAGACAAGGATGTCACAAAGAAAGAAAACTACAGGCCAATATCACTGATGAACATAGATGCAAAAATCCTCAACAAAATACTAGCAAACAGAATCCAACAGCACATTAAAAGGATCATACACCATGATCAAGTGGGGTTTATTCCAGGAATGCAAGGATTCTTCAATATACGCAAATCTATCAATGTGATAAACCATATTAACAAATTGAAAGAGAAAAACCATATGATCATCTCAATAGATGCAGAGAAAGCTTTTGACAAAATTCAACACCCATTTATGCTAAAAACCCTGCAGAAAGTAGGCATAGAGGGAACTTTCCTCAACATAATAAAGGCCATATATGACAAGCCCACAGCAAACATCATCCTCAATGGTGAAAAACTGAAAGCATTTCCACTAAGATCAGGAACAAGACAAGGTTGCCCACTCTCACCACTCTTATTCAACATAGTTTTGGAAGTTTTAGCCACAGCAATCAGAGAAGAAAAGGAAATAAAAGGAATCCAAATCGGAAAAGAAGAAGTAAAGCTGTCACTGTTTGCAGATGACATGATACTATACATAGAGAATCCTAAAGATGCTACCAGAAAACTACTAGAGCTAATCAATGAATTTGGTAAAGTAGCAGGATACAAAGTTAATGCACAGAAATCTCTGGCATTCCTATATACTAATGATGAAAAATCTGAAAGTGAAATCAAGAAAACACTCCCATTTACCATTGCAACAAAAAGAATAAAATATCTAGGAATAAACCTACCTAAGGAGACGAAAGACCTGTATGCAGAAAATTATAAGACACTGATGAAAGAAATTAAAGATGATACAAATAGATGGAGAGATATACCATGTTCTTGGATGGGAAGAATCAACATTGTGAAAATGACTCTACTACCCAAAGCAATCTACAGATTCAATGCAATCCCTATCAAACTACCACTGGCATTTTTCACAGAACTAGAACAAAAAATTTCACAATTTGTATGGAAACACAAAAGACCCCGAATAGCCAAAGCAATCTTGAGAACGAAAAAAGGAGCTGGAGGAATCAGGCTCCCTGACTTCAGACTATACTACAAAGCTACAGTAATCAAGACAGTATGGTACTGGCACAAAAACAGAAATATAGATCAATGGAACAGGATAGAAAGCCCAGCGATAAACCCACGCACATATGGACACCTTATCTTTGATAAAGGTGGCAGGAATGTACAGTGGAGAAAGGACAGCCTCTTCAATAAATGGTGCTGGGAAAACTGGACAGGTACATGTAAAAGTATGAGATTAGATCACTCCCTAACACCATACACAAAAATAAGCTCAAAATGGATTAAAGACCTAAATGTAAGGCCAGAAACTATCAAACTCTTAGAGGAAAACATAGGCAGAACACTCTATGACATAAATCACAGCAAGATCCTTTCTGACCCACCTCCTAGAGTAATGGAAATAAAAACAAAAATAAACAAATGGGACCTAATGAAACTTCAAAGCTTTTGCACAGCAAAGGAAACCATAATCAAGACCAAAAGACAACCCTCACAATGGGAGAAAATATTTGCAAATGAAGCAACTGACAAAGGTTTAATCTCCAAAATTTACAAGCAGCTCATGCAGCTCAATAACAAAAAAACAAACAACCCAATCCAAAAATGGGCAGAAGACCTAAATAGACATTTCTCCAAAGAAGATATACAGAATGCCAACAAACACATGAAAGAATGCTCAACATCATTAATCATTAGAGAAATGCAAATCAAAACTACAATGAGATATCATCTCACACCAGTCAGAATGGCCATCATCAAAAAATCTAGAAACAATAAATGCTGGAGAGGGTGTGGAGAAAAGGGAACACTCTTGCACTGCTGGTGGGAATGTGAATTGGTTCAGCCACTATGGAGAACAGTATGGAGGTTCCTTAAAAAACTACAAATAGAATTACCATATGACCCAGCAATCCCACTACTGGGCATATACCCTGAGAAAACCAAAATTCAAAAAGAGTCATGTACCAAAATGTTCATTGCAGCTCTATTTACAATAGCCCGGAGATGGAAACAACCTAAGCGCCCATCATCGGATGAATGGATAAAGAAGATGTGGCACATATATACAATGGAATATTACTCAGCCATAAAAAGAAACGAAATTGAGCTATTTGTAATGAGGTGGATAGACCTAGAGTCTGTCATACAGAGTGAAGTAAGTCAGAAAGAAAAAGACAAATGCCGTATGCTAACGCATATATATGGAATTTAAGGGGAAAACAAATGTCATGAAGAACCTAGGGGTAAGACAGGAATAAAGACGCAGACCTACTGGAGAACGGACTTGAGGATATGGGGAGGGGGAAGGGTGAGCTTTGACAGGGTGAGAGAGAGTCATGGACATATACACACTAACAAACGTAGTAAGGTAGATAGCTAGGGGGAAGCAGCCGCAAGGCACAGGGATATTAGCTCGGTGTTTTGTGACAGCCTGGAGGGGTGGGATAGGGAGAGTGGGAGGGAGGGAGACGCAAGAGGGAAGACATATGGGAACATATGTATATGTATAACTGATTCACTTTGTTATAAAGCAGAAACTAACACACAATTGTAAAGCAATTATACCCCAATAAAGATGTTTAAAAAAAAAAAGAAAATATTGGGAGCCCAGGAGTTAGGGCCTGACGCCAGAGGGCCCTCATTACCGAGGGGAGGAGACACCCAGCAGGCACCAAATCCCACCAGAGGGCCGACGTCGCCAAGGCGGGGTGTACCAGCCAGGCAGGAGTGACCTCAGAGAAGAGGGCCCACCTCACAGAAGTGTGAGGAACCCAACCAGGATCAGACTCTCACCGGAGGGCCCACATCACCAAGGGGATGGGAACCAGGCAGGAGTGTCCTCACACCAGTGGGGCCACATCAGCCAAAGGTGAGGAACGCAGCACATGTGGCCTCAAACCAGAGGACACACATCACCAAGGGGCTAGGAGTGAGGCAGGTGTCTGGAGGGGCACATTTAACTCTAATTTCCCACCAGGAAGTGGAATGAACCAAAGTCTCAGAGTGCCGTGCCGGACCCTGATTACGGCCTGAAGCAAACCTGCGGTTCTGTGGCCAGTTTTCAAGGAAACGAGTTAAGAAAGGAAATCACGGGCACTGTAATTCACAAACCTGCAGAGTTATAAATGACAGCTATTGGCAAAAATATATGGAAGTAAGTCTGCAAAGAGGACTTGAAAACGAGGCAGAATTGCAGGAATCATATTTCAGGAGGTAGATTGGAATTGCATTTAAAGCATGTGAAAAGCGGCAGATCTTTGACAGTGATGCACTTGGACCAAAGTGCGTAAACATTTTTTCCTGAATATATTCAGGAAAAAACACATATGCCCTTTTTGGCCAACCAAGCACTCGAGCAATGGAAATCCGCACTACAATGAAGTCTCATTTCCCATTCGTCAAAAGGGCCATCTGAAAAAAGTGTAAAAACCAGAAACACAGGACAGGCCATGGAGAACAGGGAGCCTTGTTATGCTGATGGGCGGGATGTAAATGCCAACAGCCACTCTGGAGAAGTGTATGGTGTTTCCTGAAACACCTAAGAAACAAAGCAACGGAGACTACGGCACTTCCACTTATGGTCTTATAGATCACGGAAATTAAAATCAAAAACAGACAGCCACCCCAAAGTGTCGGACGGCTCTGTTTACAAGAACCTCGTCTACGGAACAAGTTAAATATCCCAGAAAGCGAAAAATGGATAAAGAAGTGTGGTACGTACGTACAAATGAATATCACTCACCAATGAAATCTATTTCATCAGGCCCGTCGCGGCATAATGAGTGGATTCAGGTACGATGATTCTAAGTGAAATAAGTCACACAGAAAATGAAACATCATAAGTTATCACTAATACACGGAATGTAAACTTGGCTACACATGAACTGAATTACAAAACAGAACAGGGTCTCAAATTTAGAAAACCAACTTATGCTTGCTTAAGGGGAAAAGTGAGTTGGGGTGCTGCATAAAAGCAGAGATAGAAATTAGCACAGATACCTTTCCATAAGCCAAATATGTAATAGTCAAGACCTACGCCTTGCTCAACGAAATGGACTCAACACCTCATATTCAACGCCTAGGAATACACCTGACTAGTAAGAATCTTCAAACCCATGGATTCATATGTCTCCTTAAGACAATCAAGCGTGTGTACAGCTGCATGAACGCAGCAGAGAAAATCCAATAAATCCCATTATCAAAATGAATTAGAAAAACAAAACACAATGAGAGTGAAATAGAGAGCAATTCTTAAATAATTCATTCAGGGCATGTGATGCAACCTGGATTTACCACATCTACATCCAGAGCTGGGTGAGACATAAGGCTGGACACTTCGTGCTGATATCATTGTTGAGGTTCGGTGAGCAAACGCAGACCCTTTGAAGTCATACTGCATGGTACCCATTCCATGGGTCCAAACTCTCCAGGTTTAAGGGATTCTTCCTTCAGCTAAAACATGCATGGGAAACCCAGAGTATGGTCCACCGTGTGATTGGGAAACGTTTTCAAATGCATCTCAGTTTTCGAACCCTGGTACTCGGGTTCACCATTCCAGACGCTTTACTAACACTCTCCCCACTTGGAGAGTCAGTGCCTTTAACCTCCTGTATGGCACAGTTTGCAATTTCTGCGCAAGATGTACAGGAATAGGGAGAACCAATGAGAGACTAGCTGTAGGTCTCTGCACGGGCAAAAGGAATGCTCATTTCCCACCAGGAAGAGGGATTAAACAAAGGCTCAGGGTGCTCTGCCGGAAACAGATTAGGGCCTGAAGCAATCCTGCGGTTTTGTGGCCAGCTCACAAGAAAGCGAGTTGAAGAAAGGAGCTCAGGGGCACTGTAATTCACAAACCTGCAGAGTTATGAATGACAGCTATCGTCCAAAAATGTATTGAAGTAAGTCTTCGAAGAGGACTTGAAAGCGGGGCAGAATTTCAGGAACACGATTTCAGGGGATAGACTGGAATTGCACTTAAAGCATAGGAGAAGAGGCAGAATGTCGACCATGATGCACTTGGCCAAAAAGGGCGTATGCGTTGTTTCCTGAATATATTCAGGAAAAAACGCATACGCCCTTTTTGGCCAACCAAGCAAGCGTGTAAAGGAAATCTGCACTACAATGAAGTCTCACTGCCCCCCGGTCAAAAGGGCCATCTGAAAAAAGTGTAAAATCCAGAAAGACAGGACAGGTCATGGAGAACAGGGAGCCTTGTTATGCTGATGGGTGGGATGTAAATTCCCAACAACCACTCTGGAGAAGTGTATGGTGTTTCCAGAAACACGTAGGAAACAAAGCAACACAGCCTATGGCACTTCCACTTATGGTCCTATAGCTTAGGGAAATTAAAATCAAAATCACACAGCCACCCCAAAGTTTGGGACGGCTCTGTTTACAAGAACCTCGTCTACAGTACAAGTTAAATATCCGAGAAAGCAAAAAATGGATAAAGAAGTTGTGGTACGCATGTACAATGGAATATCACTCAGCAATGAAATCTACGTCATCAGGCCCGTAGCGGCATAATGAGTGGATTCAGGTATGATGATTCTACGAGAAATAAGTCACACAGAAAAAGAAACATCATAAGATATCCCTAATACACGGAATGTAAACTTGGCTACACATGTACTGAATTACAAAACAGAACAGGGTCTCAAATTGAGAAAACCATCTTATGATTGCTTACGGGGAAAGGTGAGTTGGGGTGCTGCATAAAACCAGAGATTGAAATTAGCACAGATACCGTTCCATAAGCCAAATATATAATAGACAAGACCTACTCCTTGCTCAACGAAATGGACTCAACACCCCATATTCAACGCCTGGGAAGATATCTGACAAGTAAGAACCTTAAAACCCATGGATTTATATGTCTCCATAAGGAAATCAAGAGTGTGTACAGCGGCCTAAATGCAGCAGTGAAAATCCGATAAATCCCATTATCAAAATAAATTTCAAAATCAAAACGCAATGACAGTGAAATAGAGAGCAATTCTTAAATAATTCATTAAGGTCTTGTTATTCAACCTGGATTTACCACTTCTACACCCAGAGCTGGGTGAGACATAAGGCTGTACACTTCGGGCTGATAGCATTGGTGAGGTTCGGTGAGCAAACGCAGACCCTTTGAAGTCATACTGCATGGTACCCATTCCATGAGTCCCAACTCTCCAGGTTTAAAGGATTCTTCCTTCAGCTAAAACATGCATGGGAAACCCAGAGTATGGTCCACCGTGTGATTGGGAAACGTTTTCAAATGCATCTCAGTTTTCTCCCCTGGTACTCGGGTTCACCATTCCAGATGCTTTACTAACACTCTCCCCACTTGGAGAGTCAGTGCCTTTAACCTCCTGTTTGGCACAGTTTGCAATTTCTGCGCAAGATGAACAGGAATAGGGAGAACCAATGAGAGACTAGATGTAGGTGTCTGCACGGGCAAATGGAATGCTCATTTCCCACCAGGAAGAGGAATTAACCAAAGGCTCAGTGTGCCATGCCATAAAGAGATTATGGCGTGAAGCAATCCTGCGGTGTTGCGGCCAGCTCACCAGAAAGCGAGTTGAAGAAAGGAGTTCAGGGGCAGTGTAATTCAGAAACCTGCAGAGTTATGAATGACAGCTATCGTCCAAAAATGTATTGAAGTAAGTCTTCGAAGAGGACTTGAAAGCGGGGCAGAATTTCAGGAACACGATTTCAGGGGGTAGACTGGAATTGCACTTAAAGCATAGGAAAAGAAGCAGAATGTCGACAATGATGCACTTGGCCAAAAAGGGCGTATGCGTTTTTTCCTGAATATATTCAGGAAAAAACGCATACGCCCTTTTTGGCCAACTAAGCAAGCGTGTAAAGGAAATCTGCACTACAATGATGTCTCACTGCCCCCCGGTCAAAAGGGCCATCTGAAAAAATTGTAAAATCCAGAAAGGCAGGACAGGTCATGGAGAACAGGGAGCATTGTTATGCTGATGGGCGGGATGTAAATTGCGAACAACCACTCTGGAGAAGTGTATGGTGTTTCCAGAGACACGTAGGAAACAAAACAACACAGCCTATGGCACTTCGACTTATGGTCCTATAGCTTAGGGAAATTAAAATCAAAAAGACACAGCCACCCCAAAATTTGGGACGTCTCTGTTTACAAGAACGTCCTCTACGGTACAAGTTAAATATCCGAGAAAGCAAAAAATGGATAAAGAAGTCGTGGTACGCACGTACAGTGGAATATCACTCAGCAATGAAATCTACGTCATCAGGCCCGTAGCGGCATAATGAGTGGATTCAGGTACGATGTTTCTACGAGAAATAAGTCACACAGAAAAAGAAACATCATAAGATATCACTAATCCACGGAATGTAAACTTGGCTACACATGAACTGAATTACAAAACAGAACAGGGTCTCAAATTGAGAAAACCAACTGATGCTTGCTTATGGGGAAAGGTGAGTTGGGGTGCTGCATAAAACCAGAGATTGAAATTAGCACAGATACCGTTCCATAAACCAAATATATAATAGACAAGCCCTACTCCTTGCTCAACGAAATGGACTCAACACCCCATATTCAACGCCTGGGAAGATAACTGACAAGTAAAATCTTAAAACCCATGGATTTATATGTCTCCATAAGGAAATCAAGAGTTTGTACAGTGGCCTAAACGCAGCAATGAAAATCCGATAAATCCCATTATCAAAATAAATTTCAAAAACAAAACACAATGACAGTGAAATAGAGAACAATTCTTATATAATTCATTCAGGGCTTGTGATGCAACCTGGATTTACCACATCTACACACAGAGCTGCGTGAGACATAAGGCCGGACACTTCGGGCTGATAGCATTGGTGAGGTTCGGTGAGCAACGCAGACCCTTTGAAGTCATACTGCATGGTACCCATTCTATGGGTCCCCACTCTCCAGGTTTAAGGGATTCTTCCTTCAGCTAAAACATGCATGGGAAACCCAGAATATGGACCACCGTGTGATTGGGAAACGTTTTCAAATGCATCTCAGGTTTCACCCCTGGTACTCGGGTTCACCATTCCAGACGCTTTACTAACACTCTCCCCACTTGGAGAGTCAGTGCCTTTAACCTCCTGTTTGGCACAGTTTGCAATTTCTGCACAAGATGAACAGGAATAGGGAGAACCAATGAGAGACTAGCTGTAGGTGTCTGCACGGGCAAATGGAATGCTCATTTCCCACCAGGAAGAGGAATTAACCAAAGGCTCAACGTGCCCTGCCAGAAACAGATTAGGGCCTGAAGCAATCCTGCGGTTTGGCGGCCAGCTCACATGGAAGCGAGTTGCAGAAAGGAGCTCAGGGGCACTGTAATTCACAAACCTGCAGAGTTATGAATGACAGCTATCGTCCAAAATGTACTGAAGTAAGTCTTCGAAGAGGACTTGAAAGCGGGGCAGAATTTCAGGAAAACGATTTCAGGGGGTAGACTGGAATTGCGCTTAAAGCATAGGAATACAGGCAGAATGTCGACAATGATGCACTTGGCTAAAAAGGGCATATGCGTTTTTTCCTGAATATATTCAGGAAAAAAAGCAAACGCACTTTTTGACCAACCAAGCAAGCGTGTAAATGAAATCGGCACTACAATGAAGTCTCACTGCCCCGTGGTCAAAAGGGCCATCTGAAAAAAGTGTAAAATCCTGAAAGGCAGGAAAGGTCATGGAGAACAGGGAGCCTTGTTATGCGTATGGGCGGGATGTAAATTGCCAACAGCCACTCTGGAGAAGTGTATGGTGTTTCCTGAAACAGGTAGGAAACAAAGCAACACAGCCTATGGTACTTCCACTTATGGTCCTATAGCTTAGGGAAATTAAAATCAAAAACACACAGCCACCCCAAAGTTTGGGATGGCTCTGTTTACAAGAACCTTGTCTACGGTACAAGTTAAATATCCGAGAAAGGAAAAAATGAATAAAGAAGATCTGGTACGCACGTACAATGGAATATCACTCAGCAATGAAATCTACGTCTTCAGGCCCATAGCGGCATAATGAGTGGATTCAGGTACGATGATTCTACGAGAAATAAGTCACACAGAAAAAGAAACATCATAAGTTATCACTAATACACGGAATGTAAACTTGGCTATGCATAAACTGAATTACAAAACAGAACAGGGTCTCAAATTTAGAAAACAAACTTATGCTTGCTTATGGGGAAAGGTGAGTTGGGGTGCTGCATAAAACCAGAGATTGAAATTAGCACAGATACCGTTCCATAAGCCAAATATATAATAGACAAGACCTACTCCTTGCTCAACGAAATGGACTCACCACCCCATATTCAACGCCTGGCAAGATACCTGACAAGTAAGAATCTTAAAACCCATGGATTTATATGTCTCCATAAGGAAATCAAGCGTGTGTACAGCGGCCTAAACGCAGCAGTGAAAATCCGATAAATCCCATTATCAAAATAAATTTCAAAAACAAAACACAATGACAGTGAAATAGAGAGCAATTCTTAAATAATTCATTCAGGGCTTGTGATGCAACCTGGATTTACCACATCTACACCCAGAGCTGGGTGAGACATAAGGCTGGACACTTCGGGCTGATAGCATTGGTGAGGTTCGGTGAGCAAACGCAGACCCTTTGAAGTCATACTGCATGGTACCCATTCCATGGGTCCCAACTCTTCAGGTTTAAGGAATTCTTCCTTCAGCTAAAACATGCATGGGAAACCCAGACTATCGTCGGCCGTGTGATTGGGAAACGTTTTCAAATGCATCTCAGTTTTCGAACCCTGGTACTCGGGTTCAACATTCCAGACGCTTTACTAACACTCTCCCCACTTGGAGAGTCAGTGCCTTTAACCTCCTGTTTGGCACAGTTTGCAATTTCTGCGCAAGATGAACAGGCATAGGGAGAACCAATGAGAGACTAACTGTCGGTGTCTGCACGGGCAAATTGAACGATCATTTCCCACCAGGAAGAGGAATTAACCAAAGGCTCAACGTGCCCGGCCGGAAACATATTAGGGCATGAAGCAATCCTGCGGTTTTGCGGCCAGCTCACAAGAAAAGGAGTTGAAGAAAGGAGCTCAGGGGCACTCTAATTCACAAAGCTGCAGAGTTATGAATGACAGCTATCGTCCAAAAATGTACTGAAGTAAGTCTTCAAAGTGGACTTGAAAGCGGGGCAGAATTTCAGGAAAACGATTTCAGGGGGTAGACTGGAATTGCACTTAAAGTATAGGAAAAGAGGCAGAATGTCGACAATGATGCACTTGGCCAAAAAGGGCGTATGCGTTTTTTCCTGAATATATTCAGGAAAAAACGCATACGCCCTTTTTGGCCAACCAAGCAAGCGTGTAAAGGAAATCTGCACTACAATGAAGTCTCACTGCCCCCCGGTCAAAAGGGCCATCTGAAAAAAGTGTAAAATCCAGAAAGGCAGGACAGGTCTTGGAGAACAGGGAGCCTTGTTATGCTGATGGGTGGGATGTAAAGTGCCAACAGCCACTCTGGAGAAATGTATGGTGTATCCTGAAACACGTAGGAAACAAAGCAACACAGCCTATGTCACTTCCACTTATGGTCCTATAGCTTAGGGAAATTAAAATAAAAAACACACAGCCACCCCAAAGTTTGGGATGGCTCTGTTTACAAGAACCTCGTCTACGGTACAAGTAAAATATCCCAGAAAGTAAAAAATGGATAAAGAAGTTGTGGTACGCACGTACAATGGAATATCACTCAGCAATGAAATCTACGTCATCAGGCCCGTAGCGGCATAATGAGTGGATTCAGGTACGATGATTCTACGAGAAATAAGTCACACAGAAAAAGAAACATCATAAGATATCACTAATACACGGAATGTAAAGTTGGCTACACATGAACTGAATTACAAAACAGAACAGGGTCTCAAATTTAGAAAACCAACTTATGCTTGCTTATGGGGAAAGGTGAGTTGGGGTGCTGCATAAAACCAGAGATTGAAATTAGCACAGATACCGTTCCATAAGCCAAATATATAATAGACAAGCCCTACTCCTTGCTCAACGAAATGGACTCAACACCCCATATTCAACGCCTGGCAAGATACCTGACAATTAAGAATCTTAAAACCCATGGATTTATATGTCTCCATAAGGAAATCAAGCGTGTGTACAGCGGCCTAAACGCAGCAGTGAAAATCCGATAAATCCCATTATCAAAATAAATTTCAAAAACAAAACACAATGACAGTGAAATAGAGAGCAATTCTTAAATAATTCATTCAGGGCTTGTGATGCAACCTGGATTTACCACATCTACACCCAGAGCTGGGTGAGACATAAGGCTGGACACTTCGGGCTGATAGCATTGGTGAGGTTCGGTGAGCAAACGCAGACCCTTTGAAGTCATACTGCATGGTACCCATTCCATGGGTCCCAACTCTCCAGGTTTAAGGGATTCTTCCTTCAGCTAAAACATGCATGGGAAACCCAGACTATCGTCCGCCGTGTGATTGGGAAACGTTTTCAAATGCATCTCAGTTTTCGTCCCCTGGTACTCGGGTTCACCATTCCAGACGCTTTACTAACACTCTCCCCACTTGGAGAGTCAGTGCCTTTAACCTCCTGTTTGGCACAGTTTGCAATTTCTGCGCAAGATGAACAGGCATAGGGAGAACCAATGAGAGACTAGCTGTTGGTGTCTGCACGGGCAAATGGAACGCTCATTTCCCACCAGGAAGAGGAATTAACCAAAGGCTCAGCGTGCCCGGCCGGAAACATATTAGGGCCTGAAGCAATCCTGCGGGTTTGCGGCCAGCTCACAAGAAAAGGAGTTGAAGAAAGGAGCTCAGGGGCACTGTAATTCACAAACCTGCAGAGTTATGAATGACAGCTATCGTCCAAAAATGTATAGAAGTAAGTCTTCGGAGAGGACTTGAAAGCGGGGCAGAATTTCAGGAAAACGATTTCAGGGGGTAGACTGGAATTGCACTTAAAGCATAGGAAAAGAGGCAGAATGTCGACAATGATGCACTGGGCCAAAAAGGGCGTATGCGTTTTTTCCTGAATATATTCAGGAAAAAATGCATACGCCCTTTTTGGCGAAAGAAGCAAGCGTGTAAAGGAAATCCGCACTACAATGAAGTCTCACTGCACCCTGGTCAAAAGGGACATCTGAAAAAATTGTAAAATCCAGAAAGGCAGGACAGGTCTTGGAGAACAAGGAGCCTTGTTATGCTGATGGGCGGATTTAAATTGCCAACAGCCACTCTGGAAAACTGTATGGTGTTTCCGGAAACACGTAGGAAACAAAGCAACACAGCCTATGGCACTTCCACTTATGGTCCTATAGCTTAGGGAAATTAAAATCAAAAACACACAGCCACCCCAAAGTTTGGGACCGCTCTGTTTACAAGAACGTCGTCTACGGTACAAGTTAAATATCCCAGAATGTGAAAAATGGTTAAAGAAGTTGTGGTACGCACGTACAATGGAATATCACTCACCAATGAAATCTATGTCATCAGGCCCGTCGCGGCATATTGAGTGGATCCAGGTACGATGATTCTAAGTGAAATAAGTCACACAGAAAATGAAACATCATAAGATATCACTAATACACGGAATGTAAACTTGGCTACACATGAACTGAATTACAAAACAGAACAGGGTCTCAAATTTAGAACACCAACTTATGCTTGCTTATGGGGAAAGGTGAGGTGGGGTGCTGCATAAAACCAGAGATAGAAATTAGCACACATACCTTTCCATAAGCCAAATATGTAATAGTCAAGACTTACACGTTGCTCAATGAAATGGACTAAACACACCATATTGAACTCCTAGGATTACACATGACTAGTAAGAATCTTCAAACCCATGGATTTATATGTCTCCGTAAGAGAATCAAGTGTGTGTACAGCTGCATGAAGGCAGCAGAGAAAATCCGATAAATCCCATTATCAAAATAAACTACAAAAACAAACACAATGACAGTGAAATAGAGAGCAATTCTTAAATAATTCATTCAGGGCTTGTGATGCAACCTGGATTTACCACATCTACACCTAGAGCTGAGTGAGACATAAGGTTCGACACTTTGGGCTGATAGCATTGGTGAGGTTCGGTGAGAAAATGCAGACCATTTGAAGACATACTGCATGGTACACATTGCATGGGTCCCACCTCTCCAGGTTTAAGGGATTCTTCCTTCAGGTAAAACACGCATGGGAAACCCAGAATATGGTCCACCGTGTGACCGGGAAACCTTTTTAAATGCATCTCAGTTTTCTTCCCCTCATATTCGGTTTTACCATTCAAGACGCTTTACTAACTCTTTCCCCAATTGGAGAGTCAGTGCCTTTAACCTCCTGTTTGGCACAGTTTGCAATTTCTGAGCAAGATGAACAGGAATAGGGAGAACCAATGAGAGATTAGCTGTAGGTGTCTGCACGAGCAAATTTAACGCTCATTTCCCATCAGGAAGAGGAATTAGCCAAAGGCTCAACATGCCGTGCCGGAACCAGATTAGGGCCTGAAGCAATCCTGCAGTTTTCGGCCAGCTCACAAGAAAGCGAGTTGAAGAATGGAGCTCAGGGGCACTGTAATTCACAAACCTGCAGAGTTATAAATGACAGCTATCGTCCAAAAATATATTGAAGTAAGGCTGCAAAGAGGACTTGAACGCGGGGCAGAATTCCAGGAATACGATTTCAGGAGGTAGACGGGAAGTCCTCTGAAAGTATAGGAGAAGAGGCAGAACTTCGACAATGATGCACTTGGTCAAAAAGGGCATATGCGTTTCTTCCAGGGCCCTCATTAAAGAGGGTAGCAGGCTCCCAGCATGCTTCAGTGGCCAACAGAGGGCCTACGTCGCCAAGGCGACGTGAGCCATCCAGGCAGGAGTGACCTCACATCAGACGGCCCACCTCACAGAAGGGTAAGGAACCCAGTCATGATCAGACTCTCACCAGAGTGCCCACATAAGCAAGGGGCTGGGAATCAGGCACGAGTGTCCTCACACCCGTGGGGCCACATCATCGAAAGTTGAGGTACCCAGCACATGTGGCCTCAAACCAGAAGACCCACATCACCATGGGTCTCAGAGCGAGGCAGGCAGGATTAACCTCAAAACACATGGCCCATTGTATAAAAAGGTGAGGAATCCAGCAGTTGGAACATCCCAGCAGGCGGCCCAGAGCACCGAGGCTATGGGATCCAGGCAGTGATGAACTCACAACAGAGGGCCCTCATCGTGATACTGTAAGCAACCCAGCCATTGTGACCTCAGAGCACAAGGCCCACATCCCCATGGGGAAGGGAACCAAGCAGGAGTGTCATCGCACCAGTGGGCACACAACAGAAAATGTGGGGAGCCCAGCAGTTAGGGCCGGACGCCAGAGGGCCCTCATCACTGAGGAGAGGAGGCTCCCAGCAAGCTCCAACTGCTACCAGAGGGCCGACGTCGCCAATGCGGGGTGTGCCAGCCAGGCAGGAGTGACCTCAGAGCAGAGGGCCAACCACACAAAAGTGTGAGGAACCCAAAGAGGATCAGACTCTCACCAGAGGGCCCACATCACCAAGGGAATGGAAACCAGGCAGGAGTGTCCTCACACCAGTGGGGCCACATCCCCGAAATGTGCGGACCCAGCACACGTGGCCTCAAACTACAGGACACACATCACCAAGGGGCTGGGAGTGAGGCAGGCAGGAGGAGCCTCAAAACAGAGGGCCCATTGCGTAAAAAAGGTGAGGATTCCCCCAGTTGGAACCTCCCAGCAGGCGGCCAGGAGCAGCGAGGCTATGAGATCCAGGCCTGACTGAACTCAAAACAGAGGGCCCACATTCTGACACTGTGAGCAACCCAGCCGTTGGGACCACAGAGCAGAAAGCTCACATCCCCTAGAGAAGGGACCCTGGCTGGAGTGTACTCACACGACAGGGCGCACATCAGAAAATTTTGGGAGCCCATGAGTTAGGGCCTGACGCCAGAGGGCCCTCATTACCGAGGGGAGGAGACTCCCAGCAGGCACCAACTCCCAACTGAGGGCCCACATCGCCAACGTGACGTGTGCCAGCCAGGCAGGAGTGACCTCACAGCAGAGGGCCCACCTCCCAGAAGTGTGAGGAATCCAGACAGGATCAGACTCTCACAAGAGGGCCCCAATCACCAAGGGGATGGGAACCAGGCAGGAGTGTCCTCACACCAGTGGGGCCACATCAATAAAGGTGAGGAAACCGGTACATGTGGCCTTAAACCAGAGGACCTACATCACAAAGGGGCTGGGAGTGAGTCAGGAAGTAGGAGCATAAAAACACAGGACCCAAAGAATAAAAAAGGTAAGGAATCCAGCAGTAGGAACCTCCCAGCAGTCGGCTCAGAGCACAGAGTCTATGGGATCTAGGCCTGAGTGAACTAACACCAGAGAGACAACATCATGAAACGGTGAACAACACAGGTGTTGGGACATTAGAGCAGAAGGCCCACATGCCCATGGGGATGGGAACCTCGCAGGAGTGTCCTCGCACCACTTAGCACGTATCAGAAAATGTGGGTACCCAGCAGTTAGGGCCTGACGCTAGAGGGCCCCCATCACCGAGGGGAGGAGGCTCCCAGCAGGCTCCAAGTGCCACAAGAGGGCCGATGTTGCCCAGGTGGGGTGTGCCAGCCAGGCAGGAGTGACCTCACAGCAGAGGGCCCACCTCACAGAAGGGTGAGGAACCCAGCCAGGATCAGACTCTCACCAGAGGGCCCACATCATCAAGGGGATAGGAAGCAGGCAGGAGTGTCCTCACACCAGTGTGGCCACATCATCCAAAGGCGAGGGACCCAGCACACGTGGCCTCACACCAGAGGACACACATCACCAAGGGACTGGGAGTGAGGCAGGCAGGAGGAGTCTCAAAACAGAGGGTCCATAGAAGAAAAAAGGTGAGGAATCCCGCAGTTGGAACCTCCCAGCAGGTGGCCAGGATCAGCGAGGCTATGGGATCCAGGCCGGAGAGAACTCACAGCAGAGGGCCCTCATCATGAAACTGAGCAACCCACGGTTGGGACCTCAGAGCAGAAGGCCCACATTCCCATGGGGTTGGGAACCTGGCACGAGTGTACTCGAACCACAGGGTGCATATCAGAAAATATTGGGAGCCCAGGAATTAGGGCCTGACGCCAGAGGGCCCTCATTACCGAGGGCAGGAGACCCCCAGCAGGCACCAAATCCCACCAGAGGGCCGACTTCGCCAAGGCGGGGTGTGCCAGCCAGGCAGGAGTGACGTCAGAGAAGAGGGCCCACCTCACAGAAGTGTGAGGAACCCAACCAGGATCAGACTCTCAGCGGATGGCCCACATCACCAAGGGGATGGGAACCAGGCAGGAGTGTCCTCACACCAGTGGGGCCACATCAGCCAAAGGTGAGGAACCCAGCACATGTGGCCTCAAACCACAGGACACACATCACCAAGGGGCTGGGAGTGAGGCAGGTGTCCGGAGGGGCACATTTAACTCTAATTTCCCACCAGGAAGAGGAATTAACCAAAGGCTCAGAGTGCCGTGCCAGACCCTGATTATGGCCTAAAGCAAACCTGCGGTTCTGTGGCCAGCTTTCAAGGAAACGAGTTAAGAAAGGAAATCACAGGCACTGTAATTCACAAACCTGCAGATTTATAAATGACAGCTATTGGCAAAAATATACTGAAGTAAGTCTGCAAAGAGGACTTCAAAACGAGGCAGAATTGCAGGAATCATATTTCAGGAGGTAGATTGGAATTGCGTTTAAAGCATGTGAAAAGCGGCAGATCTTTGACAGTGATGCACTTGGACAAAAGTGCGTAAACATTTTTTCCTGAATATATTCAGGAAAAAACACATATGCCCTTTTTGGCCAACCAAGCACTCGAGCAATGGAAATCCGCACTACAATGAAGTCTCATTTCCCATTCGTCAAAAGGGCCATCTGAAAAAAGTGTAAAAACCAGAAACACAGGACAGGCCACGGAGAACAGGGAGCCTTGTTATGCTGATGGGCGGGATGTAAATTGCCAACAGACACTCTGGAGATGTTTATGGTGTATCCTGAAACATCTGAAAAACAAAGCTACAGACCCTAGGGCACTTCCACTTTTGGCCCTATAGCTTAGGAAAATTAAAATCAACAAGACACAGCCAACACCAAATTTAGGGCTGCTGTGTTTACAAGAACCTTGAGTCCAGTACAAATTAAATATCCCAGAAAGAAAAATATGGATAAAGGAGTTGTGCTACTTACGTACAATGGAATATCACTCAGCAATGAAATCAATGTCATCAGGCCTGTAGCAGCAAATTGAGTGGATTTAAGTATGATGATTCTAAGAGAAATATGTCACACAGAGAAAGGTAATTATCATAAGATATCACTAATAGAGAGAGTGTAAACTTGGCTACACATAAACTGAATTCCAAAACCGAACAGAGTCTCACATTTAGATAAAAACTTATGCTTGCTTAAGGGGAAAGTTGAGTTGCGGTGCTGTATAAAACCAGAGATTGAAATTAGCACACATACCGTTCCATAAGCCAAATATGTAATAGACAAGACCTACTCTTTGCTCAACGAAATAGACTCATCCATGGTATATCACCTCACACCTGTTAGAATGGGCATCATCAGAAAATCTACAAACAACAAATGCTGGAAAGGGTGTGGAGATAAGGAACCCTCTTCCGCTATTGTTGGGAATGAAATTGATACAGTCACTGTGGAGAAAGTTATGGAGTTTCTTATAAAACTAAGAATAGAATTACCATATGATACAGCAGTCCCACTACTGGGCATATACCCAGACAAAACCATAAATCAAAAAGAGACATTCACCGCAATGTTCATTGCATCACTATTTACAATATCCAGGTAATGGAAGCAACCTAAATGCCCACAGACAGACGAATGCATAAAGAAGTGGTACATATATAAAATGGAATATTACTAAGCCATAAAAAGGAATGAAATTGGGTCATTTGTAGAGACGTTGATGGATCTAGAGACTGTCATACAGAGTGAAGTAAGTCAGAAAGAGAAAAAGAAATCTTGTCTATTAATGGCTATATGTGGAACCTAGACAAATTGTACAGATGAACCGTTTTGCAAGGCAGAAATAGAGCAACAGATGTAGACAACAAACGTATGGACACCAAGGGGGGAAAGCTGTTGGGGGGTGGTGGTGGGAGGAGTTGAGAGATTGGGATTGGCATGTATACATTTATATGTATAAAATAGATAACCAAAAAGAACCTGCTGTATAAAAAAATAAAATAAAATTCAAATTACAAAAAGTAAAACAGAAAAAATATTCTTCCCTTCACATACATGTATTTATATGAATAAATTATTTCCATGCTTATATCTGTAAATACAAAAAAGAGGAATAAAATCTACCTTGAACCAAAAAAGAAAAAAAAACAGAACCCACCAGCTACACAGAGGAAAACCGTATCAGGGCACTTGCTCCAGTTGTAAACAATTCTGAAGTTGGTCGGTGGTGGGGAATCATCTCCCATTCAGCCAGCAGGCCCCACGCAACAAGCGTCCTCATTGCAAAGCTGGGGGACAGTGCCGAGGCATCTGTGAGTAAACGTGGGCTGAGCCCCAGGCCAGCTGCTGCTGAAATGTTCCCACCCTTCCCAGGTAAAACACCTGAATATGTACAAGGACTTGAAAGCCTAGAGGAAGGGCCATGGAGCCACATGAGCGACAGCATGCCAGCCGACTTGGTGCCTGCAGGCCAGCCAGGATGGTCCTGGTCCTGGGTGCTCTTCTGGAAGCTTTCCATTTCCCTGCCTGAGATACCCCTGCTGTCCCGGCCCCCACTGCTTTCTTCCTCACTCACCTCTGCCCAGGGAGAAATTCCAGCGGCAGGTATGGGTGACACATCCTCTTCTTTAGCAGGTGGCATCTTGGCAACTGCTGCAGAAAGTCCAGCAGAGCCCCACTCACACTGGGCCACCCACAAAGCCGTGGCCTCTCACTCCCTCCCACCAGTCCAGCCCCAAGACTGCTGACAGGGCAGAGAAAATGGCGTCAGGCACAGCTGCAGGGGCTCTTGCTGCCTGGAGCGGTGTTTATATTGATCTGAACCCAGGCACACCTGGGGAGGGCTGGCCGGCACGGTCAGGCTTCCCAGGCCAGCCAATAATCACCCCTCAGGGGCTCACAGTTGCAGAAACTGGAACTTGCTGAATCGGCCAGGTCCAAGGAACAGGTGTGGGCTCCTGAGAGTCAGGATAGACAAGGGGCTGCAGCTCTGGCTTGTTTTCTAATTATATTATCTGGCCCATGAGTGGGAGACAACTTCAAGAAAACCCTCTCCTAATGAGAGGAACCCAGGAGTCAGGGAGAGGAGGGGTGGCTGGTGGGTGGAGACAGAGGCCTGGTGCCCCGGGTGCAGTGGAAGTCTCTGGAACACCAGGTGGAGGGAGGCCACACAGAGTGATGCCCAGGGTCACAGACCTGTCGGAGCTGCTGTTTGTTAGTTCAAGTCCTGCTCTGAGGTGCTCTGTGTCAGATCTGAGTGACAGGTGAGATGGGAGTGCTCTGCAATGAGGGCGATATGCACGGTTCCTGTGTTCCCAGCCCTGCCATGGTACCTGCAAGGGTAGCTCTGTATCCTGGGAGGGGCCTGACCACGAGAGCCCCATGGGCTGCAGGGGGACCTGTCCAGGGAACCCCATATCCTGGGAGGGTCCTGAACACGAGAGCCCCGTGGGCTGGGGTGGGGTACCTGCCCAGGTGAGCTCCATATCCTGGGATTGGCCTGACCTCGAGAGCCCCATGGGCTGCTGGAGTCCTGGTAAAGGATGTCAGGACAGTCAGTGAAGCCACCGAGGATATACCTCCAGTAGTTCCTAAATCCTACACCCTGCTGGTCATTCTACCAACCACCAGGACATGGTATTCTGTATTAGTCTTCAATGATGCCTTCTTTTGTATTCTATTGGTCCCAGAGTCACAAGAAATTTTGGCTTGTGAGTGGCAGGACTCAACATACAACTAAAACAATACTTCCGGGCCGTGTTGCCCCAATGGTTCAAAAATTCCCACACCATCTTTGGGGAAAGCTCAGCTAAAGACCTAAAAGTTCTACCTCTGGAAAAGGAAACACTCCTTCAATATGCAGACGACATTCTGATCGCCAGCCCTACTAAGGAGACCTCTGAACTACCAAGCCAATAAAGGATACAAGTTGTCCAAGAAAAAGCTCAAATATCACAGACTACGGTGACCTGCCTGGGCTTCATTCTCACAGAAGGTCGGAGAAGCCCATCCCAGGAAAGGGAAGAAACAATTTACAGCCTTACCCATTTCTAAAACTAGAAGACAGCTTAGGGGTTCCTGGGGAGGCCAGGGTTTGCTGCTTCTGGATCCCTAACTACAGTCTACTAGCTCGGCCTCTATATGAAACACTGAAAGGAAAAGGTGATGATCCTTTTGAATAGAATGCAGAAGTGGCCTTTCAAGAATGGAAAGAGCAGTCAATTCAGACCCTTGCCCTGGAACTCCCTAATTTAGCTAAACCCTTTGACCTTTACATTCCTGGTGAACGGTGAATCGCCACTGGAGTATTAGTGCAAAACCTGGGACCACTTGAAATGGAACAATGCAAGAATGCGATCCAGGTAGGATAAACTACGGTCACCAAGGGGCTTGGCCCACCGCCACATCTGGCCAAGATACTGGCAGTATCTGATAAACTGGAAATCAGCAGCCCAAAAGGCCACCTCCCTCCTAAGGGAAAAGGAACCCTCGTGGTGATCCTAACCCCCAACCATGCCCTGAAGTTGCAGGGTTGGCTCCGTGGGCACACTGATCTTGAGTGAGGAGGCCCTCCAACTCCAACCTCCATAGAGATAACCGGGGCAAAGGGGCACCATGACGACTCATGTGAAGGTGTCTGCACATGCAAATTTAACGCTCATTTCCCACCAGGAAGAGGAATTAACCAAAGGCTCAGCATGCCATGCCGGAACTATATTAGGGCCTGAAGCAATCCTGCGGGTTTGCGGCCAGCTCACAAGAAAGCGAGTTGAAGAAAGGAGCTCAGGGGCACTGTAATTCACAATCCTGCAGAGTAATGAATGACAGCTATCGTCCAAAAATGTTTTGAAGTAAGTCTTCGAAGAGGACTTGAAATCGGGGCAGAATTTCAGGAAAACGATTTCAGGGGGTAGACAGGAATTGTACTAAAAGCATAGGAAAAGAGGCAGAATGTCGACAACGATGCACTTGGCCAAAAAGTGCGTATGCGTTTTTTCCTGAATATATTCAGGAAAAAACGCATACGCCCTTTTTGGCCAACCAAGCAAGCGTGTAAAGGAAATCTGCACTACAATGAAGTCTCACTGCCCCCCCGGTCAAAAGGGCCATCTGAAAAAAGTGTAAAATCCAGAAAGGCAGGACAGGTCATGGAGAACAGGGAGCCTTGTCATGCTGATGGGCGGGATGTAAATTGCCAACAACCACTCTGGAGAAGTGTATGGTGTTTCCAGAGACACGTAGGAAACAAAGCGACACAGCCTATGTCACTTCCACTTATGGTCCTATAGCTTAGGGAAATTAAAATCAAAAACACACAGCCACCCCAGAGTTTGGGACGGCTCTGTTTACAAGAACCTCGTCTACGGTACAAGTAAAATATCCCAGAAAGCCAAAAATGGATAAAGAAGTTGTGGTACGCACGTACAATGGAATATCACTCAGCAATGAAATCTACGTCATCAGGCCCGTAGCGGCATAATGAGTGGATTCAGGTATGATGATTCTACGAGAAATAAGTCACACAGAAAAAGAAACATCATAAGATATGACTAATACACGGAATGTAAACTTGGCTACCCATGAACTGAATTACAAAACAGAACAGGGACTCAAATTTAGCAAACCAACTTATGCTTGCTTATGGGGAAAGGTCAGTTGGGATGCTGCATAAAACCAGAGATTGAAATTAGCACAGATACCGTTCCATAAGCCAAATATATAATAGACAAAACCTACTCCTTGCTCAACGAAACGGACTCAAAGCCTGGGAATATACCTGACAAGTAAGAATCTTAAAACCCATGGATTTATATGTCTCCATAAGGAAATCAAGCGTGTGTACAGCGGCCTAAACGCAGCAGTGAAAATCCGATAAATCCCATTATCAAAATAAATTTCAAAAACAAAACACAATGATAGAGAAATAGAGAGCAATTCTTAAATAATTCATTCAGGGATTGTGATACAACCTGGATTTACCACATCTACACGCAGAGCTGGGTGAGACATAAGGCTGGATACTTCGGGCTGAAAGCATTCGTGAGGTTCGGTGAGCAAACGCAGACCTTTTAAAGTTTTACTGCATGGTACCCATTCCATGGGTCCCAACTCTCCAGGTTTAAGGGATTCTTCCTTCAGCTAAAACATGCATGGGAAACCCAGAGTATGGTCAACCGTGTGATTGGGAAACGTTTTCAAATGCATCTCAATTTTCGAACCCTGGTACTAGGGTTCACCATTCCAGACGCTTTACTAACATTCTCCCCACTTGGAGAGTCAGTGCCTTTAACCTCCTGTTTGGCACAGTTTGCAATTTCTGCGCAAGATGAATTGGAATAGGGAGAACCAATGAGAGACTAGCTGTAGGTGTCTGCACGGGCAAATGGAACGCTCATTTCCCACCAGGAAGAGGAATTAACCAAAGGCTCAGCGTGCCCTGCCGGAAACAGATTAGGGCCTGAAGCAATCCTGCGGTTTTCCGGCCAGCTCACAAGAAAGCTAGTTGAGGAAAGGAGCTCAGGGGCACTGTAATTCACAAACCTGCAGAGTTATGAATAACAGCTATCGTCCAAAAATGTATTGAAGTAAGTCTTCGAAGAGGACTTGAAAGCGGGGCAGAATTTCAGGAAAACGATTTCAGGGGTAGACTGGAATTGAACTTAAAGCATAGGAAAATAGGCAGAATGTCGACAATGATGCAGTTGGCCAAAAAGGGCGTATGCGTTTTTTCCTGAATATATTCAGGAAAAAACGCATACGCACTTTTTGGCCATCCAAGCAGGCGTGTAAAGGAAATTTGCACTACATTGAAGTCTCACTGCCCCCCGGTCAAAAGGGCCATCTGAAAAAAGTGTAAAATCCAGAAAGGCAGGACAGGTCATGGAGAACAGGGAGACTTGTTATGCTGATGGGCGGGATGTAAATTGCCAACAGCCACTCTGGAGAAGTGTATGGTGTTTCCTGAAACACATAGGAAACAAAGCAACACAGCCTATGGCACTTCCACTTATGGTCCTATAGCTTAGGGAAATTAAAATCAAAAACACACAGCCACCCCAAAGTTTGGGACGGCTCTGTTTACAAGAACGTCGTCTACGGTACAAGTTAAATATCCCAGAATGTGAAAAATGGTTAAAGAAGTTGTGGTACGCACGTACAATGGAATATCACTCACCAATGAAATCTATGTCATCAGGCCCGTCGCGGCATATTGAGTGGATCCAGGTACGATGATTCTAAGTGAAATAAGTCACACAGAAAATGAAACATCATAAGATATCACTAATACACGGAATGTAAACTTGGCTACACATAAACTGAATTACAAAACAGAACAGGGTCTCAAATTTAGAACACCAACTTATGCTTGCTTATGGGGAAAGGTGAGGTGGGGTGCTGCATAAAACCAGAGATAGAAATTAGCACACATACCTTTCCATAAGCCAAATATGTAATAGTCAAGACTTACACGTTGCTCAATGAAATGGACTAAACACACCATATTGAACTCCTAGGATTACACATGACTAGTAAGAATCTTCAAACCCATGGATTTATATGTCTCCGTAAGAGAATCAAGTGTGTGTACAGCTGCATGAAGGCAGCAGAGAAAATCCGATAAATCCCATTATCAAAATAAACTACAAAAACAAACACAATGACAGTGAAATAGAGAGCAATTCTTAAATAATTCATTCAGGGCTTGTGATGCAACCTGGATTTACCACATCTACACCTAGAGCTGAGTGAGACATAAGGTTCGACACTTTGGGCTGATAGCATTGGTGAGGTTCGGTGAGAAAATGCAGACCATTTGAAGTCATACTGCATGGTACACATTGCATGGGTCCCACCTCTCCAGGTTTAAGGGATTCTTCCTTCAGGTAAAACACGCATGGGAAACCCAGAATATGGTCCACCGTGTGACCGGGAAACCTTTTTAATGCATCTCAGTTTTCTTCCCCTCATATTCGGTTTTACCATTCAAGACGCTTTACTAACTCTTTCCCCAATTGGAGAGTCAGTGCCTTTAACCCCCTGTTTGGCACAGTTTGCAATTTCTGAGCAAGATGAACAGGAATAGGGAGAACCAATGAGAGATTAGCTGTAGGTGTCTGCACGAGCAAATTTAACGCTCATTTCCCATCAGGAAGAGGAATTAGCCAAAGGCTCAACATGCCGTGCCGGAACCAGATTAGGGCCTGAAGCAATCCTGCAGTTTTCGGCCAGCTCACAAGAAAGCGAGTTGAAGAATGGAGCTCAGGGGCACTGTAATTCACAAACCTGCAGAGTTATAAATGACAGCTATCGTCCAAAAATATATTGAAGTAAGGCTGCAAAGAGGACTTGAACGCGGGGCAGAATTCCAGGAATACGATTTCAGGAGGTAGACGGGAAGTCCTCTGAAAGTATAGGAGAAGAGGCAGAACTTCGACAATGATGCACTTGGTCAAAAAGGGCATATGCGTTTCTTCCAGGGCCCTCATTAAAGAGGGTAGGAGGCTCCCAGCATGCTTCAGTGGCCAACAGAGGGCCTACGTCGCCAAGGCGACGTGAGCCATCCAGGCAGGAGTGACCTCACATCAGAGGGCCCACCTCACAGAAGGGTAAGGAACCCAGTCATGATCAGACTCTCACCAGAGTGCCCACATAAGCAAGGGGCTGGGAATCAGGCACGAGTGTCCTCACACCCGTGGGGCCACATCATCGAAAGTTGAGGTACCCAGCACATGTGGCCTCAAACCAGAAGACCCACATCACCATGGGTCTCAGAGCGAGGCAGGCAGGATTAACCTCAAAACACATGGCCCATTGTATAAAAAGGTGAGGAATCCAGCAGTTGGAACATCCCAGCAGGCGGCCCAGAGCACCGAGGCTATGGGATCCAGGCAGTGATGAACTCACAACAGAGGGCCCTCATCGTGATACTGTAAGCAACCCAGCCGTTGTGACCTCAGAGCACAAGGCCCACATCCCCATGGGGAAGGGAACCAAGCAGGAGTGTCATCGCACCAGTGGGCACACAACAGAAAATGTGGGGAGCCCAGCAGTTAGGGCCGGACGCCAGAGGGCCCTCATCACTGAGGAGAGGAGGCTCCCAGCAAGCTCCAACTGCTACCAGAGGGCCGACGTCGCCAATGCGGGGTGTGCCAGCCAGGCAGGAGTGACCTCAGAGCAGAGGGCCAACCACACAAAAGTGTGAGGAACCCAAAGAGGATCAGACTCTCACCAGAGGGCCCACATCACCAAGGGAATGGAAACCAGGCAGGAGTGTCCTCACACCAGTGGGGCCACATCCCCGAAATGTGCGGACCCAGCACACGTGGCCTCAAACTACAGGACACACATCACCAAGGGGCTGGGAGTGAGGCAGGCAGGAGGAGCCTCAAAACAGAGGGCCCATTGCGTAAAAAAGGTGAGGAATCCCCCAGTTGGAACCTCCCAGCAGGCGGCCAGGAGCAGTGAGGCTATGGGATCCAGGCCTGACTGAACTCAAAACAGAGGGCCCACATTCTGACACTGTGAGCAACCCAGCCGTTGGGACCACAGAGCAGAAAGCTCACATCCCCTAGAGAAGGGACCCTGGCTGGAGTGTACTCACACGACAGGGCGCACATCAGAAAATTTTGGGAGCCCATGAGTTAGGGCCTGACGCCAGAGGGCCCTCATTACCGAGGGGAGGAGACTCCCAGCAGGCACCAACTCCCAACTGAGGGCCCACATCGCCAACGTGACGTGTGCCAGCCAGGCAGGAGTGACCTCACAGCAGAGGGCCCACCTCCCAGAAGTGTGAGGAATCCAGACAGGATCAGACTCTCACAAGAGGGCCCCAATCACCAAGGGGATGGGAACCAGGCAGGAGTGTCCTCACACCAGTGGGGCCACATCAATAAAGGTGAGGAAACCGGTACATGTGGCCTTAAACCAGAGGACCTACATCACAAAGGGGCTGGGAGTGAGTCAGGAAGTAGGAGCATAAAAACACAGGACCCAAAGAATAAAAAAGGTAAGGAATCCAGCAGTAGGAACCTCCCAGCAGTCGGCTCAGAGCACAGAGTCTATGGGATCTAGGCCTGAGTGAACTAACACCAGAGAGACAACATCATGAAACGGTGAACAACACAGGTGTTGGGACCTTAGAGCAGAAGGCCCACATGCCCATGGGGATGGGAACCTCGCAGGAGTGTCCTCGCACCACTTAGCACGTATCAGAAAATGTGGGTACCCAGCAGTTAGGGCCTGACGCTAGAGGGCCCCCATCACCGAGGGGAGGAGGCTCCCAGCAGGCTCCAAGTGCCACAAGAGGGCCGATGTTGCCCAGGTGGGGTGTGCCAGCCAGGCAGGAGTGACC
This sequence comes from Delphinapterus leucas, assembly GCF_059928025.1. Classification (NCBI taxonomy): domain Eukaryota; kingdom Metazoa; phylum Chordata; class Mammalia; order Artiodactyla; family Monodontidae; genus Delphinapterus; species Delphinapterus leucas. The sequence continues at coordinate 2,722,906 of NW_028322237.1, forward strand.
TCACAGCAGAGGGCCCACCTCACAGAAGGGTGAGGAACCCAGCCAGGATCAGACTCTCACCAGAGGGCCCACATCATCAAGGGGATAGGAAGCAGGCAGGAGTGTCCTCACACCAGTGTGGCCACATCATCCAAAGGCGAGGGACCCAGCACACGTGGCCTCACACCAGAGGACACACATCACCAAGGGACTGGGAGTGAGGCAGGCAGGAGGAGTCTCAAAACAGAGGGTCCATAGAAGAAAAAAGGTGAGGAATCCCGCAGTTGGAACCTCCCAGCAGGTGGCCAGGATCAGCGAGGCTATGGGATCCAGGCCGGAGAGAACTCACAGCAGAGGGCCCTCATCATGAAACTGAGCAACCCACGGTTGGGACCTCAGAGCAGAAGGCCCACATTCCCATGGGGTTGGGAACCTGGCACGAGTGTACTCGAACCACAGGGCGCATATCAGAAAATATTGGGAGCCCAGGAATTAGGGCCTGACGCCAGAGGGCCCTCATTACCGAGGGCAGGAGACCCCCAGCAGGCACCAAATCCCACCAGAGGGCCGACTTCGCCAAGGCGGGGTGTGCCAGCCAGGCAGGAGTGACGTCAGAGAAGAGGGCCCACCTCACAGAAGTGTGAGGAACCCAACCAGGATCAGACTCTCAGCGGATGGCCCACATCACCAAGGGGATGGGAACCAGGCAGGAGTGTCCTCACACCAGTGGGGCCACATCAGCCAAAGGTGAGGAACCCAGCACATGTGGCCTCAAACCACAGGACACACATCACCAAGGGGCTGGGAGTGAGGCAGGTGTCCGGAGGGGCACATTTAACTCTAATTTCCCACCAGGAAGAGGAATTAACCAAAGGCTCAGAGTGCCGTGCCAGACCCTGATTATGGCCTAAAGCAAACCTGCGGTTCTGTGGCCAGCTTTCAAGGAAACGAGTTAAGAAAGGAAATCACAGGCACTGTAATTCACAAACCTGCAGAGTTATAAATGACAGCTATTGGCAAAAATATACTGAAGTAAGTCTGCAAAGAGGACTTCAAAACGAGGCAGAATTGCAGGAATCATATTTCAGGAGGTAGATTGGAATTGCGTTTAAAGCATGTGAAAAGCGGCAGATCTTTGACAGTGATGCACTTGGACAAAAGTGCGTAAACATTTTTTCCTGAATATATTCAGGAAAAAACACATATGCCCTTTTTGGCCAACCAAGCACTCGAGCAATGGAAATCCGCACTACAATGAAGTCTCATTTCCCATTCGTCAAAAGGGCCATCTGAAAAAAGTGTAAAAACCAGAAACACAGGACAGGCCACGGAGAACAGGGAGCCTTGTTATGCTGATGGGCGGGATGTAAATTGCCAACAGACACTCTGGAGATGTTTATGGTGTATCCTGAAACATCTGAAAAACAAAGCTACAGACCCTAGGGCACTTCCACTTTTGGCCCTATAGCTTAGGAAAATTAAAATCAACAAGACACAGCCAACACCAAATTTAGGGCTGCTGTGTTTACAAGAACCTTGAGTCCAGTACAAATTAAATATCCCAGAAAGAAAAATATGGATAAAGGAGTTGTGCTACTTACGTACAATGGAATATCACTCAGCAATGAAATCAATGTCATCAGGCCTGTAGCAGCAAATTGAGTGGATTTAAGTATGATGATTCTAAGAGAAATATGTCACACAGAGAAAGGTAATTATCATAAGATATCACTAATAGAGAGAGTGTAAACTTGGCTACACATAAACTGAATTCCAAAACCGAACAGAGTCTCACATTTAGATAAAAACTTATGCTTGCTTAAGGGGAAAGTTGAGTTGCGGTGCTGTATAAAACCAGAGATTGAAATTAGCACACATACCGTTCCATAAGCCAAATATGTAATAGACAAGACCTACTCTTTGCTCAACGAAATAGACTCATCCATGGTGTATCACCTCACACCTGTTAGAATGGGCATCATCAGAAAATCTACAAACAACAAATGCTGGAAAGGGTGTGGAGATAAGGAACCCTCTTCCGCTATTGTTGGGAATGAAATTGATACAGTCACTGTGGAGAAAGTTATGGAGTTTCTTATAAAACTAAGAATAGAATTACCATATGATACAGCAGTCCCACTACTGGGCATATACCCAGACAAAACCATAAATCAAAAAGAGACATTCACCGCAATGTTCATTGCATCACTATTTACAATATCCAGGTAATGGAAGCAACCTAAATGCCCACAGACAGACGAATGCATAAAGAAGTGGTACATATATAAAATGGAATATTACTAAGCCATAAAAAGGAATGAAATTGGGTCATTTGTAGAGACGTTGATGGATCTAGAGACTGTCATACAGAGTGAAGTAAGTCAGAAAGAGAAAAAGAAATCTTGTCTATTAATGGCTATATGTGGAACCTAGACAAATTGTACAGATGAACCGTTTTGCAAGGCAGAAATAGAGCAACAGATGTAGACAACAAACGTATGGACACCAAGGGGGGAAAGCTGTTGGGGGGTGGTGGTGGGAGGAGTTGAGAGATTGGGATTGGCATGTATACATTTATATGTATAAAATAGATAACCAAAAAGAACCTGCTGTATAAAAAAATAAAATAAAATTCAAATTACAAAAAGTAAAACAGAAAAAATATTCTTCCCTTCACATACATGTATTTATATGAATAAATTATTTCCATGCTTATATCTGTAAATACAAAAAAGAGGAATAAAATCTACCTTGAACCAAAAAAGAAAAAAAAAACAGAACCCACCAGCTACACAGAGGAAAACCGTATCAGGGCACTTGCTCCAGTTGTAAACAATTCTGAAGTTGGTCAGTGGTGGGGAATCATCTCCCATTCAGCCAGCAGGCCCCACGCAACAAGCGTCCTCATTGCAAAGCTGGGGGACCGTGCCGAGGCATCTGTGAGTAAACGTGGGCTGAGCCCCAGGCCAGCTGCTGCTGAAATGTTCCCACCCTTCCCAGGTAAAACACCTGAATATGTACAAGGACTTGAAAGCCTAGAGGAAGGGCCATGGAGCCACATGAGCGACAGCATGCCAGCCGACTTGGTGCCTGCAGGCCAGCCAGGATGGTCCTGGTCCTGGGTGCTCTTCTGGAAGCTTTCCATTTCCCTGCCTGAGATACCCCTGCTGTCCCGGCCCCCACTGCTTTCTTCCTCACTCACCTCTGCCCAGGGAGAAATTCCAGCGGCAGGTATGGGTGACACATCCTCTTCTTTAGCAGGTGGCATCTTGGCAACTGCTGCAGAAAGTCCAGCAGAGCCCCACTCACACTGGGCCACCCACAAAGCCGTGGCCTCTCACTCCCTCCCACCAGTCCAGCCCCAAGACTGCTGACAGGGCAGAGAAAATGGCGTCAGGCACAGCTGCAGGGGCTCTTGCTGCCTGGAGCGGTGTTTATATTGATCTGAACCCAGGCACACCTGGGGAGGGCTGGCCGGCACGGTCAGGCTTCCCAGGCCAGCCAATAATCACCCCTCAGGGGCTCACAGTTGCAGAAACTGGAACTTGCTGAATCGGCCAGGTCCAAGGAACAGGTGTGGGCTCCTGAGAGTCAGGATAGACAAGGGGCTGCAGCTCTGGCTTGTTTTCTAATTATATTATCTGGCCCATGAGTGGGAGACAACTTCAAGAAAACCCTCTCCTAATGAGAGGAACCCAGGAGTCAGGGAGAGGAGGGGTGGCTGGTGGGTGGAGACAGAGGCCTGGTGCCCCGGGTGCAGTGGAAGTCTCTGGAACACCAGGTGAAGGGAGGCCACACAGAGTGATGCCCAGGGTCACAGACCTGTCGGAGCTGCTGTTTGTTAGTTCAAGTCCTGCTCTGAGGTGCTCTGTGTCAGATCTGAGTGACAGGTGAGATGGGAGTGCTCTGCAATGAGGGCGATATGCACGGTTCCTGTGTTCCCAGCCCTGCCATGGTACCTGCAAGGGTAGCTCTGTATCCTGGGAGGGGCCTGACCACGAGAGCCCCATGGGCTGCAGGGGGACCTGCCCAGGGAACCCCATATCCTGGGAGGGTCCTGAACACGAGAGCCCCGTGGGCTGGGGTGGGGTACCTGCCCAGGTGAGCTCCATATCCTGGGATTGGCCTGACCTCGAGAGCCCCATGGGCTGCTGGAGTCCTGGTAAAGGATGTCAGGACAGTCAGTGAAGCCACCGAGGATATACCTCCAGTAGTTCCTAAATCCTACACCCTGCTGGTCATTCTACCAACCACCAGGACATGGTATTCTGTATTAGTCTTCAATGATGCCTTCTTTTGTATTCTATTAGTCCCAGAGTCACAAGAAATTTTGGCTTGTGAGTGGCAGGACTCAACATACAACTAAAACAATACTTCCGGGCCGTGTT